>NC_027755.1:22896411-22898533 GCF_000695525.1 Brassica oleracea var. oleracea
ATCATGGATCTCATACACATTTGGGTTATCTTATTCCATTATACCAATCTTTGTTAACCCAAATGGCACTTCATACCCTACAACCGTAACCATTCTTTGAGACCAAACATTGAAATTGCATGAGTGAGGCCTCTTTTGATAGCTTGTCATGTGCAAAATCTTGAGAGTATTGGAGGCGACATAGATTTGTTCTCATCTCTTGCTAGCAAAATGAGCTAGCATTTGGGGATGGTGAGAGGGGTTTTATATGTTATAAATGTTAATATCTTGGGTTTGGGGAGTGAGAAAGATGAGAAAGATGAATAAAAGAGTGTCATTAGAAAAGAAAACTCTAGGGACAAAAGGAAAATATGAAGCTCTAGGTTATGTACAAAAGAACCTTCCCCCTTAAAAAAAAGAAAAAAAAAAGAATCAAAGAGAAAGTGGGGTAGGAAATGAGAAAGAGTTAGAGTTAAGTGTTTGTAAAGAAAATGAATTAAAGTCCCTAGTTGGTTGAGTCAAAATAAAAAGAGAGTTGTTCATTGGGCGAGTGATGTGAGTGAGTTTTATTTTGGTTTTGAGATGATGATAAAAGGGTAGAACTTGTAATCACTTATAAAAAGGGGTAGAATGATGAGAATGAATCTATGTATGCATGAGTTGCTTCTAATCTTAGATAAATTTTGCATAATGATCAAGTTCCTTGTTGTTGAGTGATAACCACCTTGGAATAATAACATTTGAATCCTTCTTTTCATTCAAATTAGACCATTGCTTACCTAGCCAAATGATTGAGATCATGTGCTCATTTGTGAGAATTCACCTTGTGTGTATGTGTGTGAATCAATGTGAGAGCTGGTTGAAGGAACTTGTTAGTTGATGAGTATTGCAACTTGAGTAGAGACATAAGAGTATGGATAGGTCTAGAGAAGTTAGAGTATAATAAGGGAGTTGCTCATGATATTTGCTATGTTTTCTTTGGGATGTCATATTGAAGGCTAGAAAGTATTTCTTTTGGTTATAAGCTCCCATTTTCAAACCTCTCTTCCTTGAATTTTTGAAAATTTACTTGTGGACAAGTAAAAAGCAAGTTTGGGGGAGTTTATAACTCATGATTTTAATAGTATTTAGCATTTTATTTAGCTCATTTTAATCATTCTAGGTTG
Organism: Brassica oleracea var. oleracea; assembly: GCF_000695525.1. Lineage (NCBI taxonomy): Eukaryota > Viridiplantae > Streptophyta > Magnoliopsida > Brassicales > Brassicaceae > Brassica > Brassica oleracea. The sequence goes on from NC_027755.1 coordinate 22,897,557, forward strand.
CATTTAAGTCTCAATATTGCATTTACATGCATAATTGCATAAATAGGGGCTAATGTGCACACTTGAGAAGTTTGGGCTGAAATCGTGAGGTTAATCGGGCAATTTACAAAGTTATGGGCCGAACTGAGAACTATAAAGAGGCGGGGGATCATTCTGCAAATACTGAGGGTCTGGTCTGCACAATTGGAAACTTAGGGGCAGAATCAGAAGGACGTTTCTGCAATTTTGATACATTTGGGGTCAAATCGTAATTATTCGAAATATGAAGGACCAGAAGTGCAGAAACCCCAAATTCCACCATTGCTGCTCCTCGAGCTTTCTCCTGCGACTGAAGAACGACGAGCGCGACGGTGGTGGCGGATACCACGGCCCGGAAATCCGATCACGGCGAGGAGGCGACGACCTGTACATGAGAAGTTTCCGATGAGGAGTCTCAATGGTGAAGCTCGACTGTGACGGCGAGAAGCACTCCGGCGCTTTAGGACAAGCTGTCATGGCTCGATCTGAGGCCACAGCGGCGATTCTTACCACAGCTGCGACTTGTTGATGACGACGATGGCGTGTATTGCAGTGGAGAGGGAGAACTCGTGGCTGACCACGACGGAGGAGATGAAGCTCGACGACGCGGGTTGGAGGCTCGCGGGATCGTGAAACCGCACGCACGAAGAAGAGGGAGCGTCGACGTCTCAACTCGGGGTCGAGAGACGCGGGGAGCCGAACCCGCGCGCACGAAGTGTCTGAAGTCGCGACGTCTCGACTCGGGCTGAAGGCCGCGGGTTCCATTACCCGCGCGCATGAAACAGAGCTGCTCGACGGTCCAACGTGGGGAAACCAACTCGGGTTGTCGCCCGTGATTTCTACCCGAGTCGCGTCTTTGCTTTAGTTGAATTTTAATATTTTTAAAGGGCTTTTTAGACTTTTTAATGGAAACCATTAGGTTTACCAAAGACATATAAATACTCTTGTAATCCCAAAGT
>NC_027755.1:22901178-22905776 GCF_000695525.1 Brassica oleracea var. oleracea
GGCCACCGTCCAAGCCGTAATCACCGTCCAACATTTTGTAAACGTGATTTAACAGAGCCGAACCCGCGCGCACGAAGTGTCTGAAGTCGCGACGTCTCGACTCGGGGTGAAGGCCGCGGGTTCCATTATCCGCGCGCATGAAACAGAGCTGCTCGACGGTCCAACGCGGGGAAACCAACTAGGGTTGTCGCCCGTGATTTCTACCCGAGTCACTTCTTTGCCTTAGTCGAATTTTAATGTTTTTAAAGGTTTTTTAGACTTTTTAATGGAAATCATTAGGTTTTCCAAAGACATATAAATACTCTTGTAATCCTAAAGTTGGGATCATATCTTGTTTTCTCTATCTAATCACAAAGAACTTTAGGTGAAAGATCTTATCTTAATTATTTTCTCTTGTGATTGTTTTGATTATTGGGATCACTAATCATGATTAGCACCAAATCATCATTGATTCTTGGGCTCATCATGAAGAGTTGTGAGTAGTCATCTTTGGATTCATGGGTTAGGGAGATTAAGGGTGATTAAGCTAGATCTAAGGTGTTTTAATATAGATTCATCTTGTTCATTGCTAGTAGAGTGCTTTTAATGCAATTCTAGAGTTGGCCTCTCTAAAAATTGAGCTCTAGGCATTTCATGCCTGAAAGGTGTTTGATGAAATGTCTAAACCAACTCTCCTAAGCTTTTAATATTATTTACCAAAGAGATTTGTTGTTAAAGGTGTTAAGATGGCTAGTAGACTTGAGATTAATGATTACTTAGATAACATTCAACCAAAGAGATTTGATGCTTGAGATATCTTAGTAAATGAACATTCATATAGATATAGAGTTTGTTTAGGATGGTGTCTAGGTCTAAGGTAGATAGATTGGTTGAAAGTTAACATCTTTAGATTGAAACTTGATCAGGTCAATTCCTTTAGCCCATGAGTTTTCTTATCCTATAAGAAAGAAAGTTTTGTCCTTTATTGCATTTTAGTATCATTCTAGCTAAAAAATCATCTCACCAATTGATAGCACTTAGATTAAGCATGGTCTTGCATTCTCTTTGCTTTATAATCACTTAGAACTGGTTTGACATCCTTTATTCTACAACATTTGATTAGGAGCCTTGAAACTCCTAACATCATATACATTTCTCTGCTATAGCAATTAGGGTTGGACACAAACCGATTACATGAATAATAAAATTTTGGTTTTGTATTTAGTTTGTTAAAAATGAGTATTTCCAACGTCAAGTAAAAATGACGGACTTACAAGTTACTTCTTATGCTTTAATGCTTGTTACTAATTGTAAATTACTTAATAATTATTGGTAAGTTATTTGATAATTCATTAGAATTTAAAACTAAATAACTTTATTAATTATAAAAGATATCTCATGATTTTCTTATGTTTTAGTCAACCTAGGAAACCGAATATATAAGAAAAAAAATTCAAGATGCTTATATGAATATATCAGTTATGTTTAATTAACTTATGGAAATAGAAATATAAATGAGTTAGTTTATTATGATTTGGGAAAATGTATCTTTGTTCGTTAACAAAATAACTTCAAATAGTTAGTTATATTTTAATATTTGATACTTATTTAGTACTTGCGAGTAATTTAAATAGATTATTTGATACTCTATTGGTCAAAACCAAATACCCGACTTTACAGGTCAAGTATCAACCAAATAGCAAGTACGTGATAAGTAACTAGTAATTGTACTCACCCTCAACAAAAATAATCCTAGCAACAAAAGTGTTCTACAAAATTACCTTGGATAGCAAAAACAAAGGAAAAATGAAATATATTTGTGAAAAAAATAATTAAAAAAATAATTGGAACTAAGCTTAGGAAGTTATGAAGATCATCAAACAAGTATTAAAACTTGAATATCAGCTTCATTCAGCCTGTTCACGTCGGATAAGAAAATCACCCAATCATGTTGCAAGGTTTTGCCATGTCAGCTTTGTGTTGCCAATGTTGGGCTGTCCACGGCGATATGTTATTGGGTTTGGCTTTATAATTTGTAGCATAAGCTTTGTTAGATTATTATTTACATAAAGCTTTGTAGTTTATTAGTTAAGATATTGGGCCGTTTAGATTTAGCCCAAATATGATTGTCTTCCTCAGTGCCCTTCATCTTCTTTCTTCAGTCGACGTTACTACCTACGTAAATGTTAATCAATCAAGGTATCCCACTATTCCCACTCCTTGATATTCAATGCTTCTTTAATTCGACGTTCACCAGATTCGTTGGATATAAATACGAATCGTATGAGCAAAAAATCGAACTCCTTTTGCTTTTTCCAATCCAGAGCTTCTGTTCATTATTATACAAACCGATCTGACCATGGCGACCTCTCAAATTTATTTCTCAAAACTGCTTTGTTTTGGGAGGCCCTAAAGGTGATGTTTATTGATTCGATGGTTAAATCCTTATTTCAATATTTGATTTCAGATTTAGAGTTTTAATATTTTATAAATCCAGTTGATTATTGTTCCTTTCAGGCGACGCTCATCTAAGAGCCTCTATCATCATCTTAACACCTTCAAAGATCTCCAGGGACAAGGCTCGCTGTATGAGTTTGGTGACGCTTCTGTCGCGATAAGATTTACGGATCAGACCGTCTTGGTTGATCTCGCATCACCCAGCCAACCGATCTTGACAGAACGTTTTAGGTTCTGCAATTATGACCAAACTCATGACACTCACTAACACCAACTGATTTGTTAGGTTCTGTTTCAGTACATTCCCCTCATAATCACTCCATTTTTATTATTTCACCTTATTATTGCCTTATTTTTATGTTTTCATGTAGATATTTATCTTACGGGAAGGTTAGGGGTATCATAACGTTTTCCAATGATGAGACCAAAGTACTCAACGCATCATGTAAACCATGAAATTTGAAAGGTATTTGACAACCATAGAAGTTTTAATATGTTAAACCGGGTCATCTTATCTCTGTTTCCTTGGTTTGGAAATTCATTATAGTATTAGGTTTGATCTATTCAGGGAGTCATGCGTGTACCTCAGTGTATTTGACTGCCTTGCTAAGTTCCTCAATGAGAAGTTTGCTGCCTTCTGGTGTGGAACCAAAGGTGGTAGTGCCAGCAAACATAAACCCAAAGTAAGTTGGAGGTAAACACCATCGCTCTCTTCACCTCTCCCTACAATAGTTTCCAGCAAACGTTCTGAATGTTTCTCACACTTACCATCAGCTTGCCTCCTGTAAGAGAGTGTTAGTTAATCACATCTACTTATTGTTCTGCTCATTGAATGGTACATTTCTTTGTAAGCTGTATTAGCATCTCATATGTGGTTGGCTTGCACACAGGTTGGCTCTTTCTGAATTGCCGCTATCACATTGTCTAGAAGACATTGTTGGCAGCATTCTTACCTTTGAATTGAAACTCTCTCCATTCAACTTCTCTACCAACTATCAAAGTTTCACCATCTCTCGCTTTTTTAAAAGCCACCAGCGACCACCACTACCTTTGCTTGAGAATCATGTAAGTTAAAATGCTGCCATAAAGTATCCAACGCCCTCCCGTTCTTGACTATTCTTTGCAATTACTCATGGGCAGGGTGGTGATGACATGCCTGGTGGTAGTGCTTTGAAAAGGAGTCCTCTTGGTTTGAACAGTCGTGACCTGAACCAAAGTGGCTGCAGTGGTGATTCGATTGTTGAGGGCGATAGAGCAACCACTGGTTTGAACAGTCGTGCCCTGAAAAAAACTATGTTGTTGTTTTTTTCCAATGATTTTCCTGGGATTTATGCTCTGAATTTTATGCTAAAATAATAACTCTTCGTACTCAGATTCTATGTTTTAGTATGAGAATAACCTCTCATCGAAATTACTTTGATAATTAGGTTGATTCTGTTAAACTTATTTGGTCAAACACTATATATAACCAATCTCAATAGAATGTTAACTACAATGCCACATGAACCAGGATTAAAGCAAAAGTTCCATAAATCAGCAACAAAATAATATGACTGAACTTACTTCAACGCAATTTAGATAGTAAACAGAACATAAAAAAAACCCTTAACGCAATATGTTTGAACACATTATAAAATGTACCCCACAAAACAGACTTATCATTTTCCTTTGACAACATGCCGGTCATTAATTTTATAAACCGTTACGGCTGCGACAAGAAAGTAATCCCAGAAGTCAGAAGAAGTTTATACATTTCTTTCTACCAGCTCCTAACATAAACATTTTCCATTACCTGCATAGCCACCCTCCGATATCATATGTCTTGACTACTTCAGCATAAAAGCTCTGAATTTTCTTAATCAATGGCGAAGACAAAAACTGTACCTTATGGGGAACTTGGCAAAGACCAGCCTGCAACAGTTACAATTAAATAAGTGAGGCGTTCTTCTTCTTTTTTTTTTGCGCCATAGAAACAGAACAAGGTTCTTGACAATTCAAAAACACATTTTATCGAACTTCAGGTGTATTAGGCTTACAAACGTAGCTTTGTGTAGTTTATAATCAAAGTTATATTTTTCTAAACATAATAAAATATACATCAACCAAACCAACAGAATAAATATATATGAATATCAATTATTTATATAATTATTGTATAGTCA
>NC_027755.1:22906538-22921719 GCF_000695525.1 Brassica oleracea var. oleracea
ATATATATATATATATATATATGTGTGTGTGTGTGTTTCAGAAACTATATTTTGCCAAAATATGCAAAGTATGCTTTATATTCTTTGGTTTAGATTATAAATCATCCATTGTATTAATATTAAAGTATATTAGACCACTTATATATCTTATTATATTTTTAAATAATATCAAAGTAACAAAACAAATTCACCTTTTTAGTTTTGTAAAGATAATCATGAGCTAAATGAGATATTACTATCCAAAATTCGTGTATCTCTTTCTATAATGTAAAACATGATATCCAATTATTACAAAGTATTTTAAACCACTAAAAATTAATACAAAATATAAAAGGCTAATATATTTTCATAAAATTATTAATACACATTCATATTTATTATACTTAAATTTTCTAAAGTGCTACAGAAAAAGTGTATCTCATTGATTAATTTTCATAAAAACATATTAACAGTTAGCCATTATAATTAAAATTATTTTAGAAAACTCAAACAACTAATAATTAAAAAACTGGCACGTAGCGCCGGAAAACCACTAGTACAATAGTAAAAGGCAAATATAAACCATGGGAGGAGGGTGTCCACGTCAGCTCAAATAATCAACCAATTAGAAAACAACTATGTTAATGAATAATTCCACGTCACCCGAAGCACTTCTCTTTCGTGTTCTCACCGTCTTACCGACAACGAAAGAAACCGACCTAATTTGTCGTTACAGTTCAATCGTAAATTCTGCATTCAATTATTATTAAACAAATAAGAAACTCTTCAAATTCATCATGTATTCCACATCACTATATTAATCGATGGCGAGTTCTAGATTCGAAGATTCTAATTACGCGAAGAAGCTGTTTCGTCTCTCCTCTTTGTTCTACGGCGCAAGGAGACGCCTGAGCTTTTTCCTGGTCAGAGTCGACAATGATTCAAGGTTCTGATCTGATCTGTTGCTACTAATTGCTTTCTCCAGTAAACTAATCTTATATGTTGTCAGGTTGAATCATTTTTTCTTCTCATGATTCTTAGTTTTTTTTTTAAAAAGACTTCGATGTCCATTTGTTTTTACTAAAAACTTCGATGTCCGTTAAAATTCTTTTGATTATAATTTTGCTTCTGCGCTTTTTTGGTTTTCTATGAACTGACCAATTTGTTTTGATTTGTTTTTTTTTGTGTAGAGCTTTTGTAAACTGGGAAAACACTGAAATATTTTGATAAAAGAGTTGACCTTCCACCCCAAAAGACCATGGAGTCTCTCCAAATTACACAGAGGTGGCATCCAGCTCTTGGATTATAGAATGAGCGATTTGATCGATACAGTTGACAATCACGAAGGCCCTGTTTGTTCTCACTCCATAGCCTTTCTTCTTCTAAAGAGGTAAGATAGGAAATCTATGTACATGATAAAAACTGCACACTATAGAAGTTTACTGGATTTTTTCATTACCCATACGAAATCTATGTACATGAATAGTCTTCTAGATTGAGATACATAAGCAACTCACATATACATTTTAGTTTTGTTCATGATCTCTGTTATGTTCTTGTGAAAAATGCTGATTGTACACAGATGATAATGCTGGTGAAAAATGTAGATTAGTACCTATTTAAATTCTCAGAATAGTTTAAGCACACACATATAAATATAATTTTGATGACTGTACACAGAGTTGCTTGCATCTCTTTGTTTTCTTTTGCTTCTTTTGTTTTTCTGTTTTTCTGTTTCTCTATATTCTATTTTTGTGGTCAACCCTCTATATTCTGTGTAATTATAAGTTTTAAATCTCAGAGAAACCATATTGTCTGCATCCAAGAGTTTTATTGCAGATTATGTATATCCTATTTAATTTAAAGCTTGGTGATGCATACTTTTCTTTACGACGGGCCTTTAATAAGATAATTATTGGTATTTATTTTACACCATACAGTGATCTGTAGAAAGTAATGAAGAGGAAGGTGGTGCTTACAATCCACTGAAGCTGCCAATGGGTTCGGACGGGAAGCCAATACCATACTGGCTCTACAAGCTTCATGGACTTGGCCAGATTTTTTGAAGTTCTTAGACCATCGTCAATGTTAAAGTAGACAGTGAAAACCACTATGTTGACTAATCAAATTTGGTGTTGTTGTGTCGTGTAGAAGTTTGAATGCGAGATACGTGGAAACAGTGTCTACATGGGTAGAAGGGCTTTTGAGAGACATTTCAAAAAAAAGTTTCACCACCAAATGGAAGCCAGAACTTGAAGAAGACTTACTCTGATCTCCAACGTCAAGGTTGTGTTCCACCTTTTTCCATCGAACGGAGCCGTTGCAAGACCTTGAAAAAAAGTGGCACATCTCATTAACTCAACTTCGTAATTGATAGATGTGGGACCTGAAAAGCTTAAGGAGGTAATGACCATACTTCATGTTTATATGATCCCTGAAGCATTTTTCCTCTAATTATCTGTCTTTTGTGTCAATCAGGCGCTGGGGGCACTGGGGCTGAAAGTTGGTGGTACTTTGCAGCAACGTGCCGAGAGACTTTTCCTTACAAAGGTTCGTACACTTCCATTTTGATTTCAAATTTCTTTATATAAATAGATTAGAGCAACATGATGATTTTTCATGTTTACTTTTCTGAGGTTTTAAGACCAAGAGCCTAAAGTGCTCCAATTTTTCTTTCAGAACTACAACTGTTCGTCTCAGTGCTTTCGATGTTCAGGCCAGCCAACTTCACAAGAACTTATTTAGGGTACGTGTTGAGCTTACTATCATTGTTGCCACCAGAATTAGTCCCAAGTTTGTTGGTGGTCAAAACCATCTCTCTACCATATCTGTTTGTAATGTTTTCCTGTAGAAATATTATGATACTGAATACACTTAAATTTGCAGGTCGCCTATTCATGATGATTCAAGTTTATATATTTTGGAACTTGCAAATAAAGAGATGTTGACTTGACCAACCGCTGGTTTGGGCGAGTCTGGAGCTAGCTGCTCCACAAGTTCTACTAAATATGGTGGTATAAAGAAAATTGCGCCTGTTACGGTGTCTGAGCTAAATGCATACGCTCTCAATGCTTCTAGCAGTGTGACATATTGTAATGCGTGTTGACATGACGGAAATAACCACCCCAGTGGTAATTCTATGCCTGGCGCAGTGGCGCTATATGTGTGTCCTGCATCTGCTCAGATGGTCAGAAGTTAAAAGAAACTGACATAGCTATAGGCAGTGGTGAAATCCCTGTGAACCCAACGCCTCTGCTGAATGAAACCACAACAGCTGCTCAAACAACTCTGATGAAAGCTTAACTGCATAAGTTACCATATATAGTTTCCTGCATTTTCTGAAACTTCATTTGCATTGTCTTTTTCAAAACATCGTTTGGTCTCAATTTCATGTTTCCAACTTATTTATCAATAAAAGCATATTTCAATATTGGACCGGATACACATCAATTTATTATAGTTCATTGATGTGAATAGATCACTAACCATTTGATTTCTTTTTACCTGACGAAGTACATATATTTACTTTGTAGGTCAGAATTACCTTTGACAATTTTTACGAAAATTTGAATGAAAATTATTTTTAACATGATCTTCTAAATTATTTTTTAAATGAAATTTCAGTAAGTTTAGTTTTGAAAATGCAAATATTTAATTTAATTAAAGATAGTTATATTTGTTTGTAAAAAAGAAAATAAAATAAAACATCCATGCGTTGGAAATCTGCACTTTATGCCACACACCTAAGTGGTCTATGTCTATTTTGTGTGAGCTTAAAAATTTAATCGATGTTAAATCAGACCAAAGCAAAAAATTACTAATAGCCAAAAAGTTCATATATTCATAACCAAACAAATTAAAACTAAACCAAAACCGTAACAAAAACAAATTAGATACCGGAATATCTAAAATATAGCTTATATATCTAAAAATATTAGCTTTACAGTATTTAGTTTTAAATAACAAAATATCCTTAAACACTATAATAAACCATTATTTGAATATCTCTTCTTTTATTTGATGTTTTTATCCGAACAACATGAATTATTAAATATTTAATCCAAAAATCCAAATTATCTACCTTTTTAAACGAATTATTCAAAATTACTTAAAAAGTCAGAATTGAACCAAATTGGATCCAATATTAATAATTTATAAAACTTTTATAATAAATTAATAAATTTCGTCGGTCCTAAGTTGGATTCAAAATATCACATAACGATAAAATAATAAGATAATATGTATCAAATAAAATCAACTATGTTCCCATTTAAATCATATGAAACATATTTTCTGTATAATAAATAGTATAAAAGCAATATGAAAGTCAAATTTAATTTTTTTAAATAATACGTATAGAATAAAATCAACTATTTTCTTATTTTATACAAAATATATTCCAAAATATAAAAAATCTAAGAAATAAATCTTTTCATAAATTAATTACTCTATAAATTAATAAAATATTAGTCCCAACATTAGTAATTTATATAACTTTTATAATAAATTCAACGTAAAATAAACTTTTTATCATTTATTTTCAAACCCTAATTATGAATTCAAATAACATGATTTATCTGATTTTAAAAATAATCACATATAAAATTCAAACAAGCATATATATAGTTACAATTTGTATAGGTTTTCCTTTACTTACCTATTTTAAGTAATTTTTATTATAGTAAATAACATATTTCCTCATTGTATGACTTAATAATTTAAAGAAATAGAAAATCAATAAGTGTTGCCAAATTCAAAAAACTAACACATAAAATTAATTCATGTTTTATGTGTTTAACATAATTGAGTACAGTTTTAAAACAATTTTACTTATTAAAAAGTTAAAATTGAACATATATTGAGGACAAAGTAAAATAATAATATAAATAATAAAAATTCAATGAAAATAGAGAAAGTTTTTAATTGATAATAAATTAGGCATTTTAAATATTTTATTAAAAACTAATGCAGACTTTTTTTTCCATTCAAGAATTAATATTAGGAAAAACAAACAATTTTGACAATAAAACAAAGCTGTAACAAGGCTAAACATTTTTGCATAATGGAAAACAATGACTATGGTAGAGGTAACTATCTTGGTAAGTATCTCTATGCCATAATTTTACTATGCATAGCAGAACATGAGGAATGTATGAAATTTATGGATCGTCATGAACGACAAACCGACATGTCTGAAGCTGACAAATGATGGAGTCGACTAAACATTGCTTATGTAATATATCTATATTAAAAAATAAGTGTCGTAGAACTAATATAATATTTATAATGCCACCAAGAAAGCTTCATATCAATAATCTGGAAAATAGTTGCATTGATTGTTATTACTATAAAAAAATGGTAAAGTTCTTGGAGTTGGTTTTATGGTGACTAACAAGTGTCTACGCTCATCGACCGCTACTCAATTTTCACATTTTCTGTTTTCAATGTTTTTTTTATTAGGTTTACTTTACGTTCTTCGCATTCAATATAACATTCTACTTTAAATAAGAAATGCAGTTTTAAATAACCACCACTTCCACTTGAATACCATATTGAAAGATTATGATTTCAACATAAATTACTCACAACTCAATCCTTCTAAACCCAAAATATTACAAATCACCTGAATATTGGATCAAATTTTTGTTAGAGGAAACAACATGAAGACCATTCGAAGCTTTCACAACATATCAACGCCACAATTCTTTAATATAGAAACAACTATTTAATTTTAAATATATCTTATCACATATAATCTCTCCATACTTCAAATTTTCTGGAAAACAAAAATCATTATCATATACTCCCTCCGTTCCTAAAAGATGTATGTTCTGGAAAAAAAATTTGTTTCAAAAAGATATATTTTTTGCTTTTCAATGTACGATTTTATGAAAAATTGTAAGTTTCAAAAAAATTAATGGTGTTTATTGAATTTCTATTGGCTAAAAATTATGAAAAATTGTTATTCACAAAAAATAATGCATATTTAATGAGTTTTCTTAATATATGTGAAAAGTCTAGAATATACATCTTTTAAAAACAGAGGGAGTACTTCTCTTGCAAATGAAAATTTAAAACACAAATCCCAAAATCACACAAAAAAATAATACCATAAATCACATATAAAGAATATTCCCCCCCCCCCCTATAAATAACATGCCCAAACAACCCCATTATCCTCAACCCATTGTGATGATTTGGTTCTTAGGATTAGTAAGTACTTAATAAAGCTGTCTTTATTAATTTTTATTTGACTCTTGTTCAATGATAGCAAAAGATATTTAATTGCATAATATTTGTAAAAACCGCTAAATGCATTTATAAAGAGTAACACATTTTAGCCAATTGGAAATTGATGATTAAAGTGTTTGAGTTAGACTTTTGTGCTACCAGTCATCTTTAATTGCATGGGGGGGGGACCATAACGAACTAGGGAAGGTTATTGTAAGAGATCAATGCCAAAGAATATGAGAACTCTGGTATCTCCTCTTCGTTATCAAACACGTTACAGTTATTTTTTTTTAACAGGAAGATGCACATAGAACTAGTAATTCATCAGCTAGGAGCCTTTTGTCACGTGAAGTTGGATCGTCCATGAAGCACGGTCATTCTGGATTCTCCCCAATAGATACCCATAATTCCCATTTTGTAAGAGTTACCTATGTTTTCTTATCTGATTTCTAATGCATTTGTAAGAGTATTCCCATTTTGTAAGAGTATTACCTCACCAAGCACAAATATACTTCTGATTGATATCTATAAATGTAAGTTTTGGCTGCAACAAACTCCAACGTCGGTTACATTCGTCAATACATAACAATCCTATCTATACTCTACTAACTAACTTGCAAAGGAACCTAACACAGATGGGTTTATGACATATCATTGGACTAGTTGCTTTTGCTTTGGGCTTGTGTCTAATTGTGTCTAACAACTGACTCATGCGCTTAACAGACGATGTTAACCAGTCTTAATCTAAGCTTCTTTTTTTTGTTTAGTGCCATCATCATACACTACTGTCCTCCTAGATTGAGTAATGATGAGTTATGTGCCTTTGAAACGTTTTAGAAATAATTTTATTTTGCTAAAAATATACATTAGAAATAATTTTATTTTGCTAAAAATATACAACTACTGGCACACAAGTATCAAACTCGAGAAGTTGCAACTTTTTTTTGTGTATGTAAAGAAATACCACATAGACAGTTTAACGGATGAAGATGACAGTTATGCTCACGGCAAGGGACTTAGAGCTTTGAGTCATGCCAGGGTGGCTAAGCCTGGCGATCTTAGGCTTTAGGGTTGTTAGAGTCTGACAATCATTTTTTTCTGATTAGCATTTTCAGTACACTTAATAAGCAATATTCAGTTTATTCAGAGACTTCTATAGAGGAAGTCAATAATCGGTTAGCCAAATAAACGAGTTAACTAACGGTGAAGTACGAGATAATGATGGTGGACACAGCTTCCTGCTAGAGTTTTGAAGTTGTGAGCTTTTTAAGTTCTCTTCTCAAAATCTTGCCAGATGGATTTTTGGGGATCGAACCTAAAAATACGACTTTGCGTATCTTCTTGTACCGCGATACCTAAGCAATCCAAACAAAACTCAGAATAAACCCAAGGAACAACGGTTAGATTAGTGACAAAACATGATCTAAGCATTGTTGGACAAAAAAAAAAACCTGTTTTGCAACGAAGCCCATGATTTCACTCTCGGATAAGTTACTTCCAGCTTTTCTTACGATATACGCCATTGGATACTGCCCAGCTTTCTCATCAGGGATGCTTCAAAAACAACAAGACATGAACATAAAAATCTTCAGCAAAAATGGTCATTAAAATAGAACAACTTAGTGATGGCGTCATGTTAAAAGCAAGTTCTCACGGTATTACTGCTGCGTCATCAATCTCTGGATGAGCAAGCAACAATGCCTCTAGTTCAGCTGGAGCAACCTGACACCATCACCAAAACCACCAACTTTACAAAAAGACCAAACTCAAGCTGGTTATATGTATTTATTTTTAATTACCTGATAGCCATTGCATTTGATCAGCTCCTTTAATCTATCAACAACAAAAACAAAACCTTCACAATCAATGTAACACAAGTCACCAGTCTTCAACCACCCTTCTGAATCTATAGTTTCTGCAGTAGCTTCTTCATTCTTGTAATAACCTTTCATCACAGTGGGGCTCCGGAGCCAGAGCTCACCGGTCTGATCCACACCCAATAACCGACCCGTCTCCGGATCCACAATCTTAGCCTCCACATTTGGAGAAAGCAAACCAGAGGAACCGTACCTCTCCGTCTCCTCTTTAGTAAACATAGTAGCAACTATAGCCGTCGTCTCAGTTAAACCATAACCTTGTAGAACTTTAACGTTCGGGTAGTTCTTGACGAACTTATCGATCACCTCTCTACTCAGAGGAGCTCCTCCAGCTACGACGGTGTGCAATGAGCTCACGTCGTACTTGGAGTTGATCTCCTTTGCTCCGTTAACCATGGCTACAACCATCGGCGGGACGAGAGTGAGGTGCGTGGGACGGTGAGCCTCCATGGCGGAGAGAAGCTTAGACATTTCGAACTTGGGAAGAACCATTGTCGTCCATCCTAACGCGATCAAGCTCGTCGCGAAACCGCCGAAGCTGAACACGTGGCACATCGGGATAGTGCAGACGGTTCGCTGCTCTAAACCGAACCGGAGCCGGTACGTTTGTACCAGCGCGATTAGGTTGCGGTGCGTTATCATTACTCCTTTGCTTTTCCCCGTCGTGCCTGACGAGTATAGCAACGCCGCCGTGTCGTCCTGGTTGACTCGCTGCTTGGCTCGTGACTCGCTCCGTTCACTCTCCATCATCAACTCCAAGCTCCCTACTATCTTCACGCCTTTTTCGTCGGCTTGTGCTCCGTCCATGAGAACCACCGGGAGGTTCCCGTTCGACGCGGCGGCTGCGAGTTTGGAGACGAGTTGGCAGGTGGTGAAGGCGAGAACGGGGAGCGAGTCTTCCATCTGCTTGGCGATTTCGCCGGGAGTGCTGATCGGGTTCGCCGTGGTGATGACGGCGCCGAGCGACATCACGGAGAGGGAGACGACGGGGTAGAGGATGGAGTTTGGGGAGAGTATAATGACGACATCGCCCTTGCGAACACCTAACGAGTAAAGACACGCGGCGACTCTCTTCACGCCGAGCCAGAGCTCGGAGAAGCCGAGACGACGGCCGGTGACGGCGTCGACGAAGGCGGTTTTACCGCGGTGAGGCTGCGATGAGATGAAAGTTGTGACGTCGAGATGTTGGTTTGGCGGGGGGAGAATCATGGGGTCGCGTTTGCTGTAGAAAATGGAGTTTGACTGGCAGAAACCACTTTTCCTATCTAACGCCATAGTTTTTTTTATCCTATTTCGCCGACGGCGGCCGTCGTGCCTGACCGTTGAGATAGTGGACCTTGGTTGTCTCGTAAGGGCACTCTCCAATCTATATTATATTACACGACCAAAGTAGATAATAGTGAAGCGAGAAAATTTCAGTAAACCGATTCTTTAGTTTAGAACAAGTCTTCCTAGATTGTAGGAAGCCCAGTCTGACCAGGGCTGGTCCTGGACAAAGCCTAACGAAACATTGCTCTCAAATTTTTTGAAAAATTTTATATATAAATAGGCCTCTCGGGACCGGTCCTGAGTCTGAGTTGTTGTCTGATTTTTGATTGTTTAGAATTTTTGCTGTTACTTCTGTGGTCATAACTTTTTTAAAGGAAATCTATTTTTTAAAGCCTCAGGTTTTTTTTTTCGAAGTAGGGAAACATGTACAAAACAAAAGAAACTAGATTTTTAGTGATTGCAGGGACTTTGACTGATTTTATGAAAACCATAGTATGATTGGTAAAACTAATGGTTTTGAAAACTTTAATTACTTTTAACGTTTTTAAGGCTTTAGAATGGTCTATTTAATCAACTCTGTATAAAAGTTCTAAATATAAGAAAGCATTCGGGCACTTGAGTTTCTCTAACTTTTTCTCTTAACAGAGTAAGTGGTATCAGAACCTTGCAATCAACACAGTATTTGCAAACTCTAGAATGTGAAAGACAGACAATTTAAAGAGTAAAAATAGGCGATAAGGATTCATCGCTAAACATTCTCCAATTTTTCATTCTTCCTTTTCATTCTCGATTGATTTTCAGCCATTTACATCAAAGAAAACCTTTAAAACATAACCTAACATAGTGTGTTTCAATCACGAATGATAATGGTTAATAATTTCAATTAAAAAATGGCAGAAGAAAAATAACCGGTCACAAATAACGAAACCAAAAAAAACTTATGCGGAGAAATCTCTTGATTTGAGACCATATCATCTTAATTTTAAATTTTATTGAAAACTGTTATAAACCATGGATGTCCATAACCGATCCGGTCCATAAACCGGCCCAACACCTAGAGAGGGAGAGAGAGGCGGCCGCACAACAAGAGGAGACAGAGGCGGCTTAGTAAGGGGGAAACCCTAGTTTCCTTTTCCTTTTATTTGTACACTTTCCATATTTATGTCTTTCTTTTTATCTCTTTGTAACTCTCATATATAAGGGCACCTAATGATTGATTAATATAATAAGAACTTACATATTCTAAATCCTTAAGTTTACAACACGTTATCAGCACGAAACTCTAAATCCCTAAGCTAATACCCAAATCCACACACCCTAAAACCCTAGCCGGCTTGAACCCTAATCTTCCCGGCAAGAAACCTAAACCCCGATCGCGATACAAACCATCCTGATCCCTAACCTGTTCGCGACCTGATCAACCCGATCTCAGCTCATCCAGCTCGTGTTCCCGACTTGCTCCAGCTCGTTCGCGGCAGACGATCAAGGCGTTCCCGATCAGACGTTCGCGACCCGATAGGAAGCAGCTCGATCCGATAGGAGTCAGCTCGCATCCCGTTCGTGTTCAGCTCGCAGTTCATCCTTCTTGGTGGTCCGGGTTTCAACAAACATCTAGGTTAAAAGGTAATTCGAAATCTAAGAACCTATGAATCGAATTTGGATTGTTTGATAAAGAATGAAACCATAAAACCTAATCTTTATGAATAAAGCCATAGGGTAATAGATCAAACCCTAATGAGTAAATCAAAGCTCTAAAGTTTGATACCCCAAACCCTAAATCGAGATTGACCTATTGATCAATTAAAATCAAAATCTTTGATGTTTTTGAATCTCAAATCAATCTCCTTTGATCTAAGATCAAAATCGAAACACTGAACCCTAATTTGAAAATCGTTTCGATTGTTTGATTGTTTTGAGAATTGATTGTCTTGATCACCTAGAACTGTTGATAAGATTGTTTAAACTCGAATCTGAATGAATTGAAATTGTTTTGCTTGTTTAAACTGAAACCCTAATTGAAACCGCCTGTTTGATAAGTGTTTCCTTATAAACTAGTCTTGATTGTTTTGATATCGAATCTGAAACTGCATGCTAAGGTTAATTGTTCTAGACTTAATCATACCTCGTGGCCGTGCGGCCTTGTTGCATTCATACCTAACCTGATCACATTGATTGATTGCAATTACACTTAGAACCTTATGCTAGAATGGTAATGAATTGAATCAAATAGTTGTGTGATTGTTCTTTGACTTGGCCGAGAGGTTTTGATTGCGTAATGAACTGATAGAAATCATCTATGCTAGTATTGCAATTTCACAAATGAATTTAATGCATTAAACCGAACTGATTGCATCCATAGCCGTGCGGCTTGTTATCTCTCTTGGCCGTGAGGCTTCATTGTTGGCCGTTAAGGTTTATTGCTTTGTTTGATCATTAGAATTGCTAAATTATATAATCTATGATTTGAGATGTCGAAAATCAACCTGGATTTTTCCGCCCTAAATCTCTCTGGAGATAATTATTATAGTGGACATTGGATACAAAGATTATCATAAAGTCAAAAAGACTTGGTGAATGTATAATAGAAGACAATAATGTAAATGAGAAAGATTGATACAGGGCAATATTAATTATTCGCCATCATCTTATTGAGAGTCTCAAAGATCAGTATTTGACAATTGAGAATCCTATAGACCTTTGACAATATTCAAATCGAGATATGATCACCAAAGAAAGGTGTTATTACCAAAAGCTATGGAGGAATCTCAGAATCCAGGACTACAAGTCCGTGGATGAGTCTATTGCGAGCTAAGCCTCCAATACTAATGAGAAACAATGAATTGAGACCTCCTGGATCAACCCCATTACCTGAAGCCAATAAGGCCGCAAAGGAAAAGAAAGAATCCAAAGAATCTAACCACGTCCAGGACGATAAAATACACGGCCATGGCCGTGGAGGGTAGAAAGGACGTGGCCATGGCCACTATTATACATTTGTCCGTGGGAACCACTATGGCAAAGACCGTGGGTGTCAACCTAATTTGATACCATGGTCGAGGCAGAGACCGTGGTATATCCTTTAAACCACAAAGCTCGACCAAATCAGTGTGTCATAGATGTGGAATAGAGATCCATTAGGCTAAGATATGTAAGACTCCCAAACATCTTTGTGACCTCTATCAAGAGAGTCTGAAATGGAAGAATCCTGAAGCTCACTTGGTATATAAAGATGGTAAAGATGATTTTGATCATGAAAGAGATGATCCTACGGAATATGAAATTTCTGATTGCCTAAAAGAATAATGTTGATTTCGACTTCTGTGTTTGTTTTGCTTTTATATTTGCTTTGTTTTATCACTTTGAATTTATTTTATTGCTTTGTTTACTCCGAACTTAATAAAATGAATGAATGATTTTTTCAAATATATAAGTTTATAAGAAATATAGTTACGGGTATAGCCATTCTCATGATAAGCTACGACCAGACTAAATAAATTTAATGATTTATACTCACTCATAGAAGCCCATTGAGTTTTAAAGATATAAGAGTGGTTTTCATATTGAAACAATGGGCAAAGGAAATAAAAAGTTCCTTTTAGATATATAAAATTCGCCCAAGACCATAGAAAAATGGTCGAAACTATACCTGCATTCTCTACTGGTCTTTACTATGCCAAGATCAGGATGATAGGGGCTAAATGCCTGCGAAAAATATTCACTTTATGGCATAACTGGATTGGCTATCCTGGTTCAAACATGATGCGAAATTGATATACAATTGGACACACATTGAAAGAAAGAAAGAGTTAACCCAAAGAATCTCACGTGTGTAGCATGTACACAAGGGAAACTCATTGATAGGCCATCGCCAGTCAAAAAGACTAAGTAAATAATAAACTGGTGAATACATGTCTCAAGCGTTTAAATGATTATGGTATGTCCATGGGGATAAGTGTGGACAATTCCGTGATACATGTCAATCAAGTACGGCTTGGCCGAAATATTTTATTAAACGCATACAGCTGATTGCTAGACCATTACTTATGAGGTCAAAACTCCAAGTCACAGCTTGGGCCACACGAAATTTACATTCATCTAAGTTAATACGCATCAGGCCA
Source organism: Brassica oleracea var. oleracea (assembly GCF_000695525.1). Classification (NCBI taxonomy): domain Eukaryota; kingdom Viridiplantae; phylum Streptophyta; class Magnoliopsida; order Brassicales; family Brassicaceae; genus Brassica; species Brassica oleracea. The sequence goes on from NC_027755.1 coordinate 22,920,013, forward strand.
TTTAGTGAGCATAGATATTCCCCATCGATTAGATAACGGGTCAAGAGCCAAATTTACATGCATCTAAGTTAATACGCATCAGGTCATTTAGTGAGCATAGATATTCCCCATCGATTAGATAACGGGTCAAGAGCCAAACATATCCCATCGTATAACATTTGGATGTTCCGTCTATATACAAATTACTCCACCACAAAGAACTAAGATGGGACCTCAAAGGAGGATGGAGATATATGTTGGATATGATTCTCCCACGATTATTAAGTACCTTGAGCCAAATATGGGTGATCAGTTTGATGCCAGGTACACGGATTAGGGGGAGAAAGTAATAAACTGGTAAAAGAGTAAAAGAAATTACATGGAATCATACATCCTTATATTGGCAAGATCCTCAGACTCAAGAATGAGATTTAGAAGTCCAAAAGATTATACAAAAGCTAGCTTAAACAATTGCCAGATTCCGTTACTGACCCGAATAGAATGACTAAGTCATATATACCAGCTGTAAATGCACCAAATTCGAATTGATGTTCAAGAAGAACACAATCAAGTTGCTACTGAGTCTAAGGCACGTTTGAAACGTGGTAGACCAATAAGTTCCAAAGATAAGATCCCTCGGATATTAAAGAAATGTGCTAATGAATCTGTGGACGAGGGAATCCTAGACATGGTCGATCCTAAGATGGACAAACTTAAAAACCACGGCCGTGGATCAGGAAACCATAAACATGGTTGTACCTAAGGTGCCTAACAATGAGTCTTGGGACACCATGCTTCAGGGTACGAAGGTCATAATGAAACCTCAATAAGTTATGTCATGTCCGGGACACAAATGAAACAAGAGAAAGAATGTCGACATTGATGATATATTTGCATGCAGTGTAGCACTTGAGATTATGAAATGAATGAGGATCATGAACCCACGTCCATACATGAGTGCACTCAACAAATCAGATTAGATCAAATGGAAAGGGGACGTGGAGTTAAGTTCATTAAGAAAAGAGAGGTTTTGGTCCCATAGTTCGGACACCTCTAGATGTGAAACCAGTTGGACAAAAATGAGTCTTTGTGAAAGAAATGATACATGGCGAGATAGCAAGATATAAGGCACGACCATATGCACAAGGATTCCACAAAGACCAGGAATAAATTATGAGGAGACATACTCCGCTGTGATGGATGCAACACACATTTAGATTCCTAACAAGTCTGGCCATAAAAGAAGAAAAATAGACTTGCAGTTAAAGAATGTAGAAACCGCCTACTTGTATGGTCCACTAGATAATGAGATATATATAAAAGTCCCAGAAGGTATTGGATAGTCAAATGCAACAGGTTCTCGAGAACTAAAGTATACAAGTATATGTTAATATCCTAGGAACCTCTGGAGAGACTTTCAAACGATTATCTAAAGAAAGAGATTGAAATGAAAATTTGGGACAAACAAAGTTTTGTTTAGGATTACAAATTGAACATCTTAAAAGATGGAATCCTTGTGCATCAAAGGTCATTGGCGCCTTAATGTAATAGGCAAGCCATACTAGGCCGGACATGTGTTCTTGCCGTGAATCTCTTATATATGTTTAGCTCATGTTCGACCATGAGGCACTGGAAATAAAGACATACACGTCCCTTACCTTAAGTACTATTGGCGCCTTGTCTTGATGTATTTGTCATGTCATACACATCCGGACATGAGTATTGATG
>NC_027755.1:22921806-22960243 GCF_000695525.1 Brassica oleracea var. oleracea
GAACTAAGAATTTGAGATTACATTATACTAACCAAAACCCAAAGAAGGGTTAATATGTTTTGATTGATACAGGTTATCTCTCGGATCCACAATGATAGATCCTAGGCAAGTTCTGTCTTTGCAACACGGTAGCACTACTTTACCTTGGTATTGAGACCATTAGTCATTGGCGTCCATGAAGCTCAACCATCAGGTTGGGATGCGCCAACTTGAAGGACATATATGGAGGTACACATCAGGGGGAGTAATACGTGTTGTACTCTCTTTCCTTCTTCATGGTTTTGTCCCACTGGGTTTTCCTGATAAGGTTTTAATGATGCAACAGCCAAAGCGTATTACAAACTCTGAATGGTTATGACATCCAAGGAAGAGTGTTATAAACCATATGATGGATGTCCATAACCGGTCCGGTCCATAAACCTGCCCAACACCTAAAGAGAGAGAGAGAGGCGGCCGCACAACAAGAGGAGACAGAAGCGGCTTAGTAAAGGGGAAACCCTAGTTTCATTTTCCTTGTATTTGTACACTTTCCATATTTATGTCTTTCCTTTTATCTTTTTGTAACTCTCATATATAAGGGCACCTTATGATCGATTAATATAATAAGAACTTACAGATTCTCAATCCTTAAGTTTACAACAAAAACTATATATTACAAGTTTACAACTTCTCTTATTATGATTCTTTCGTTGTGTGCAATTTCTTGCTTATAATGTTGAACAAAAACTATAAAATAAAAAAGTAATAATGTTGTGATTCGCTTAAAGCTTAGAACTGGCTAGTTTGATTAAGTCTTTACGAAGTATCTTGCCCGATGGAGTTTTTGGTATGGAGTCTACAAACGCGACCTTCCTTATTTTCTTATACGGTGCTACCTGTTTGTTTATTACATCATAAACACCCAAAATAATCAAATAGTAAATTCTTAAGTTGTTAAAGAAATCAACCAAATAAGCTAATTAATCCTTCAACAAGATGTGTTAAATTAGTAATAAAATGATTGTGGTTATATAAGCACCTGTTCAGAGATGAAGTTAATAACTTGTTTTTGAGAGAGATCGCTTTCAGGCTTGCGCGATATGTAAGCCATCGGACATTGCCCTGCTTCTTTATCCGGTAACCTATGCAATATACAAAAGCCGAGGAGAAGTAAGAGAACGACGTGTTATGCTGATGATTTAAAAACAAGATTATTACCCAAAGCAAAAAGATCAACAAGACTTAACGGAATAACGGCTGCGTCTAGAATATCTGGGTGGTTCAGTAAGAGAGCCTCTAGTTCAGCTGGAGGTACCTATTATACATCCCCATAACACGTTAGTTAGATAATTGCATGTGAATTTTTGTTTGGTAAACCTAATTAATTTACATGATACAATGAAGACATGTCTAACCTGATAACCTTTGTATTTGATTAGCTCTTTCAATCGATCAACAGTAAAAAGAAACCCATCATCGTCAATGTAGCAAAGATCTCCGGTTTTAAGCCATCCTTGTAAATTAAAACATTCTTTTGTAGCTTCTTCATTCTTAAAATAACCTTTTATATACACAAATAAATGTTGGTCATAAAAATGTATACGTGTAACCCAAGCAATATCTTATTTTTTTATTTACCTTTGGCAATAGAAGGCCCTTTAAGCCAGAGCTCACCCGTTCTATTAACACCCATGACCCGACCCGTATCCGGATCCACAATCCTCGCTTCCACACCGGACGACAACAACCCCACCGCACCATATCTCCGGCTCTCCTCCACCGTATCAATAGAACCTCCTGCACCGTTAGATTCCGTCAAAGCGTAACCCTGAAAAATATCAACCGTTGGATACTTCTCTATAAACCCTTCCGTAACCTCCTTGCTCAGCGGAGCTCCACCGCACCTAACTATTCTCAGCGAGCTCAGGTCGTACTTCGCCTTGATCAGCTCTGCTCCGTTCATCATAGCTACTATAACCGGCGTCACCAGAACCAGCGTCGTGGCTCTGTACTTCACAACCGCCGCCAGCATCTCGTGTAGCTCGAATCTCCGGAGGATCACGACCGTGGAGCCTAACGATGCGGTGGCCATGACGTAGTTCAACAAACCGAACGTGTGGAACATCGGAACAGTGCAGAGGAAGATCTCGTGCGGGTCCATTGGCTCGACGAGGTGTCTGGCCACGTGTGCGATTAAGTTCCCGTGAGACGACATCACTCCCTTGCAACGTCCTGTGGTTCCCGACGAGTAGAGAAGCATCGCCGTGTCGTCCTGGTGGACTCGGTCTCTGACTCGGTTCTTCCCACTCAGCTCCTTATTCATCATCTCACTCATATAACCGACGACTCTGACTCCGCGAGTGGGTCCCATTTTCTCGAGGACAATGGAGATACCGGAACCGGCGAGTTTCTGACTCAGCTCAGGGGTCGTGAAGGCGAGAACCGGGTTGCTGTCTGCCATCTGTCTTGAAATCTCACCGGCGGTGTTGAGAGGATTCGCGGTGGTGACGACGGCGCCGAGAGACATGACGGAGAGGCAGACGATGGGGATGGATATGGAGTTGGGAGATAGGACGAGCACGACGTCGCCTTTTCTTACTCCAACGTCGCGGTGGAGACAGTCCGCGACACGGTTTACGGCCGTCCAGAGCTCGGAGAAGCTTATGCGGCGGCCCGTGGCGGCGTCGATGAAGGCTGTTGTGCCGCGGTGAGGTTGAAAGGAGATGAAAGTGGTGACGTCGAGTGAGGTGTTCGCCGGAAGTGGCAATGGGTTGCGTTTACTGTAAAACGTCGAGTTTTCATTGCAGAAACCACTTCTAGGATCGATGAGAGATGATGATGATGATGATCTTATGGAGTTTGTCATTTTTCTTCAGGTGGGGATTAAATCATCTACTTTAGATGGATGCACAGCTCTAGATTTGTCAAAGTATTTATATTAAGACCATGATTAACTCAAATCTGGTTCTTAGATTCAGTTAAGAGACGGTTCTTAGCCGAAAAGTATAAAAAAACAAAAAAAACAAAAGAATGTCAAATCATGAATTAAGAACCTCAAATTAAGAACATGGGTTAATCATGTTCTAAGAACCGTCTCTTAGGCGAAAAGTGTGAAGAAAAAACAAAAAACATGTCAAATCATGAGTTAAGAACCCCGGTTAAAAGACCGGGGTTAATCATGTCCTAACTTAAGTTGACACATGACACATGACACATGGCACGAACTTAACAGCTCAGCGTCTCTTACTTAGACCGGGGGTAATGTTATACAAGAAGATGTCATGACGTATAGTGTAGTGTATAGTAATTAAACCAAAAACAAATTAAGTGTAGTTCCAGTTTGATTATGTTTCCATGATTTAGAAGTTATACAAGCAAGCAATGGACCAAACTACAATTTGTCACCACAAATAACGTGATTATGCGTATACATTATCCATGAATTCCCCGACAAATAATCAGGTACATGTTATATCATATAGTTGGTGTATCTGTAAATTGCATAACAAGTTAGCTATTATACATTGTCACCAATTTGTAAGTTTGGCTAATATGATCTGGTCTTAAATTTGGCCATTTTGTTAGATTCACAAAGTTTTACATCTCTCGTATTTAAGTTTATACTATTTTGAATAGGAAATAACAAGTAAACATTCAGTTTCGGTAAATGATTAGGATATCTAAAATATTTAGAAAATATGATAAGATCACCCATATAAAAAACTCTTATATAAACCGAATAGGAATCACATCTAAATCTGAATAATTCAAATTTGATCAGATCACCCACCGTCACTGTTTCTTCGATGGCCGCCGCCGTGGTTGTTTCTTCAAGCACCGCCACAAACCCGTAGATCCTTTCACCGGCATAGTATATTATTTAGCATTAGTATAGTTTAAATGTTTTTTTATTTATTTCAAACAAGGACTAGATCTCGATCCGTGCCACGGATTCTTATTTTCATTTATTTTTATATAAATATTTTGTTTTTAATTCTAAATTGGTATATTATAATATATATGTGTCTATCAATTTTTCAAACATAATAAATTTACGGTATATTTTTTCATTGAATAGATTGTTTCAAACTTTCACTTATATTTGTATTTTCTTATATATATACATATTTTTGGATTATTAGTTCATTATTAAAATCGTAACTATATATATAAAAATTAGTAAAATATTGTTTTGTTGTCATATTCAAAGATAATGTAACATTTCACAAAATTAGAAATTTAAAAAATTAAACTTTTCGCTTCATAAATTTATATTATCGAATAAATAATTAAACATTTAGTTTTTGTTTAATTTTTAAAATAAACTATATAGTTTAAAAAAAAAAATTCATTGGTTTAAGGTAGTTTAAATTAATCATTGTTAGATAATATGATTTTTGTTATTAATGTTTTTTTTATAATTAAAAGTTAACATCGATAAATATTTAAATAATTAACATATGGAGATATAGTATTACAACATTAAATTATATCTATTTAATTTGTATTATCTATAAATTCAATGAATCATCTATTATTTAAATCCAATTATTGATATCCCAATAAAAATTTATGTTAGGCCCAAAATTTAAATGATAAGATTTGAGATTAAATGTAACATGACTTTCTAGGAATATGTCCATTAAATTCATTTTTAAAAAAATCACACATGAATCAAGGTTGTGTTGTGACTTCTGTTTTAATATATAAGATAGTTTTTAATGTTTATTTTAATTTTTCTAATTTTATGTAATAAATATTTGAGATTTTTATAATATTTTCTATTTTTTATTTTTTTGTTGTTTTTGCATTTCTTTTTCTTTGTTTAAAGTTCTGAAAATTGTCGGAAATGCCAAGGTAATTACCGACAACCATTAGCGAGAAATTTTCCGAGAACACGTTTTGTCGATAAATTCCGACACTGTACCGACGTCCTATTGTTTCCGACCGTCAAACTCCAACGAAATGATAGTTCTCGGAAAATTCTCAGAGATGAGGTCTCCCGGCGAGTTTCTGACAAAATTGGGCGTCGGTATAAATGACTCTTTCTTGTCGTGAAATAGTTTAAACATTATTCAGTTACATGATTTCAAGAGCTTAATTATATATTGCACGGATCCAAATAAATTACTCAGTTACTTTTATATTTACTAACTTTTGGATGGTTGGATCAATACATATGTAATTAACGGTTATTCTTTTATATGCACTAGTAAACAACCCCGCGCGTGAAGAATAAACGTAAATTGTTTAATTTAAATGTTGGACTTATAAAATTGTGTTAATTTTTTAGTTATTTAATATAAAATGTTTTAACATAGTTTTAGTAGATTAATAACTTGTGTAATTGAAAACTTATACAATAAATGAGTGGTAAATATATAATGCGTATAAAAACAGGAAAATGTTATTATATTTGTTTGAAAAAACAGTTCTAGTGTAACATTGTAAAATTAAGAAACGTAATCATCCTTAAATATTTTTCCTAATCTCTTTTTTTTTCTTTACAAGAAATAATGACTTTACTTCCTTCTGTCTCGACAACACTTGCATTTATAACAGGCTGCTAAATATAAATGATGTATTTATTAAAAAAAATTTTTGTATTTTATTTACTTTGTTTTTTATAATTAGAAACAAAAGAAAGAGAATAACAATTGTTAGTCAAAATGTATTGTACCTCTTCAATATTAATTGGGTTTCTTGTTGATTCAAGTGACTGTTTTTTTTTTTTTTGTCACGTAATTCAAGTGACTGTTAATCTTGCTGAAGTTGAGTTATAAACTTATAATTAAAAGATGTGACTTTAACATTGAATTTGAAAACTTTTCCAATTTGTTCTGATAAGAAAGAGATAATTGTGTTATCACATGAATCATTATATGATTGCTCCTGCATTTTTGTTAATTTTAAACATTAGTATTTATTTATACATTATAGTGTAATAATATTTATAAGTAGTACCCTTACGTAATTTAATCAAGTCTGTTGAATATTTACCCATAATTCTTGTCATTTCTTTATTGAATGTGGTTAATAATGCAGTATTTTAATTATCTTCGTCAATAGTCTATGTTTTATAGCTATTATAAATTACCATTTTATTATTAATCTGTTTATTATCTAAGTTTAAAAAATCTTTAGTACTCTTAGTTACTTTAAGATACCAACAATATCCATGTTTGTGCATTTTTGCAAATAAACTTTCCACCCACTTTTTGATATATTTTTGCACATCGATGACAAGATATGTAATTTCATCCATTTATTGAACTAATTTCTTTATTTTTCTTTCAATGGTAAACTCTTTCTTCCGACAATAAATGGACTACAACATATTTTTTTTAACAATTATGAATATTTTGATGTTTTTAAAACTCATATGTGAGTTTTATTAGAATAAATAATTGAGATACCTCAAACAAATATCTAGAAATGAAATTCATTATTTATGTTATTTTGACAATGTTGTTAAGTGTGTTGATTACATTGTTTTCCAACTTCACTTGTGTTGTAGGTGTTCTGGGTAGTCCACAAATTAATTAATTGGTTATACATATACAATAATATCTAGCCAATTAATTAATATGTTTGAATTCAATCTATATGCATTGGTTACTTTGAAGGATTGAATAGTACCCAAGCGATCATCTCTATATATTTTCGAAGCTGACATTGTGTTTAAATAAATATATCCCATTTTCCATGTTTATAACCATAATTTTATTTATTGTTTAAAATTTTAATTTCTATCTAAATTAAGTATGATGATACATTACAAAACCTGAAAATGTTTTGGGATGACCACTTGTTATTATTAGAGTTACACTTTTTGCTTCTTTATTTTTTATTTGTTTTTGATAGGTATCTACCACATTGTCCCATATAGTAATATGCACTTTGATTTCCCTATTTTTTATTAAAAAATATTAAAAACGTTTAAACTTAGTGATATTATAAAACAGTAAGTATAAAAAGAAGCGTAAATATTATTAAAACGAGATTTTGAAATGTAGTAATAAAGTTAATATTAGGTTATTTAATTTGACGCAGTAGTTTTGCAAAATATTTTATTATGTTTTTTTGTCAAACTTAAATCAAATTCTAAGTTATGAGAAGAGTTTAAATCTCAAAATTTTGATATTTTAATATTTTACTAATAAATTATCTTTCTGACCGATGTAACTATGAACTTACCCTTCGAATTGAAGATCTAGGTTTATTCTTCTTTGTCTACTACTTGTATCTTTTGTGTTCAGCGTTTCTTCAATGATAACACCAATAGTATCTGTAATTAACTTAATTATTTAATACACATTAACTACATCAATAAGTTTTGTGTTTATTTATTTCTGTATTACCATCATATGATTAATTTTTGTCTACAATTTTCATAAGTTGAACATAATCGTGGAACCTAAATTTCCCACAATTTATTAATACACCATATTGTTCAATTTGAGATATTGTTGAATCATTCAACCAAATAATAAAAGGATGTTCTGAAATTTTATAATGTTCTCCGGTCCTCCAAACTCACAATCATTGAAGATATATATTTTACACCAAATAATAAAAGGATGTTCTGAAATTTTATAATGATCTCCAGCCCTCCATACTCACAATCATTGAAGATATATATTTTACATTCTAATGGTTCCTGAGAAAATTGATGAATGTATCAGTTATAAATTGATCCCACGATAGTAGATTGCTAGATTATAAAAAATTTGAAGTTATTTATTGTATTAAAAGTAATTCAATTAAAATATTGAAAACACTACATTTTCATCCGGTAGTAAGAAATTAAGGCTTATAACCAATTTTAGGATTTCTTACTTCCCACATTGTCTTATTACTCTTTCTATAATTCCTTGTTCTCCACGTTTCATCTTGATATTTTCTAGTAATTTGTAAGTAGGAAGTTTGATTCCTTCCTATCCATGTTGTTGTTGTTTGTGAATTAGTGATCCTTTTTTCTCTACTTATAGTGTAAAAAGAGTCTTGAACAATTGTGTCTGTTAGTTTTGAAAAGTTATGTTGTATTTTTAATGGTAACTTTTTATTTTCTTTGAACTTTTTAGTTATTTCAAATACATGGAGTACGTACATTAGTATGATGAAATACAAAAGAAAAAAAACTAATATCTAGTGTTACCAAATGTCTTTCAACGTGAAAACACACCTTTCACATTTGTTTTCAAAGTTATAATAATTTAAAATAACAGATAAAAAAAAATTTCATCATAAAAAGGTAACTTATTTATTATTAAGAGTCATTCAAACGGATATAGTGATTATATTATCAGTAGTAAAGGAAAATGATGAAAAGGCACATCTGTTAAAATTAGAAGCACTGACACGTCTTTTCATTTTTTCGTCAGTTATATTTTTATATGTTTATATATGTCTATATATTTAGACCAAAAATATATATAATTATATACTCATGATTTTAAGGTTATAATAACTTAAAATAACTGATACAAAAATATCCTCACTTCTTATTTATGCAATAGAGAAAGTTTAATCCTCTTAAGGTGTTTACTAATTTATCTTCAATAGAAAAAAAAGAATGAAAAAGCACATCTGCTTAAATTAGAAGCAGAGTTGTCACAACTTTTCAGTTCTTCATCAGTTATATTTTAATACGTTTATATATGTACATAGATGTTTTTATTCTAAATAAGAAGACATAGTAAAAAAATATTTATTATTTTTTTTGGTACGTAATAGTGTTGTCAAAAGTTTTATTCTTATACAATTTAATTATTTTTTACAAAGTTTACCACGGGAAGGAATATCAAATAGGATTTTGTTAACTAATCCATTTCATATTTAAATTAAAAAAAGTCATTTTTATGCTGGTAAAAATTAATTGTCAAGAGAATAAACAAATATGGGCAAAAATCTATGTCTATCTCTTCCAATTTTCTTTTTATTTTATTTTATTTCTGTAGACTTTATTACTTTTCGTCTACTTTTTCTTTTCGTGCAAATTCTTTTCATCTATGATTTTATATGGTTTATATGTGATCAAATGGTTTGGTAGTTTCACAAATAAAATGAAATAAATCTAAGACTACCATGGAGATTTGCATATAAAATGAAATAAATCTCAGACAGGAGTTACTCTACTTTTTTAAATGAGACTTCCAATTTTATTTATTTGATCCTTACGTTCTAGCAGCAACAACAGCAAAGTCACTTGCAATAGTTATTATCCAACTTTATATGTTGGTTGGACACTAAAATCATCTCGTTTATCACGTTGCGAGAATGGGTTATGCCTCGTTGGACACTCTACTTCCCACTCTTCATCTCTTGACTTTGATGCAGTTAAAGGACGAGCCACCATTGTCGTCACCAGACACAACTACAGGAGGAATCAGTCGTGCCATCAAAAGCCAACGAAATGGTTCCGAATGATGAAGACGTGGAGAAGACAATACCAACATCAAATTCTCTTACAATGAGACTTTCATATAAAATGAGATAAATCTCATACTCGACTAACTCTACTTTTTTAAATAAGACTTGCAATCTTATTTTATTTGATACTAACGTTCTAGCGATAACAACAGCAAGGTATGTAAAATTTGTAATATTTACTCTACTTCTTTAAAAACAACAAAACCCAGTGATAAATGTCACCGTAAACAGATCAACACTTCAATAATGACTCTGAGACTTTAAAGGAAGGAGAAGAAGAAAGACTAATGACGTTAAATTTTTTTTTCTATTTGTTCCCTTTAATCAACCGTTATAGAATCTATTATTAAACATCAATTATTAAGTGTACAATAAGATACCAAATGAATACGGAATGACATACCTTGACATATACCAAGAAAATAAGAAAAGGAGATAGAAGATGGTTACTAAAACAACCAAGTATGTTTTTTTTATAAATTTCTGCTATAAAAATTTCATTATATAGACTATGAAAAGGTGCATCCAGGACTAATCTAGAAGCAATGTGTTGTTTGAGATGGAAACATTTCAGATTTTTGTTTTTAAATTTAAATTGTGAAAAATATGTTTGTTAAGGGATGCATTGCTTAAATAGATAATGAAAAGGTATGTTTGCTAAAAGATGTATTGCTTAAATATATAACTATTTAAGGAATAGTTGTCAAACATAATATTTTGATGACATCAACAAGAGCGTTTATGGTCTTTAGAGCATCCGCGTTGAGGGTTTATAGAGGGAGTTCATACAGAAATCAAGAAAAAAAAATAATAATTCAACCACATGAACCTTTCTCTCCTAAAGCTCTCTTGGATGAACCCCTCTCTCCTAAAGTTCATCAATGTAGGCCCACGACACGTGGCGGCCCGCGATTGGTCAAGTTTTTTTTTTTTCTCTTTTTTTAAAAAAAAAATCAAAAAGAAAAAGAAAAAAAATTTAATAATAAAAAATTGAAAAGATGAACCTCACGAAGGGATTCATTGATGTGGATGCTCTTAGATCACAAAAATAATAAAAAAAATTGACCATTGGATTGAACTTTTTTTTCCTATAAAAAAAATGATGTCAGCAACTACGTAATTTGGGTTTGCTATTATATATAGATTTTGTTGACGCTCGAACTACACGTTCATATGAATGCATGGAGACTGTTATTTACTTTTTTAATTGTTCCAGAAAGGTGGAAGATATGATAATTATAGAATTGAAATTGGCTCTCATTAATAGTCTTGTTACAGTTTTAAACCGTGGAGTTGGAAGTTGCGAGCTTGATGAGGTCCTTGCGCAGAATCTTCCCTGATGGATTTTTTGGTATGGAAGACACGAAAGCCACCTTTCGTACTCTCTTGTATGGTGCCACTTGTTTGGCTACAAACTCCATCAATGACTTCTCTGATAACAAGCTTCCTGTTTTTCTTACAACGTACGCCATCGGAAGCTGCCCGCCCTACTTCTCTGTCTGGAAATCTATAAATTCCCAAAAATGTTATAAAACTCAAGATTGTTTCTGGTACAAAAACACTTTATAGTGTTATTGTTGTTGTCACTTACGGGATCACTGCGGCATCAATGATTTCAGGATGAGTGAGCAGCAAACCTTCTAGTTCAGCTGGAGGGACCTACGTATACCAATGATCACCAAAAGAAATACCCGATGATTGAATGCTTTTCTAATCTAAAGGTCGGGTATAGAAATCTGAAGATGTTGTTGTTCGAATATACACAAACGTTCATATTTGACAAAATCAAACAATAACCTGGTAAGCTTTGTATTTGATTAGCTCTTTCAATCGATCCAATATAAAAACAAATCCTTCATCGTCGATGCAGCAGAGATCTCCAGTTATTAGCCATCCTTCTGAATTAATAGTTTCTTTTGTAGCTTCTTCGTTTCTTTTTTTTTTTTGAACAAATCTTCTTCGTTTCTAAAATAACCTTTTAAAATAATGAAACATAAAATTAAATTCATAATAAACCTTTTATTTAAATCCCTTGTTGCGCACGGTGACGTATTATATAACCTTTTGTGATGGCGGGACCTTTGAGCCAAAGCTCGACCGTTTGGTTCACACCCATGATCCGACCCGTATCCGGATCCACAATCCGCGCTTCCACACCAGACGACAACAACCCAACCGCACCGTGTCTCTTACTCTCCTCCACCGAATCTGTCGAAGCTCCTGAGCTGTTTGATTCAGTCAAAGCGTACCCTTGAAAAATATCAACCGTTGGATACTTCTCCAAGAAAAACTCCGTAATCTCTTTGCTCAACGGAGATCTCCACCGGATCTAACCGTTTTCAGCGAGGTCAAATCGTACTTGGCCTTGATCAAATCTGAGCCGTTGATCATAGCTACCAAAATAGGCGGCACCAAAACAAGAGTCGTGGCTCTGTACTTCTCCACCGCCGCCATCATACCGTGGAGGTCAAACTTCCGGAGGATCACCACCTTCGAACCCAAAGCCACGGTGGCCAAAGCGTAGTTGAGTAACCCGAACGTGTGGAACAACGGAACGGTGCAGAGGAAGGTCTGGTTCGGTTCCAGTGGCTCGGCGATGTATCTCGCCACGTGTGCTATTAAGTTTCCGTGAGAGATTATCACTCCTTTGCTTCGCCCTGTGGTTCCTGACGAGTACAGAAGCATCGCCGTCCCGTCCTGGTTAACTCGGTTTCTGACTCGTATCTCACTCGGTTTCTTTTTCGTCATCTCGCTCAGGCTGCCGACGACTCGGACTCCGAGAGTGGATCCCACGCGCTCTTCGGGAGTGGCGAAGGCGAGCTTTGGGTTGCAGTCTGCGACCTGTCTGGAGATTTCTGAGGCGGTGTTGAGAGGATTCGCGGTGGTGACTACGGCGCCGAGTGACATGACGGAGAGGCAGACGAGAGGGATGGAGATGGAGTTGGGAGAGAGGATGAGTACTACGTCGCCTCTCCTTATTCCCATGTCGTGATGGAGACAGTCGGCTACGTTGTCTACGGATCTGTGGCGGCGTCGATGAAGGCGGTGGTGCCGTGGTGAGCTTGAGAGGAGATAAATGTGGTGACGTCAAGGGAGGAATTTAGCTGGGAGTGGCAATGGGTTGCGTTTACTGTAGAATGTGGAGTTTGCATTGCAAAAACCGTTTCTAGGATGGATTGGAGATAAAGAAGAAGATGATGATGATCTTTTACAAACAGCCATTTTGTTCAGGTGGTTAAATGGATGATGCAGCCCTGAGATTATTAATAACATATAAAACTAATTTATAATCTGAAGACAGAAACTGAGACAGAACCATAGTCTTTGATGAACTAGCAAACCTGGAGTTGCCAAACCGGGTTTTGATGATCTTTCAGAAACTGCCATTTTCTTCAGGTGGTTAGATGGATGATGCAGCCCTGAGATTGTTAATAACATATAAAACTAATTTATAATGTCACTGAAGCATTTGAAAGTGACCTAGAAATGGTTTGTATAAAAAGGGTGCACTAATGGAAAAAATTTACTGGTTGGTTGAACAAAAGAAAAAGCAAAAAGAAATAGCTGAACCAGTCTTTGATGAACTAGCAAACCTGGAGTTGCCAAACCGGGTTTTGATGAAGCGTTAAATGAATCTGAAGAGAACTTCCGGGAATTAAGGTGCAAGTCAGCAAAGGGAAGAAGCGGAAGAAGAGCCATGCAGGGCAGCGAACCAATGGAAAAGATCCTACCAGAGTGTGCATTTCCACCAGACCGCAGAGTTGATGATACCATACGTGTTAAATGAGTGATAGTGAATCTACCAAACCCCACCGTAGATACTGCAAGAGTCATCTCAAAGAATACCCCAAGAACTAAGACAAATCTTTGAATGGAGGTGGTCTCTCTTTTACTCAGGTTGACTATTTTTCTAGACGGTACGTGTACATTCAACACTACACTACAGTATGCCCCTCTGAAAATGAGAATTAACCATATAATACATTTATACCCAAATATAATAGTAATACACTAATACTCTTAAAAAGCAAACCAATGCTAGTATATATATAGATAGATACCAAGACCTCGTTGAATGTAATGTAAGTATAGTTCCAGTTTGTTCATTTTCCCATGTTAAAGAACTTTTATTACCGAACGACATGATGTCCCATACGAAAAACGTGAAATTGCCAGAACAAATCCAAGAATTTCCTGACAATGAATCAGGCAATACTATAGGAAATCTATTACATATTGTACAAAACAGGTGTAGTCTAGTATCTTAGCGTAAAGCATCATTATCGGTCGAACTTGTTTTGAGTTTCTTAATTTTTTTTTTTTTTTGTTCTGTCCGGGTTAAAAAAAAAAAAAATCAATCGCGGATCGCCACGTGTCAGTGGGGTCCGCAAACAGTACAAGAAACTGCCCAAAGTCGACCATTATCTCGTGGCTTCTGCAACCGATTTTTAAAAAACACACGGGACCCACGCCTTTAAAACCCCATTAGTATATGGTCTTAGTTCTTTTTAGGCCTTGATTGGTAGAGCATTAGCATTAGCGTTATGCTCTCCAAATACTCTTTGGCCAATGCTCTCATATGAAGCTTTTAAAAGAGCATTTGCATTTATAATTTATAAAATTAAGGAAAATATATAATTAATTCATTTATTTTATTTAATAATATCATAAAATTATTTTTATATCCAGAAAATAAAATTTTGATTTCTAAAATTAATTTACAATAAAAATATTTTTTAAAAATAGTATTTCACATTTAAATATAATTTAATTTTATATAATTTAATTTATTTTAAATGCGAAAAAATTATTTTAAAAAATAGATATTTTCATTATAAAATTTATTTTAAAATAATATTTTTTGATATAAACCAATTTTTAAATTATTAAATAAAATAAATCAATTATATATCATTTTAATTTTATGTGTTAATATATTTATATATATTCATTATAAATAAATATATTATATATTATATACTAATTTTTATAAGGATGACAAAAAAAAAAAAAAAAAATACTAATTTTTATAATAATTTGAAATAGCATACTTATACTGTTCTACCAATCATCTAATTACACAGTTTAGCAAAAGCATACAGCTCCTGCAGAATACTGCTACTGCTAATGCTCTACCGATCAAAGCCTTAGTCTTAGCTAAACACATCCGTCTTAAAAATTTGGCACTTAGCTAAGATTTGATGATTAAAAACATGGTTTGAAAGTAGGCTCTATATTTTAAATAAACAACATCGTTCTCCACATTATATATGTGTAAATCATCCTCAGGGTTATATATATATTTCATAGAACTGACTAGAGTTACTACAATACAAGCAACAATAATGCACGGAGATTGGCTGACAGTACAAGACTCGTAACAATTTCAAAGCTTGGAGTTGGAAGTTGCGAGCTTGATGAGATCCTTGCGCAGAATCTTTCCTGATGGATTTTTTGGTATGGAAGATACAAAAGCCACTTTTCGTACCCTCTTGTACGGTGCCACTTGTTTTGCTACAAACTCCATCACTGACTTCTCTGACAACAAGCTTCCTGCTTTCCTTACAACGTACGCCATCGGAAACTGCCCTACTTCTCTGTCCGGAAACCTGTAAATTGCCAAAACATTACAAACTCAAGTACTGTTTATGTGGTCAAATATAAAAAATAAAAACAAGAAAGCAGGTGATGTTGTTATGACTTACGGGATAACCGCGGCATCAGCGATTTCAGGATGAGTGAGTAACAAAGCCTCTAGCTCAGCTGGAGGGACCTATGCAATGATCCCAAACACAAGTTTAGCACCATTTCTCGAGAAGCTTATCATATACACACAAGCATATATAATATCAACACTTGATTCAACAGAACAAACCAGGTCATGTCTCTAGCAATTTAGTCAAAATCAATCACATTACTAAAACAAAAATGGATGATTTTGACTCATCAGCATTTCACTATGCTTCATAAGGACTACATAATATAGCATCAATGTGGATGATGTTCAAATCTGTGATGCATATGTTACCTGATAGCCTTTGTACTTTATCAGTTCCTTTAACCGATCAACCACAAATATGAACCCATCCTCATCGATATAGCAGAGATCTCCAGTCCTTAACCATCCTTCAGAATCAAGTGTAGAGCTCGTAGCTTCCTCATTGCTGAAATAACCTACCAAGAACAACAACAATAAGCTGCTTTGATGATCTCCAAAATCAAGAACGATTCTCAAATGCTAAATTCACAATCCTTGAACTAAATAGTACCTTTCATAATCGAAGGACCCTTTAACCAGAGCTCACCGGTACGGTTCGGTCCAAGAACACGACCCGTAACCGGATCCACGATCCTCCCCTCCATGCTTGCCGACAATTTCCCCGCGGTGCCGTATCTCCGGCTCTCCTCAACAGTATCCGTAGAGGCTCCTATACCCGTTGACTCGGTCAACCCATACCCTTGTAAGATCTTGACCGTTGGATACTTATCCATGAACCCCTCCGTCACCTCCTTGCTCAACGGAGCTCCTCCGCACAAAACAGTGTGCAGAGAGCTCAGATCGTACTTGGCATTGATCTGTTCCGCCCCGTTGACCATGGCCACAAGGATGGGCGGCACGAGAGGAAGATACGTCGCTTGGTACTTCCCTATCGCCGACAACATCTCGCCCATCTCGAACTTGGAGAGAACGATGATCGTCGACCCGTAAGCGAGCAGCCCGGTGGCGAACGCCGCCAAGCCGTAGATGTGAAACATAGGGACCGTGCAGATGAATCTCTGCTCTCCCTGAGATCCAACGTCAGATCCAAACCGGTTCACGACGGTCTGCACCATCGCGATAAGGTTCCGGTGAGAAGAGACCACTCCTTTGCTCATCCCGGTGGTTCCGGAAGAGTAAAGCAAAGTCGCCGTGTCGTCCTGGTCGACTCGCTCCGCGACTCGTGTCCCACTCGGCTTCCTCCTCATCATCTCCGCCAACCTCCTCACCTCCCCCGCCGAGTCAAATCGCTCCTCGTCCATGAGCACGATCAGAAGCCTCTTCTTCTCATCATCTCCGCCAACCTCCTCCCCTCCCCCGCCGAGTCAACTCGCTCCTCGTCCATGAGCACGATCGGAAGCCTCTTCTTGGATCCTCCCGAGGCGGCGGCGATCTTGGGGAGGAGCTCCGCCGTGGTGAAGGCGATCACGGGTTTCGAGTCCTTGATCTGTTTGGCGATCTCGGCGGCGGTGTTGAGAGGGTTCGTGGTGGTGATGACGGCGCCGAGCGACATCACGGAGAGACAGACGACGGGGAACAAGATGGAGTTAGGGGAGAGGAGAAGGACGACGTGGCCCTTGCGGATCCCCATGTCGGAGAGACAGTCGCCGACGGACTCCACGGCGCGCCACAGCTCGGCGAAGGTGAGGTTTTTGCCGGTGGAGGCGTCGATGAAGGCGGTACGGCCGAGATGAGCCTGAGAGGATATGAAAGTCGTGACGTCGAGGGAGGGATTAGGCGGGAGAGGAATCGGCTTCCGTTTGCTGTAGAAAGTTGAGTTCGAGTTGCAGAAACCACTTCGAGAATCCACTGACGCCATCTCTTTTCTCTCTCTTTTGCTGTGGACACAAATCTAATCTAGATGCGTTTCTCTGTAGCTTTGAACTATATTTTTAAAATGATTTGTCTTGAGTTTGAGAAGAAGTTTGACTACTTTAAACAACCGTAAAGTCATCGCCGCCGACCACCAGCGTGTTTTATTCCGCGATATTTTTTAGTTCGTTGGTGGCACGTGAAAGTTATGGTTTTAATAAGCTTTAAAAACGACGTTGACCGCGATTGAATATTACATGGGCCATATACTGGGCCTAGGCCTTTTTCAACAATCCTAAGCGCCAATATTATAATTGGGAACCTGAAAGAAAAATTACAGTGGAAAACTGAATTTATGCAGAGTTTATTGATTTAAAGAGGAGCAATTATATCACAAAAATAGACCATAAGAAAGAAAATAACCAAAATGTTTCATTTAATAGGTAAAAAGACAATAATACTCTAGATATATAAAACAATAAAAAATAAAATTAAAAATTAAAAAGATATTTATTTTTTGATTTTTTTTATAATATTTTTGAATTCTTTTTTCAAATTTTCTTTTTGTAATTCGAAAATACTTTTTGAAACTATTTTTAAAATTTTTATTTTAAATTTTTTAATATTTATTTTTTATTTTATAAAATTTTAAATCTCAATCTCAAATCTCTACTCCTTAACTCTAAACTCTAAGGTTTGGATTAGTTAACCCTAGGATATAAGCGTATATTTACTTCTTTAATGAAACATTTTGGTCATTTTGATCCTTAGAGTCTATATTTGTTACATAAACTTTTTTAGTGCTATCATAAGGTATTTCCCTTTAAAGAGTTGAGAAATTCATTAAACTAGTAAAAAGTTATAAATAGTTTTGAATGTTTAAAAAGTGTATAAAATTTTTTTAACTTCAATCATTTTTAGAAAACAGATTTTAATAGAATCATATAATTATTAAAAGTCAATTTTTGAATAACTATATTTATATAATTGAACAAAGATAAAACCAGTAATTATTCAATCTATAGACCAACAATCATAAAAATTTAATATTTTTGACAATCATTACAAATTCAGCTCCACTAACATCCACTTATAATAATGTGTGTGTTACTCTCTGAATTGATTTATGTTCACAACTTTATAAGATGATAATGTCTTCTGGTCTTTTCTAATCATTCTAATTCTTACAGGTATATACAGCTTTTGTCTACCAGAAGTAAAATCAAACAGGAGACATCTTAGCTGTAATAATATTAAGAAGTGAAACTCTGGTCTGTATCAGCCGCCGGAAAATACACCCCAACTCAATCTCAAGCTCCTCAACAGCGATCTGTGCAGCCTCCAACCTTGTACTCGCGCTCTGCACCGCTACTTCGTCCCACACATCATCCAAACAGCAAAACCTCATCGTAAAGATTGAAGACATTGACCTTTTGCTCTGTTTTCTCTCGAGCCAAGGAATACACACGAGCGAGAACAGAGACTCAACCATAGTCAGAATAGCTCTTCTCACTTCTTTCAAAACCTCTGCAACAAACAGAAGGTTCTGCTCTATCCTCTGCATCACCAACGTCCCTTTTCCTCCCCCTTTAATACTCTTTAGAGTGTTCAAGCACTTGAGTGTCTCCTTCTTGAGCTTGTTCCTGTGCCTGTTATACGCTGCGATCTTCACGTGCATGTTTGATTCGTTGCAGCGTAGAGTGAGTTGAAGCTCTTTCAGACTATGTCTCACGAGTGTCATGACATCTTTCGACACGTTACATACGTCTAACATTGTTACTGAAGCTTCAGAGACTTGCTCGATCCATTTCTCCTTCCCTTGTTGGCACAGAGACTCTCTTGCTTCTGGACAGTGATCGAGGAGGTAGTTTGCGCAGTCTTGTAACTCTCTCAAACCTTCCAAGTCCATTTGCGCCATTTGATTGAAACCTAGAAAGGGTGTTTTGCTTGATTCACAAGAAAAAGTGAGGAAATTCAAAGGAAATAGGTTTGTGATTAGGGTTTACTGAAATTTTAGGGAGGCTCAATATATATGTAATGTATAGATTGGAGAGGAGGCAGATCTGAGAATGATGAGGAAAGTACGAGGAAGGAACCTTGGGGTGTTCTTTTGTACGGACATGGAGACATAACAGGTCATTTAGGTTATAATTTCAAACTAGTTGCAGTTCGGTGTATTAAGGAACCTTCCGTATAATACCGGATTAAGCTACGTTATGGATTTAATCAGATACTGTTGTCTATACAACAAAACAAAATTTACAATTCTAAATGTAAATTATAAGCGAATACTTTTTGTCAGAAATCATTCATGAACCAAGCCAGCTAGTGTAAATTTGTAATTATCTGGATTGTAAGGAATCAATATCAGAAAGAATTATTTATATATTATTTATTTTCATATTTTATTTTATTTTTGTATAGAGATGTTCCACGGTTTTATTTGTAGTGCCATGTCGGTTTAATAATGCCATATGCATTGAAGGTTTGAAAGATTTAAATTTCAGGAAAGTATGTTTTACATTGAATCAAGTCATATGTGACAGGTTCATAATTAAATGGAAATATATACGTACGTCCAACAACAAAATTGATCATGCATGTTAAATGTTATTATAACATTTTGTCCAAATCTTTGATTAGTAGACAAGCAGATTCTAAGTAGATTAGTATAAACAGTGTAGCACCTGAATATTGGCGGATCCATGATTATATGTAGATGGGTCGCATGACAATTATACATTATATCCAATTGCCTAATTGAGGGCACTCCTTCTGTCTTATACTAATTATGTTGGTAAGTTTACGCTTGATCTCGATTCAATTTCAGGTTCAATTATAGACCTAATAAGTTCGTTCTTTTTCTCAGGTGATCAACTACGCAAGAAATCAAATGCAAACGAGATTGTTCACCCGGACTTCGTTTCCTGCTGTCTGGAGAGAGAACGGTATCCTTCAAGCTTCACTAGAATCAAGACAAAGCTTCGGTAATGTCTATACAACAAGATCTCATTCCTCGGAAGGAGTCTAGTGTTGTTACCTCCGGAATATACCGCAAATAATCGGATCCTCGGCTAGATCAACGTCGGAGACACTGCGCCGTCGCCTCCTGTTGAAGTAACTATCGATAAAGCTCTCTCTCTTTGGTTCTCTTCTCGTGAAACTCTCTGATCTCTCTGATCTTTCTTCTGTAGGTGACAAGACGAAGACGATGGCCGTTACAGCCGTTTTATTCAGCTGTCGAGCTCGTGGGCTTATGTGACATGAGGCCCATCTCATTCTACTGTCTTCTCCGTTACTGAAGTAGTAAGCCCAATAGAGTTGGCCCAAACCTCAGAAAAAAACAGAAGACCAAAACCCACAAATCTCCACCTCTCTGGTTTTCAAACACAACCGAGAAACCCTAGGCGATAATTAGCTCATTCTCTCTCTTCTCTGTCTCCTCACTTCGACAACAAAGATAGAAGACTCCGACGAAACTCGATCAACATCAAACCTTCAAATCGGAGTTTCCATTCCTATCTTTCCTCTGGTTCAGATACCTCGAACCGGTAAGCTTTCTTCTCGATTCTCTTTCTTTAGAATCGTGATTGAGCAACTCCACCTGAAACTAACATCCATCTGTCTTGCATGTTAGTTATAGAAGCTTCCTTTAGCACACTGCTTAGCTTCTGAACACTCCGTTCTGCAGAGAAGCTACAAATAAGTAACATAAACTCTCGTTACCCTTTTCTGTTCCAAATTAATCAGAACTCCATCCTCTGACTCACTCTTTATCTGATACTGACCACAAATAACTCTCTGTCTGAGACTGCAGATCTTAAGACCAACACCTGATATAGTCAGAAGAACCTTCTCGGAGAACTGATGAAAGCCTCTGAAGACCCTCAACAAAACTCCACCTGAATCGATATTCCTGATTCACTCTTAGTGACTCCATCTCAACTTTTGTTCAGAGATCCCTTGGTTTGATCTCTTCTGCTCGACAGGTAATTCCTTTTTTTTTATCCTTTTCTCGTAAACGATTAGCTTTATCCCTTACTCAATTTTTTTTTAATTTTCCGAGATCATCATGGAGCTACCTGGAGCCGGTACGTGCTTCAGCACACGTTCAAGGAATCACAGCAGAGTTGAAACTTAGTGTCAGGTACATACTTAGTTAGAAAATCTGTTGGATTTCTAGATGTATGAATCTTCGCTAGGTTAACGATACGCTTAGCAACAATATCCCTGATGAAATTGAACTGTGTATCCATATGCTTAGTCCTCTCGTGGTGAACTGCATTTTTAGATAGAGAAATAGCGCTCTCAGAGTCATAGTGTATCCTTACATTGTCCTGCTTGTATCCCAATTCCGAAGTGAAACCCCTTAGCCAAATAACTTCTTTCACTGCTAGAGTTAATGCCATGTATTCAGCTTCGGTGGTTGAGAGTGCTACAACTGACTGTAGTCCTGACTTCCAGGATACAGTGTTGCCTCCCACTTGGAATACAATTCCAGATACTGATCGTCTCCTGTCTAGGTCTGTAGCATAGTCTAAATCCGAGAACCCTTCAACCCTGAACTCCGTAGACTTCTTGAATGTTAGACACTTCTCATAAGCTCCTGCTACATACCTTAGTACCCATTTTACTGCCTCCCAGTGCTCTCTGCTAGGGTGTGACATGAAACGACTGATCAGGCCAACCGCAAATCCCAAGTCTGGCCTTGATCCAACCATGGCATTCATCAAGCTGCCCACTGCGCTTGCGTAGGGCACACCCTTCATGAACTCATATTCATCTGGTCTCTCCTTAGGATGTTAACTCTTGAGTTTAAAATGAGATGCAGTAGGATAACAACTGCTTTAGCTTCAAACATTCCAAAAGTCTTTAGTACCTTCTCTAGATACTTAGCTTGTGACAACTTTAAGATACCATTCTTCCTGTCACGAGTAATATCCATTCCTAGGATCCTTGAAGCCTTTCCCAAATCTTTCATTTCAAACTCTCCGCTTAGACTATCCTTTAAAGATTTGATGGTAGATGTATCTCCTGAAGCAATCAACATATCATCAACGTATAGAAGTAGATAGATCGCTTTATCAGAATTCACACCTTTCATGTAAACACATGAGTCATACTCGCTTCTGATAAACTTCTGCTTCTTCATGAAACCATCAAACTTTAGGTTCCACTATCTGGGTGATTGCTTAAGACCATATAATGATTTTTTCAGTAAGGACACCTTGTTCTCATCTCCTTTCTCAACAAAACCCTCAGGCTGTTCCATGAGAATTCTCTTCTCGAGATCTCCATGTAAGAACGCGGTTTTCACATCCATTTGTTCTAACTCGTAGTCGAAATTCACCACTAGTGATAGGATCAATCTTATAGAGATATGCTTCACAACAGGTGAAAAAAATCTCGTTGTAGTCCACACCTTCCTTCTGTGAATAGCCTTTGGCTACAACTCTGCCCTTGTAACGCGGATCCTCCACTCCTGGAATGCCAGGTTTCAACTTGAAAATCCATCTGCAGTGAAATCTCCACCTTTGTAGGTACACCCCGCTTTCTCAAGCATCCCATACGATATCAAGTTTCTGCTCATCTGTGGCATATACCTCACATCAGTAAGTATAACCTCTACTCCATCTGTATTTCGAATTTTAATATTCCCAATGCCTTTCACTTCACACTGAGTGTTGTTTGCCATTAGAACCTTTCCACCATTGACGTCTTTGTAGTTATACAATACATCCCGTTGTGGAGTTATGTGAAAGGAACACCCGGAATCTAGAACCCATTCTTGTTTAGAATCCAGAGTGCTAACTGTTAGGACTAGAGACTGCCTTCGTTCTGAAACCGTGTTTGCTGAATCATTAGAATCTTGTGACTTGTTTTGTC
The DNA here is from genome assembly GCF_000695525.1 of Brassica oleracea var. oleracea. Classification (NCBI taxonomy): domain Eukaryota; kingdom Viridiplantae; phylum Streptophyta; class Magnoliopsida; order Brassicales; family Brassicaceae; genus Brassica; species Brassica oleracea. The sequence goes on from NC_027755.1 coordinate 22,944,674, forward strand.
TTTGAGGACACTCACGCTTCAAATGTCCTTCTTTCTTGCAGATAAAGCAAGCAAAGTTTTACCATCTTTGTTTGCTCTCGGCTTTGACTGTGACCTTTGACCATGAGACTTCGATCTGCCTCTGCAAGACTGACTGTTGCCGTTTCCACGATCATTCCTTTTACTAGACCGTCCACGCGACTCCACATACAGCCCTTCATTTGATTTTCCAGCTTTTCCAAGAAGACCTTTCTATTTCAGCTCTATCTCCTTGGCGTAGGCAGAAGAAACCACCTCTCTCACCGTGAGTGTGTCTTTCCCCATACCATACTTTAGTGTATGGACTAGAGCCTCATACTGTGATGGTAAGCCTGTAAGTAACTGAATCGCCTGATCCTCATCACTTATAGTTATGTTAAGACTCGCTAGATCACCAATCAACTTCAGAAAACCATCCATATTTTCTTCAACGCTCTTAGATTCATCCATCTTGAAACTGGCGAACTGTTGCTTTAGATAAATCCTGTTAGGTAGAGTCTTGGTCTGATAATCACGTTCCAAAGATTTCCACATTGCATAAGCTGTAGGTTCATGCATTAGCTTCCGTAGAATCATATCACTCAAACATGTTCCCATTAGATTCTTTACTCTTGTATCTTTCGCAACCTTTGCAGGATCAAGAACTGGATCAGCACCTTCTTCCAACTTCTCTGACGTCTTGTAGAGTGTTGATCCCTCTTGAAGAACTGATCCCAGACCTTGAATCTCCAGCTGACCAAGAAGTTTTTACTTCCACTCTCCTTTTCCATCAAACTTGTCCATCTCGAATCGACCTCGAGTAGTATCAATCTCCACACGGTCCTTCCCAAGATCCATCTTGAAAGACCTTCTTGATTTAGCTCCTCACCAGATCGAAATCAATAGACCTTCCTAAAACCAATCAGCTCCAAAGCAAGCAACCACAGCTCTGATACCACTTGTTGGTAAATTTACGCTTGATCTCGATTCAATTTCAGGTTCAATTATAGATCTAATAAGTTCGTTCTTGTTCTCAGGTGATCAACTACGCAAGAAATCAAATGCAAACGAGATTGTTCACCCGGACTTCGTTTTGTACTGTCCGGGGAGGGAACGGTATCCCTCAAGCTTCACTAGAATCAATACAAAGCTTCGGTAACGTCTATACAACAAGATCTCATTCCTCGGAAGGAGTCTAGTGTCGTTACCTCCGGAATATACCGCAGATAATCGGATCCTCAGCTAGATCAACGTCGGAGACACATCGCCGTCGCCTCCTGTTGAAGTAGCTACCGGTAAAGCTCTCTCTCTTTGATTCTCTTCTCGTGAAAGTCTCTGATCTTTCTTCTGTAGGTGACAAGACGAAGACGATGGACGTTACAGCCGTTTTATTCAGCTGCCGAGCTCGTGGGCTTAAGTGACATGAGGCTCATCTCATTCTACTGTCTTCTCCGTTACTCAAGTAGTAAGCCCAATAGAGTTGGCCCAAACCTCAGAAAAAAACTGAAGACCAAAACCCACAAATTACTATAAAAAATTAAAAAAGAAGATGGGGGCATGTGACCCCATACCCCTTGGCTTTGCGTTCGCCACTGCACCTGAAATGTTCGAAGCCACTTTCCACCTCATAATTTGTTCTGTTGTTAGAGCATAAACCTAATTATTTGCTTTTCCATTTAAGTTTACAGCTTTCCCAGATCTTGATTATCGTTCGAGCATATGGTATTATCTTGATTATTAAATACATCCAGTATGTCTACTGGAAGTGATCATAAGTTTGCATTTATAAAAGAAACTAGCTACCTTATGCATGGCGGCACTTAAAATAACTAACAAACCTTTTATTTTGGTTGGTTAAGGTTCTAATTAAATGTAGATGATCTCAAATTCAACATTCAAAACGAACACCGTCTATGATGATATGATGAACCTTTTTCGAATCTTAATATGATGCAAAACCCGGTCTCTGTAGTCAAAGTTAAGGTGAAGTTTTTCTAAAAGACACGACCAGAGTTCAAGTGTCAAGAGTATAAAGAGAGATTCATACCCGAACCAAGATATTGTCAAGCAACTTCAGCAATGATCTTGTGTGCCGTCAGGATTCCCATCATCCACAAAAATGATCTCAAAATCAACATTTACATCATATACAATAAGTGCTCAAAGCAAATCAACTTCTTGTCTTTTTCATTTTATTATGCAATGGTATAAATATTCCCCGACCACTAAACCAGATCAGGTCGTATAACCAACATGAAAACACTTGTACACTGGTTCGAGGGATCATTACAGTGCTCATGCGCACAAACAAAGTTTATATCTTTATGTCAAACCCATGATCCACCATCACTTATTTCATTTAACAGAAAAACTAAGGACTAATTACACCAAAAAAAAAGAAGTAAGGACTAAAAGTGCATTAATGTCAAAATATGAGGAGTAAAAAAGGGCAATTTCTTAAATGGGGCCTAAAGTAGTTAATGAGCTTGATGTAAGGCCCAATTATAGTAATAGAATATGAAAAGCTTTAAAACAACTAAGAGTATGTTTATTGCTAACAATTTTTAATGTTGCTTAAGTGGTTCCTAATGAATTTTTAAGTATTAAAATTAAGCTAAGAGATAATCTTAAGAAACACTTAATTATAGTGGTTTATTGGTAGTTGCTTAACTTAAGGTGCTTAACAATAAAAAAATATTAAATTTATTTTTAAACATAAATTTTTTTAAAAAAGATAAAATTTATTAATTAAATAAAACATAGTTAAACATAAAATTTTAAACATAAATTTTAAAATACAAACATAAAAGCATGAAAACAAAGATTACTAAAACAAACGATAATAATTTGAACGAGACATCGAAACTCAGTTGGTATCTTGATCACGTCCAAACTTACGCCATATATGTTCAACCAAATCATCTTTCAGTTGTTGATGTGCTTGTCTATCACGAATTCTTGTTCGAACACCCATCTGATTGGCGATATTTGTAGGGATATCTGTTGAATATGTGAGATCGACATGTGAACTTTCGCTTCCTTTTCCTTGTTGAAAATCAGAAACATCGTATTGAGTGTAGTCATCTCGTTCGTTTTCTACTATCATATTATGGAGTATGATACATGATCTATAATCTTTCGAATCTTAACTTTATCCCAAGAAAGTGCCGGATTTTTAACAATGACAAATCGAGCTTGCAAAACTCTGAAAGCACGTTCGACATCTTTTCGGGCAGCTTCTTGACGTTAAGCAAATAAAACTGCTTTAGGCCCTTGGAGAATTGGAATAGATTGGATAAAAGTTGTCCATTTCGGATAAATACCATCGGTAAGATAGTAAGCCAAATGATACTCTCTTCCGTTGACTGTGAAATTCACTTGCGGAGCTTGACCATTTATTATGTCATCAAAAACAGGTGAGCGATCAAGAACATTGATATCATATAAGGTACATGGAGGTCCAAAAAACGCATGCCATATCCAAAGATCATATGAAGCAACCGCCTCTAAAACGATAGTCGGTTTTCCAGAACCACAAGAATATTGCCCTTTCCAAGCGGTGGGACAATTCTCCCACTCCCAATGCATACAATCGATGCTTCCTATCATCCCGGAAAATCCACGAAGCTCTCCAATATGAAGTAGACGTTGAAGATCATCTTAAGTTGGTCTTCTTAGGTACTGATCGCCGAACAAATCTATTATTGCTTTCACAAAATTTTCCACACATAACCGAGTAGTGGTTGCACCGAGCCCGAGGTATTCGATGACCGCATCAAGCGCATAACCATATGCCAACACACGAATAGCTGCTGTACACTTTTGAAGTGTAGAGAGACCAAGCCTTCCGAGACCGTCCTTCTTCTGACGAAAGAATTGAACTTCATTTGAGAGACGAACAACAATATGCATAAACAATGGTTTGTTCATTCGAAATCGTCGTCGGAATAGATTTTCTGGATACGTTGGAGCGTCACTAAAATAATCATTCCATAATCGGAGATGATCTTCTTCACGGTTTCTTTCGATAAAAACTCTTTTTTTCTTGTCAGTTGATAGAATGAAAAAAATAGATTTTTATAAGTTGAAATTGTTATGAAATAGAGAGAATTGAGATGATGAGTGTGATGAGAATTTAAAGAACAAATGGGTTTGTGATGAGAATGAGTGTGATGAGAATGAGTGTGAGTGTGTTTGTGATGAGAGAATGAGAGAATGAGAGAATCAGAGAAAGTTAACAAGAGAGAGATACTACAAGTGTGATTGTGATGAGTCTCTTTTTATAAAACTCTTGTGACCTCTTGGTGATGCAAAATAACAAGAAAGAAATAATTCTTGGCTCAGCAAAATACAAAACTCTTGTGACATAAAGATACAAGAGGACAAGTCAGCCATGACCACAAGACAATACAAAACTCTCGTGTTCTTCTCTGCCTCCGGCTATCATGTTCTTCTCGTGACCTCTCCACTCTCGTGACCTTTCCACTCTCGTGATACAAGAGTACAAGCCATCACCTCAGCTGTTGTCTACAAGAGTAAAAGACAACAACAAGAACATCAGTGTCAAAGCATTATACAAAAACAAGACCAACTAAGCATTTGTTAAGCAACAACAAGAACATCAGTGTCATAGAACAAGATCAACAATATTTAAGCATTGCATTTAAACAACAAGAACAAGAACATTTATCCGCTTACAGAACAACAACAACTAAGCAAAACAGAACAAGAACATCATCCGCTTGCAACAAGAAATAGAACAAGCAAGAGAACAAGACAACTAGAATCAGAACAATTCATTGATGAGATTTTTCTTGAGGGCTTCCTCATACTCAGCCAATAAGACTCTTAAGCATTCTCATCTTAGACAAGTGTTCTTTAGCTTCCAAATCCTTCTGTTTGATTGTCCACATATTCTCAAACTTATTCACAATCTTATCCTCGACAACCGTCTTCTTCCCACTCGCCTTTGAGGCTTTAACACCCGATGGACGCTTCTTAGAATCGGCTTGAGATGTTGAAGAATCTGCACCATCTTCATATTTTCTTTTTTTAGAGGTTCCTTCAATCTTAGCAGATGAAAGCTCACACCACTTCTGGTCGTTCTTCAGCTTCTTCCAAGCATGTTCAAGGAGGAATTTCTTCTTGTGGTTGTTGTAAAATATTTGATGAGCTAGTTTGAGCACATCGTTTTCGTTTTGACCAGAAGTCTTCTCTCTACTTGCAGCTTCATAGGCTCCACAGAATTTGCAAACGAGATCATTGATCTTGTGCCAACGGTGCTTGCAATGACTACCCTCTCTCTGATCGCCGCCACCAGCTTGACTACTTGCCGCAAAGTAAGCTGCTACTCTTGACCAGAAAGTGCTTGACTTTTGCTTAGTGCCAACTATTGCATCTTTGCTCGTGTTTAGCCACGAGCTGATCAGCACAACATCATCCGCGGGAGTCCTTTTTTTTCTTTCTCTACGGTCAACAGGAGTGTCTCCAACGAAGGCTGAATCAGCTGTTCCTTGACTGGCAAGAAAATGAACTTGGGTTGAAGAGAGGTCGACACTATCTTCACAGGATCCAAAGAAAATATCTTGTTGACTATTGAGTAAATCAACAAAATTTGGATTCTGTCTATATGGATAGGAATCTATATACGAAGATGATAAAGAAAGAGGAAAATTAAAGACAAAAGGGGAGGAAGAAGGAAGAGAAGGCCCTGTTCGCTTGCTCAAGAAAGAAGAGAGGGAGAGTGTTTAATAGGAGGAAGAAAAGCATTGATCACAACCACTTGGAGTGGACATATATCTAACGTAATTATCACACAAGACAATCAACAAGTATCAAACCATAACTACAATTTATTATCTAAACTAACCACTCAACATTTACACCAACAAGACAATCAACACGCATTTATTACGGTTCTTACCTAAACTAACCATCAACATTTACACCAACGAGAGTAAAGAGAGGGGTTTACCTGTATCAACAATCGTAGGACTTTGCTCTCACGAACCTGGATCAAGCTTCTTGATCAAACAACCTAAAGACAAAAAAGACAGAAACAAATCAGTTCCAAAACAAACAACATCATATTAAGATAAGAGATCGACAGAGAGTAAAAAGCAACATCAACAAACCACAAGACAACCAAATGTAATTAGCAATGCTTCATCCAATTCATGAGACCAAATACATAGGTTTTATCCAATTCAACCGAGCAAAGACAAAGGTTTACCTTTATCATGTGGCTCTTGATCGTGTGGCTTTTGTTATGAGTGATCGTCTGGCTTTTGTCTGAGAAACCTTGATCACGCCTCTTGATTCTTCCATCTCACAACAGACAGAAAAAAATCAAAACAAATTTTTGCATGTTCCTCATTTTAGTTATCTCGAACTGTTCGAAATAACCAAATCAACCACATGCATAATTGAAATATCCAAACAAATCTACATATTAACAAATCTTTACCTTTCGATTCGTTTGAGAGAGAGCTCGCCGTTTTTCGCCGAGATGAGGAAAGAAATGGAGAGAGAGAGCCATTTCCCTTCCTCGACGACAGCCACTGGCAGAGACGTGGCCTTATCGTCGAACAGAACCACCGATCGGGAGAGATCTCGCCTTTCGCCGAGGAGAGGAAAGAACCAGAGAGAGATCTCGCCGTGTTCCTTGGTGGAGGAGAGAAACAGATGGAGGGGGTCGTTCGCCTTCGATGATGACAGCCACCGAGAAAGACGCCGCCGTTTCGTCGAACAGAGTCACCGATCGCAAAAGATGTCGCCTTTCGCCACAGAGAAAGAAGGAGAAAGAGAAAGAAAGAAAAAAAAACGCGACGGAAGCCTACGACACCTCTCCTCCAGCCAATTCCATTGGAGATGTTCTTAAGGAACAGCCTTAAGCTACTGCATTAAACGGGCTCTAATGTCTCTCTCCTTCCTGTCCCTTCCGCCATTTTTGTTTTGTTTCGGTAAACAGAGTGAAAGGTAAGGTCTCATTTGATTTAGGGTTTAACAGAGATGAGCCGAAGTTTGGGGATACCGGTGAAGCTTCTTCACGAGGCGTCGGGTCATATAGTGACGGTTGAGCTAAAGAGCGGCGAACTATACAGAGGAAGCATGATCGAGTGTGAGGATAACTGGAACTGTCAGCTCGAGGACATCACCTTTACCGCTAAGGTCAATAAAGATGTTAGCTCTCTTTCATTGTTACTGATGTGAAAATCCTAGATTTGGCGAGTTAGCTTTGAAGTTTATAAGTTGCTTTCTAGGATCATAGTGCTCAAAGGTGAATTCTCTGAAGTTTGCACAACTGAGAGCTTTTTGTTCCTTATAATAGACTTTTTTTTTGCGTGTGGGGGTTTCCATTGTTGTGTCACACAGGATGGTAAAGTATCACAGCTTGAGCATGTCTTCATTCGAGGCAGCAAAGTCAGGTGCCGTAAACACTTCTTTTTGACTCGTGCTTGTTTCCTATTTTTTTTTCATGGGGGTCATTCTGTTATTAGTTAATTGACCTATATGGAGAGATGTTGACAGGTTTATGGTCATACCTGACATTCTCAAGCATGCTCCAATGTTCAAGCGCTTAGATGCTAGAATCAAGGTCTGAAACCCTTTGATGAAGAATGATGTCAAAGTCTCTATGTATATCTTCAACTTACATAATGCCTCTCAATTGATGCAGGGAAAGAGCGGATCACTGGGTGTTGGCAGAGGTAGAGCTGCAATGCGAGGGAAAGTAATTTACATTTCTATCTCTCACTCTTATTAATTAACTCTCAAGACACCATTGTCAGGAAATTTGATGAAGGCCTTTTTTGTCCTGAATGCTTGTTTTTTTCTCTGTCATTACTAATTGTTGGATCCATGATAAAGGCTCTGGCTACTGGGCGTGGAACTGGAGGAAGGGGAGCGGTACCACCTGTGAGGAGATGATTGAATCTATGCTTTAACACGTAAGCTTCGATTCTGAGACAAAAACCAATGTTCTTCTTTAACAAGGAGGCAAACAAGAGAGAAAGAGAGATATGTCCAGATGCACTATTAGTTCTGTATTTTGGGGGTACTACTAAGATGTTAAAACATTCACAACGTTTCCTCATGATATGTTTTTCTCATATTCCATTTTCTGGCAGTAGATTTAATTAAACAACACACATGATTTATCCAACTTGTAAATAAGAGAAAATTCGGCTGATTGATGGAACAAGTAGATGACAGTGTGACCATGCATTTGAGTTAGGACGATTACACCATATCATTAAGATGGCTACCAAGTACCATGACTATGTATGTAGCAATGGCTTGCAGAATGTTTGAGACATTCCTGAATGGCATTAACCAAAATGAAGCGCATAATATCCCGGAGGGCTTTACAACAATTATATACATGTAAGTTTAAAGGTCACAAATTGAATGTTTTATGAAGCATGGTATAAAGAAAAAAAGAAATATTGCATCTTTTTATTCTCTCTCAAGTAAAGAAAGATCTAAAGTAGAAGAGAAGAAGTCAACCAAACAGTTGTAAATCTCATACTTAGATTCTGAGTCATTCGTTCTTATTACTATAGTTTTTCTCCTCCACTAAAGTAGAAACCCAGCTGGTTCAGTTCTTGCAGCATAAGACAACTTTGATGTGTTGTACTTCCTGGGAACTCCTGTTAGCTTCCCTGTTCCTGCCTTTTGATGGAAACCAACCATCTTCCTTGCGCATTCCCTGGAAAAGAAAAAAAAAATTCAAAACCAGTTTCATTTATAGGTTTTGAAACGACAATTCATGACTTGTGATCCTTACAGTAGCTCTTCTTCCTTGTAGCCTGTGTGAAATTCGCAGGTCTTGCTCCATTCCTCAAACCCAATAAGTGTACACCGAGCAGTGTAGATCGCCGAGGCTGCTAGCTTAGACGGAGTATACTCCAGCATCTCGTACTCCACCAGACAAAGCTCGATGATGAAAAAGGATAACACCTCAAGCTGAAACCACAATTTCACATCACACAACTTTAGATACAAAAGGCTAGAGATAGCTTCCTTGCAAAAAAAAAAAGGATTCAAGCTACCTTTTTGTCAGATTGAGCAGCTTTGAGGAACCGTCTCATGAAGACATACGGAGTAGGCAAAGAGAAGTTGAATTGCAAGGTGTTGGCCATTAGCTTCTCCTGCAATACCAGGAAGAAACAGGTAAACCAAAACTGAAACTCAAACCATATTTGGATTAATGATCAATGTAGAGATATGGTTACTCACCATATCCAGTACTTCTCTTCTAGTGTAAGCTTTATCAGATATCAAGATGAGATCATCTACTACTGGAACCGAGACTTCCTCGTACTTGCAAGCTAGCAACAGAGCGGTGACACCAACAAGCTGAAGCTTTTTCCTCACGATTTGATGAACCGCGAGGAATCTATCGATGACACTGACTGTGAGGTAAAGTGTTTCCTCCATCAGTTCAAACTTGTAGTGCACCTGCTCCAAAAAATCATCATGCACACTAAATAACCTCAACAACAATAAGAATGAAACTAAAATGCTCTTTTGGTCTGGATCTGTGTACCTCAATCAACCAGTCAATGAGGATTCCTCTCATCCTCTCATTAAGGTCTTGCTGATTGTCCATGTAGTTAGGAGGCACGCAACTAAGCTCCTGCACAATCATAACAAACATAAATTTCAGGATCATGAATCTTTGAAGCCCCCATTGAATGATCAAGAAGAGCACACTCACCTCAGATTTCTTGAAAAAGTCGTATATATCATTGATATATTCAATGACAGCTAAAGGATTCTTCTCATCGCAAGCGTCAATATTGATCACTCGCTCTTCTTCATCTTCATCTGCATCTTCCATTTCAATCTCCTCCATCATTGCTTGGGTGTGTTGTACAAACATTGGCTCATTAAAGTCCTCTGCTGCTTCACTTGGAACCGAGTCTGGTTTCTTAGTTTCCTAAGATCAAAAGGGAATGATTTTTTTTAGACAAAAACTGGTCTTATGGTCAGTGTTCTAACTGAAACACACACTGAATAGTGACACTAATAAAAGTACCTCTTCCTTGATTTGTGTCTTATTACCAGCTAATTGAGCAGCAAACTTCCTGAACCAAACAGAGAGTGGTACTAACTCATTAACCAGACAAATGTGAGACACTTAAAGAAGTAGACAAGGAAGAAGATCTAATAATGTACCTAGTAACTGGTCGGTGCGGAGGTGGTTTGTTACAGATTGCATTCCTTCTGCAAGAATCAAATCAAATATTAGATTCCTAATAATAAAAAAACTACTCTCGAATCAAATCAGAACACACTTACTCAGAAAGTGATCTCTTGTTGTTAACAGCATAAGGGTAAGACGGAGGTTCATTGATGTTCTTGTTAATTGCACTAAGTGCTCTTCTGGTCGGGCCAGGTTTAGCCGCCGCCATGATCTTTCCTCCTCCGCCTACAAATCAATGTAAAACTCAGTTTTGATATTCGATTTAAGAAGTAGTTCGATTAAAGTGGGTACCTTGAAGATTCGTTGATCCAATTAGTCCAACGTTGTTCTCATCTGATCTACCCATCTGGAGAATTAAATCAAAACATACTCAACTTTAAAAGCACTGTTTAAAAAAAAAATTAAATTGGAAAAAGGTCTTGACTTTGAATTTGACAATCAAAACCCTTTTAGATCCGGTTTACTAATCACCCGATCAAGAACAAACCCAAGAAAAAGAGAGTTCACCTTTCGCCGTCAATTCAAAGAAACAAACTCTTCCGATCTAAAGAATCAAACAAAGGAGAGAAAGAGAGATCCTTCAGCCAAACCCAGAACAACCGATATCGCTCTCTTTCTCCCCCCCCCCAATCGAAAGATTCGGACTTACTCTCGCTCACTCTCTCTTCCAATATAAGGGGCAAAAGAAAGAAGAAGAAGAAGAAAATGAAAAAGAAATTAGACAAAAAAAAACTCTAACCTTTCTTTGGTAATAGAAATTTGAAAAACAAGAGTTTCTTAAGAATTAACGGCTATTTAATCTTAACCGTTTAATGAATGCCACGTGTCTAATATCAGCATATATGCCTTCTTCTTCTCAACTCATTGCTACCATTCAAAATTTTCAGTTTTTTTTTTTCTATGGGAAAGACACCTAAATATTTTTATTAATTTTACATTATTACTTACAAATCAAAATAAACAATAAACACTGCTTTTTTTGTCAAGAAATAAACGTCTCTGTTTTTAAGAAAAAAATCTTTAAAACGAGTTATGAATTTTGAACTTCGTCTTCTTTAACCAAACGACAAAATTGACTTTTTAATATTAATCTCATGATAATAATATTTTTTGGTAAAGAATCACATAATCTCAGATCTAGAAGTGTACATGTATCATTATAAATTTTGAATAGTGGAGTAATTTTTTATAGGAATAGAATATATATACACCTTTACATAATAATGGCACTGATTTACTACCTCTTAAGTACTTTGTACTTCCGTGACTACATACATTCATATCATTGGATTTTCTGTCTAGAGTTATATAACCACAATAACTTCTTCTTTTCTACATTTGTATTCACATTAAATAACATGATATCCTTTTGGTTTCAAGTTTGAAACTAGATTTTGATCCGCGCTTAGAAAACGCGGGTTTGTTTTTTTATTTATTGATCAAAAGTTGATTTACAAATTGCCATTATTTTTGTTTCAAACCATAACAATTGAGTTTTTGGAAAATTTCATGTTTACCACTTTCATAGTACCACTTTTCATCCTTACCACCATTAAAATAACATTTTCAAAAATACTTTCTTCATTAAGTGACAAAAAACTCTTATATTCTTGTTATATATATATATAATAAATTATTATTTAAATAAATAATAAATAATAAATAAATAAATAATAAAATTAGTCTTTTTTATGTTTTCGAATTATACTTTTTCAAATTCGAACATTTTTATAACTTTTTTTTTATTTTTTTTTGAATTTTTATTTTATTTTTTTCAAAATTTCTTATTAAAAATCGAAAATTGTGTTTGAAACTATTTTTAAAAAGTTTTTTTTATATTTTTTAAGTATATAAATTTATATTAGAATCCTAAGTTTCACATTCCAAAAAACCTACCCAACCCCTCAACTCTAAACCCTAAGTCTAGATTAGTTAACCTTAGGGGTATAAGTGTTTTTTACCATTCATTAAAAGTGAGGGTAAAAGTGATTAGTGTAGACATGAAAAGTGGTACTATGAATGTGGTATTTGTGGCAATTTCCCTTGAGTTTTTAGGTTTTTATCATTTGTTTGTTTTTTCTCTTCAAAAAATGGTATTTGTTTGAGATATGGCAGTTGTTCTATAATGATGTTTTGAGTTTTAAGAGTTGTTTTCATATCCGACCTAGATTTGTGGTTGAACCTATAGACCCGATACATTGTACATAATTCGGTTCAAATTTAGTAGAAAATCCGTTAATTAAAAATTCGATAGAACCTGGTAAAAACTCAAAAACTCACTATTAACTCGCGATCTGATACCATTGATTCGATAAAAATACAAAATATCTTATAGTATTTTTTAAAAATTGATTAAGTTACTCATATATTTTTTAATATAACATAAATTTGTGATTCTTTAGAATATTATGAAATTTTATTATGTTATCCAAATAAAAAATGATAATATAAAAAAATATTATTGATATGAAAATATTAGTTTATTTTTGTTATTAATAACCTATTATAAGTTTGTATTTTTATTTTAGATTTAAAAATTGATTTCAAGATAATTTTTAAAATATCTTAAACACTCGTAATAGTCATATCAATATTATGTACAATATGACATTATACACGGAAAATGATATTCACATATGTATATGATATATGGTGTAGGATATAGGGTTTTGGTTTGTATTGAAAATCGACATAATATTCGAATTATCTATTTTGAATATTGATACATAGAATTATGAAAATAATAGTGTTTGCTAATTTATTTATTGTTCATAATATATTTATACTTATAATATTTATATTAAATTTAAAGTTAGCATATCATTTATATATATATATATATATATGCTCATTATTTATAAATTCATTTAGGTGTATCCGTAGATTTAAATGACATTAATGAATTTTATTAATTCTTTATAAAAATAAAGATATTTTTGAGAAAACTGTAATTTTCATTAAGGGTATAATTTGAAAATATCATCTTTTAATACTATTGATTGTGCCATAACTTCTTCTTTATTGGCATCTAAAATAGCATGTTATCTCCACAGGGTGCTTCGTGTATATATATTTGGCATGTGCGTTCGGGTCTTCGGGTCGGGTTCGGACCGGTTCCTTTCAGGTCAGGATCTTTCGGGTCCTAAATATTTAGATCCAATAGGCTTTTAGAATTTTTCGGGTCGGGTTCGGGTCGGTTCGGATCTATAATTAAAATACCCATAAATACCCGTTAGGCCTGGGCATTCGGGGTTCCAATCGGGTTTCGGTTTTATCCAATCGGATTTCGATTTTTCGGGTTTATCAAAATCAGCCACATTCGGATTATATGAAAGTTCGGTTCGGGACCGGTTCGGGTTCTATCGGGTTCGGGTCGGGGTTAGTAAATCTTCAAAGAACCGGTACAACCCAATATACTTTTGAGTTCGGGTCCCAATCGGGTTTTCGGTTTAAAAGTACCTGATTTTTACTTATTTTATAACCAAAACATGAGTAAAACCGGTTCTTCAGTTTTAAAATACTTGATCTGTACCTATTTTGTAACCAAAACTTAAGTAAAATCGATTCAAAAATAAGGAACATCAACCGTGATCATTCAAAATCAAACGAAAAGTAAACATATTTACTGATAAAAAGAAAACCCAATAAATAAAAGCATAAAACGAAAACCAAGTTCTCATGAAATGANTTAGATGTTCAATATTTCTTAGTGTATTTTGGATATATATTAGGAATTGAGATCATGTTTGGTACAAGATCTTTTAGAGGTGTTGAATGTTTCGGGTTCTATCGGATATCCATTTAGATTCGGGTTCGGTTCGGATAATACCCATAACCCGAAATACCACAAAACAAGATCCATTCGGTATTTACATCGGGTTCGGATCGGTTCGGATTTATTTTTATCGGATCGGATTCGGTTCGGGTTTTCGGGTTCGGTTTATTTGCTCAGCCCTAATACCCGTAATTTTTCGGGTCCGGATCGGATATTTAGGATCTGAAAAGGACATGACTTACCCAACGCCATCAAATTTAGTCGATATTTGTCATATATATCTAAAATTTTACAAAATAATTTAAATGAAACTATTAATAATTAAAATAAAATATTTTTAAACTCTAAATTTTAGATTTTAAAGGTTCATATTACTTAAAAATGTTACAAAATAATAACAAATGTTATTAACAAAAGATATTTCAACTAAATCATAAAATAAAATATATAAAATAGAACACAGAAAAATCATAGTTTTAGATATACATGTTTTTAAGTCGGTCACAAATTGGTTCTTATCGGGTCGGTTCTTTTCGGGTCCGGGTCTATTCGGATCGGTTCCTTTCGGATAAAAGAAATTTAGACTCAAAAGGTACTTGTAAATTTCGGTTCGGTTCCGGGTCGAATATTTTTTTGTCGGTTCCGGTTCGGGTTTTCAGATCCAGGTTAAAATTTACATGCCTAGTATATATGATCATAGCTTAGGACTTAGGAGCTTCCTCGATATGGTGCAGTTTCTTTGTTTCATATCATCTTTTTCTTACGCTTATCTTCTTGTACAGCTTTCGGTTTCTCGTGTTATTCATGTAGCTCTAAAGATATCTCTTTAGGACCAATCTATATGATAACACCCATTTCTCCATATATTAGATGCACCACCATCCAACATATTCCCATTTTATAAGCTTCTAATGGTATTATAAGAGTTATTCCGGGTCTCGAGGCATTTGTATAGATAGCATTAGTCAAATTTTCCAAGTAACATGCAACACACCTTGTTACCACTCGAAAGCTTCCTATCCGATGAGCTTAAGATGAATCTAAGCCAAACCAAGGCATTTGTCTAGATCACTAGTTAATATACTTTTCCAAATGTCATCCACTGATCCTTTCTCATTCATAATCTTTTAAGAACCTTAACTGACTTATGAAGTTTTCACCAAGGTTGACCAAAAAGAAGAAGTTTTAACCAAAGTTCCAACAAAAAAAAGTTTCAACCAAGTCGAGGCATTAATATAGACAAAGGACATCTTTTCTCATTTATCATGCACCACCACCCACCCCTTCCTCTCGTAAACTTCTAATCAGCTTAGCGACCCTGTTACAACCGAGTTGGGGTATTTTTATAGTGATTCGGCCCATTCGGAACTAGTATCATGCACCACCAACCACTCTTTTCTTATAAGTGAGCCCATATATTTCAATAGCGATTAAGAACTAGTGTCATGCAATACCGCCACTTTTTCATATTTCCAAATTGACTTATTATTATGCACCACGAGCCACTCTTTCCCTATCTGACATTTCCCTAGCTTATATAACCGTGTGGAAGCATTTGTATAGTAATTCTAGTCTTCTAGACACAGCA
>NC_027755.1:22960286-22971462 GCF_000695525.1 Brassica oleracea var. oleracea
ATGTTTTGAGGCATTTGTATAGCGATTCGATTCTCGTAATGCATCACCAACTCTTGTTTCCCCATTCCTAAGCTTATAACTAAACCAAGGAATTTTTGACTTTATTGTATAGTGTTTCTGGACTAGACATCATTTATCACAGCTACAGTTTTCCTATTAAGCTTACAACCGAGCTAAACCATTTTTATAGTGTTTACTGTATAATTCACTGGAACTAGAAATCATGCACCACCAGGAACTCGTTTCCCATTTATAAGCTTATAACCGAGCAGAATCACTTGTCTAAGGATTCCAGACTAGTAAGTATCATGCATCACCAGCTTTTATTTTTCCTGTTGATAAGCTTACAATCGAGCCAACACATTTATTTAGCAATTTAAGATTTAATGTCTTAATGTCTTAATGTCATGCACCAAACACCACACCTTTTCTATTTATAAGTTTTAATCGAGTCAAGACAGTTGTATCGAGTAGAATTTGATGACTAGAATCATGTACCACCAGCCACTATTATTCTACTATTTCTTAATATCATGCACCACCAGCCACCCTATTATAAGTTTATATAACAGAGTCCACACATTTGTAAAAGGACTCAGACTATAATTAGTATCATGCATCACCAGTTACGTTCACCACTCACCAGCTCCTCTTTTCCTATGAGTAAGCTTGTATAAATTAATTGGTAAGAAAACGCATCAGATTTTAGATCTTGATTTCTAAAATCTCGTTCTTACCTTCCATGCATGTTACCTTTTCTGATAGCAAGTCTCAACTAAAAAGTTTATCTATTCAATTGGATAACTAATATCCTAAAACTTATAAGCTATAAAAGACTTTTCTATAAAATAACAAGAAAAGAAAAGTTACAAGTAAACTGGAAGATTTTTGCACACGCTAAAGAAAAGTAAAATGTAAGCAATCATATAAAATCATGAAATCAAAGTCTAGTCTAGTCACCATCTGAATAGAAACAGGGGGGTACCAAAAGATTTGAGTGCACAACTTCGTACTCTTTTGATTTTTTCAATTGCATTGACAAATTTTCAAATTCCAAAAAAAGAAAGGGTGAGAAGATAAGGTGTAATCCCGTTTTTTGTCGTGTTGATCCACTAAAACGCATTTTCATTCGTTGGGTAACACCATAAAGTAACTAAGTAAGGGTAAGATTGCTACGTGGCAACTTACTAGTGGAATTCAGTTTCCCTCATATGCGATCTGAGTATTAGTATCAGTATTAGTCATAATTGTCAACTTTTAAATTTTCTATTTTCTTTTAAAGTGTTGTTCTGTAGTGTACATTAGGCCTGAGACTTTTATTCGAAATCTGGATTCGATCTGGATCCGATCCGAGATCCGATCTAGATCCGATCCGAAAATCCGGATATCCGGAGATGCCGAATCCGGATCCGGATAGTAAAATGTTGGATCCGTCAAAGCCGAATCCGGATCCGGATATCTTGATTTTTTAGTCTGGATATCCGGATCCGTAAATTTTATTAATAATTATTTCAAAAATAGTAATATCTATATATAAAAACTAATTTTATTTAATAAGTTTTCATTTTTATAATAGTATATATATAAATTTTATGTAAATTTTGTAATATCATGCATAGAAATAATTAAAAACATTATAGATATTTTTATTTTTAAATTATTGTTAATATTTTATATATATTAATATTATTTTTTATTTATTTTAAAGATTCAAATCCGGATCCGGATATCCGCCAGATATTATAATTTTTAGAAAGATATCTGACATCCGGATATCCGCGAACCTCAGATCCGGATAAGGATAGTAAAATTATGGATTCGCCGGATAAGGATCCGGATATCTTAAAATTGCCCGGATAAGTCCACGCCTAGTGTACATTATACCGAAAGGCAATAAGTTTACCATACTAACAAATTTTTAGAATGTTGTTTGTGCTATATATACTTTGATAGAAAGAGATGCTTATATTAGAAATTGGGTTATAAAATAAGGCTGCTATTTTTTGAAATTCTCCACTACAACCGATTGTCAATATCAGGATGGACTATGAACAAACTTGGCAGAAACTTTGATCCCTCCGTGAAGAATATAAAACTTATCACACACAGCCCTACAAAATTACATGCATATGATAATGTTGGCTAGTATTCTACCTTTTCGAGGCCTGTAGCTCTTTTGTCGTCACCAAACGAAGAATTGTATTTCTTTGATTTTCTTACGACACGAAGACTTTTCTTTGGTAAGATGATTTATATATACAACTTTTATCTGATAAGAGAGGGACTATGATATTTTTAACCAGTAACCAGACAAGCTATATGAGTACATTTTGTTTTTTTTTTTGTCATCTAGTAGATTAAAATTATATCAAATATTCAGTTACACGCATATATTTTGTTTCGATAATGTGAATTTAATTGGTTAAACGGAATAGATTAGAGATGTTGTTTGGCTTCTAGTTGTTGCAATTTTCTGAGAGAATATATAATATTGGAGTAGTTTAACCTAGCTATAATAATATCAACCGAAGTAACACTAGCAACTTGTTCATTCTAAATGAACCCAGGCGTTAATTAGGTCCCCAATCAAAACTTGGATCGATTCAGCATCAAAGTACCGTGTTAATAATCGCCACATGCTATCAAACATAGACTCCCCACCATACCTACTCAATAATTTCATTTGCTTAGCTTTTTTTTTCTTGAATTTTCAACCAGTGAATTTAGATCCATGCTTATCAATACTAATAATGTATATTTTATTTATTCGAGTATAAAATCGAATCGGATAAGGCTAATCTTTCCCCGTTGAGCTCCATTATTCAACCTGATTTTTTCTTATCATAAAACATTATTGGAGGAAAAGGTTGCCAAGTTTGAAAAAAAAAAGTTTAAAAGACAAATCCCAGGCCGACCGATCCAAACATCATATAACCTTGGAATAAGGAAAATTATTACGTAGAAACCTCAGCCTACATTATCCAACATGTGTCTGACACATGCTTCCTCTTTTGATACGATATAGACCAAACATATGTGATGAAATGTATCATGTTTTTTTTTTTTTTTTTTTTTTTTTTTTTTTAAATTAAAAACCCGCTTAACCGGGAAATCAGTTTCGGTTACAGACCCGCTTTGACCAAAATAACCCAATTTATCCTAATACAAACTAGCTTCGCCCGCCTACTAAACCCGGCACATTCCGCTAGACGTCTTCGGAATCATTAGGAATCGAATGCCGTTCTCACCCTCGACGATGGTCACGGGAAGGTGAGGTTCTCCTCGTTTCCTCGGATGCCGGGAATTCTCATGTCGTCTACGGTGTAGCTAGCCTCCGATGAACTCCACAGAACATGTAACTGATACCGTCTATGAGGCGCTCGACGAACAATAGGGGAGTGTTTCCAGAACTTACCACGAGCAAGCCGGGATTGTACACAACGTCACACAACGCTTGAAACGCCTCCCAAACCGAGCAAGCACTCGCCACTGCCGCCACCATAACTACAAAGGCGGGTTGGGTTTACCACCACTCCCGATCTAGAGGGTCTCAAAAACTGCAAAGAAGACAAGCTCGCCACCACATTATCTCAAACAAAAATAGCGTGGTCTTGGGACAGCAAGCAAAGACCACAAGGAGACACCGAGCCGGTTAATGACTCCCGAGAACCGACTCGCCAAGTGCGTCCTTTGAGAACCAAAG
The DNA here is from genome assembly GCF_000695525.1 of Brassica oleracea var. oleracea. Classification (NCBI taxonomy): domain Eukaryota; kingdom Viridiplantae; phylum Streptophyta; class Magnoliopsida; order Brassicales; family Brassicaceae; genus Brassica; species Brassica oleracea. Next base: position 22,963,990 of record NC_027755.1, read on the forward strand.
GGACGATACCAAGCTGCAAGGTCCCAACTCCGGTGTCGACAGAGCGGGCATAAACACATAAAACCAAAGAGACAATCAAGAGCAAAAGCCTCGGCAATTGCTAAAGAAACCAGAGAAGGAGCACGGACGAAGAACTCCGGACGTGAGGGATTTGCGTCGAGAAGTCCACAAGAGCCATGGACGACTACTTGATTACAACCCTCCGACGAAACCACACAAGAAATGTATCATGTTACTTTACTCTATATACATACACTGAGATGGTAAGATCCAAAATGAAAATATTTACGTGTTTGGAAACAAACAAAATTTAGATTCAGTTATATAGTTTTTTTCTTCTTTTTTACATCTCAGGAATAAATCTGTAAAATAACTAAATTATATAAATTAAGACTAAAATGTATTAAAATGATCACGAGAACAAGTAGGAGTAGAGAGAGGGAGGATAAAGTATTCACTGAAATAAAATTTGTTGAACTAATGACCATACTTATTATGAGTAGATATCGTTGATTTCTCTTAAAAGAGTTTATGTATCAGGTCACATATATAGTCCTATTTCAGAAAACAATTCATCTTTTATTCAAGGTTTGTTTATGAGATTTGGTGATTTGTTTTTCTCATAATAATTTGAGTATTTTTCTCCTCTCGGGCAATACTTGTCAGGATCAAAATTATTGTTCATCACCAACTGATATTTTTTTGTGGGTTGGAGCCAAAAACGGAAAAAGAAATATCTAGGTGGGGGCGGGGGGCCATTGGAGACAACCAAGACGTGGGGGCATTATTGTTATCCCCAAAGGAAAAGTAAACACATTGGCTCGATTTTACTGTACCGATAAATTGATCTCAAAAGGACAGAAGTACCCCTTCATTTGGGGGCGTCACTACTGTGCATAGCACACGCTGTTCACTCTATATAACACACAGGATCTCATCTCACCACTCTCACTAAACGAAAACCTCAACAGTTATATTTGGGGATCATCAGGGCTTCTTCCTCACCATGGATCCTTACAAGGTATCCCCATGTTCTTCTTGACTACTTTTTCTGTGTGTGCGTGTGTCTCTGTCTTTAATCAATCATTTATTTCTTCTTTTTTTGGGGACAAATAATCAATCATATTTCATTATGATATTTCATTATGATGTTTTCACTGTTTTTAATTAAGAGATGAAAGTTGAATCCCATCGATGCTCTTCAATCTTAATGTTAACGTGATCCTTAGTTCAAATATTGCTTAAATTCTATGATCATAAGCTATAAGTTGGTGAAGTTGATTTTTTTTGGGCTGGCTATCTTTAAAACGTTTGATCTAAAAAACCAGTGCGTGTGAAAAAACGCCGCATGTGCTTTGTTTTTTTCCTTATAGTAGAAGCTGTTTTGTTGTTTGTGTTTTCTCTTATTAAACACATGTGTTCTAAAAAAGTGTTTAATCAATTGTTTAGACGTATGAATTTAGCCAAATCAGAAATATTAATCAGTTGAATGATTTCTCAGGTCAACACACCTGAGAAATCAAAATCTACGCGATTGATTAATCAAAATTTTAATAATCTGATTACATTAGATCGAAACATATAATTAATCAGTTTTAAACATTCAGTTAATCAGAGTAGAGGTCTATAAACACATGTTTCTGACCTATATACAAAAAGTCTCTCAAAAGCCACAAATAATCGAATAATTTTTTTGTTTATGGTGAAATAAATCCATCTAATCACCAAAAAAAAAAATTATCTAAAATTGAAAGCCTTCTTTGTCAACCGACGGTATGGATCCAACCCGATAAACCGGGTTTCGTTTTTTCTAATTGAGTTATTAAATTTTATGATTGTGATTGGTAAAAACGCGGTTAGTACTTAGTAGAGAAAGTGATATCTTGTAACTGAAGTTAGGGTTTTGTTTCACGCATGAGTGTTGTTCTCGGATCCATTCGATTGTTGCCATTTCATTTTTCTGATGATGGATCAAACTATGGTGTTTGCAGTATCGTCCTTCGAGCGCATACAACGCTCCGTTCTACACGACAAACGGTGGAGCTCCAGTCTCGAACAACATCTCTTCCCTCACCATCGGAGAAAGAGGTATACATATTGTCTTCTTCTTATTGATATTCTAAAAGAAACAATATATAGGTTTTTTTTTTTTGGACAACAGAAACAATATATAGCTAAGATCTTTTGAATGGTGGAGTGTGATGGGTTTCTTTATAAAATTTTGGTACTCTTGTTCTGGTCAGGTCCTGTTCTTCTTGAGGACTACCATCTGATCGAGAAGGTTGCCAACTTCACCAGAGAGAGAATCCCTGAGAGAGTGGTTCATGCCAGAGGAATCAGTGCTAAGGGTTTCTTCGAGGTCACGCATGACATTTCAAACCTCACTTGTGCTGACTTCCTCAGAGCTCCAGGTGTTCAAACTCCGGTCATCGTCCGTTTCTCCACCGTCGTTCACGAGCGTGCCAGCCCTGAAACCATGAGGGATATTCGTGGCTTCGCCGTTAAGTTTTACACCAGAGAGGTATAACTAGTTTCCATTTTTTATATCCTCTAGTTTTCTTAGAAACAAAGACGGATTTGAAATTTATAAGATGATATATAATAGTTCTTTAATATTTGGAGACCAATGCGAATGTTTCATCCGGTTTGACTAGAGAACCGACCATGTTTAAAATTAGTACTGATGCATGTCTATCCCTACTACTATTGTAATAATTTTAGGGGAACTTTGATCTTGTTGGCAACAACACTCCTGTCTTCTTCATCCGTGACGGGATTCAGTTCCCGGATGTTGTCCATGCACTGAAGCCGAACCCGAAGACAAACATCCAGGAGTACTGGAGGATACTGGACTACATGTCCCACTTACCAGAGAGTTTACTCACATGGTGCTGGATGTTTGATGACGTTGGTATCCCACAAGACTACAGACACATGGAAGGGTTCGGTGTCCACACCTACACTCTGGTATCCAAATCAGGAAAAGTTCTCTTTGTGAAGTTCCACTGGAAACCAACCTGTGGGATCAAGAATCTCACTGATGAAGAGGCTAAGGTAGTTGGAGGAGCCAACCACAGCCACGCAACTAAAGATCTCCACGATGCTATTGCATCAGGTAACTATCCTGAGTGGAAGCTTTTCATCCAGACGATGGATCCTGCCGATGAGGATAAATTTGATTTCGACCCGCTTGATGTGACCAAGATTTGGCCTGAGGATATCTTGCCTTTGCAACCAGTTGGTCGCTTGGTTCTGAACAGGACCATTGACAACTTCTTTAATGAAACTGAGCAGCTTGCTTTCAACCCTGGTCTTGTGGTGCCTGGGATCTACTACTCAGATGATAAGCTGCTTCAGTGTAGGATCTTTGCGTATGGTGACACGCAGAGGCATCGTCTTGGACCTAATTATCTGCAACTACCGGTGAATGCTCCAAAATGTGCTCACCACAACAATCACCATGAAGGTTTTATGAACTTCATGCATAGAGATGAGGAGGTTAGTCTTAGTACCACCACTTGAGCTACAATTGTTTTTCTTTTTTACTTGAAAATTGGAATTGTTTATTGAGTGTTTGGTTTTGCAGATCAATTACTACCCTTCAAAGTTTGATCCTGTCCGCTGCGCCGAGAAAGTTCCTATCCCTAACAAATCCTACACTGGAATCCGAACCAAGGTATGTGATTCAGTCCATGCATGCCTTCATTACATCTTCAAAACCTTATATATATCGAATAGGTCTAATAAAACAAGATTTCATTGCTAATGTTGCAGTGTATCATCAAGAAGGAGAACAACTTCAAGCAGCCTGGAGATAGATACAGATCCTGGGCACCAGACAGGTAAAGAAAAAACTTTCATCTCTCTCTCTTACATAAACAAAAGCTTAATTATAATCTTCAAATGTTTACAGGCAAGACCGGTTTGTTAAGAGATGGGTTGAGATTCTGTCTGAACCACGTCTAACTCATGAGATCCGCAGCATCTGGATCTCTTACTGGTCTCAGGTAAGAAGAACACAAAAGAAAAAACATAAAATCTCTACTCTTTTTTTTTGGCACCATTTACAGCAAAACTAACATTCTTAGCATCTCTTTCCCAGGCTGATCGATCTTTGGGACAGAAACTGGCAAGCCGTCTCAATGTGAGGCCAAGCATCTAGAGACCAATCTACAGATTTGCTTGTATCTCAAAGGTACAGTCATGATATTCTCATCGATCCATCATCGCTTGGTCGTTAAATCCTTCAAAAGATACCATTCTATGTATGGTTGTTTCATGTTTGTATAATAATTATGCTTGTAATCTTATAAACCGATGTTTTACTATCACTGTCTTTGTAATCTCCTTCACAATAAATCAATGTTTCTTGAGTATAAGTTAATTCGACGACTTCAAAAGAGAATCTTGAAATGAAAACAAGACTTATCTATTTATGATTTATTGGTAATTTGGTACAGTATCAATCAGCTAAAGCAAAGACGTGACGATATTATCCACACGTAAGTAATTAGCAGGACAGTTAACTGGAGAAAATAATTAATTGGTTATAGATCATTAAAATAAACAGTGACAATGAAACGACACTTACCAAAGGGTACTGGTTCATGTTTGTAATCTTTCTGTTCACAATAGCCATGTTCGTTTCAGAGACGTAGCGTCAGTGATTGGCGTTCAAAACTATAACTAACTTCTTGCTCAAGTATGTGGAGACTACCACCGGCAGCGGTACTTTTGCCGCCCAGAAACAGCCGCATCACCATTTTAAGTGACGCTATTTTACACAGCGGCAGAATAGTCACTTGCAATCCTTGTAAAAGTTGATCGCAGTGTTACTTGATTATTACGCCACTTTTGTTTTTGCCTAATTTGATGACTGATTTTTGATCGCCGCAAGTGATCGCAGCGTCAATGTACCGAACAGGGCTAATGTTAACGAATATTTTCCGAGGCATATTTGTTTGATATTTTGCTCTTGATTAGTGTGCTTGTTAATTCTTCAGATTTGCATCTATGATGTGATCTGATAGTTGGAGTTGTATTGTGGTCTAATGTCAGACGCACGACCATAAAAAGAAAAAGTTTTTTTTTTTTTTGCATTTGATTAGCATACAATTTTGAAGTTTCTTAAAGACTTTAATTAGCTAATACAGTAACAAATCTGATGTCTTGGCAAGTAATTGAAAATGCTTTGTTTTCTTAATTTCGTATTAACATATGCGTAGAGGTTAGACACTAATTCACTCACCACTTTGATGTAAAATATATTGGCCACAGACATTAGTTTTTGAAGGGAGTTCGAATTGGATGACCCGAATATTTTGTTTTCCTCGTTAAGTTACAAGGATTTGTTTTTGCGCATCTTAAGAGATTGTTTAATTATCCAATGGTGTGTTTTTTAATTGTTTTTGCGCATCTTAAGAGATTGTTTAATTATCCAATGGTGTGTTTTTTAATTGTTTTTGCGCATCTTAAGAGATTGTTTAATTATCCAATGGTGTGTTTTTGAAGTCTTTTTTTTTTTTTGATAAAGATGTTTTTTTGAAGTGTTGGTCCAAAACTATTATGTTTATACCAGTTTAACGGAATAAACCAAGATAAACTAACGTGGTTTTGCGGGGAGATCTCAAAAGGTGTTGTCGTTAACAAGATCTCGGATCCGTGTCAGAAAAAGTCAATCTCTGATGACGAAATCAAGAAGACTTTACTTTGATTGCATGTGACAGAACTTACAAAACGATAAAATGTAAATTATGCAAAATATCTAAAGTTCTGAGGTGTATAATCTCGTGAGGTGGCCTTAGTCTATAGGTCTACCAACCAATGTACTCAAAACATTAAAGAAAAAAAAAAGTATAAAGGTTTTATACCTAACCAAGACGTGCAAAGACTAAGAGATTTTTTTTTCTCAATTATTTGTCGTGGGACGTAATGATTCGTCGCTTAATGAGTCTAGACTCTTTTTGTATCATTCATTATATAAACAAGATTTCTTTTTCGCGCTACGCGCGGATAGTATCTTATAAATTTTAAATTTAATTTTATTTAAAAAATATTTAAAATTTAATTTACATTATTTTATACCATAAATTACAAATATGGCTAAAAATTGGTTGATTTTATTTGTGATTTTTTTGACAATATTAAATTGATTGATTTATTGCTCATAGTTAACAGATTTGTGTGATTGGTTTTCAGTTCATAGTAATATATAGTATTATATTTGGTAAGTGTATATATGTTGTGTTGTTCCAATATTTGAGTTTTCATGTTAAAACAATACTATTCAAATTCATGACTTTTAACGATTAAATGTATGTTTTGTTGTTTTCTCTTGTATACGTACAAATTTTATTATTTTTTATTGAAAGTTTTGTTTATTGATCATAGGCATATTAATATACATTTTTTTATCTCAGAATTTTACAGCATTTGTTTTTGTATGCTGACATTTTTTCATATTTTCAGTACCTAGTTATACAAATAATATGTACGTGTATTTTTTAGAAGAAGTCTTGATCCCGCAAACTTGAGCAAAACTCTTCATCATGTCAGCTCATCCATGTTTTCCTATAAACTTAGATTCATTAAATGCCTCGTTAGAACCCTTTACGTATCCACAGATGGTTTTGCCTATTAATTATATAAAAGAGATTACATTGGACTGAAAATGGTGACTGATAATAAACCAGCTAACAGATATGTATATTTGTGTGCGTGCAAATCTTACCTACAAAGTAAGGTGCAATTTTATTGGTTGTATACAAAATATGTCTTGAAATCGTAACAGAACTATCTTCTCTATTAAAATCAAAACAAAAGAGTAAAGCTTCAATTCTTCAATACACACAACCTAATTACATATCTGATTGATGTCTTGAGCTAGACTCATACGAAGAAACACCATGTCATAAATATGCGTAGAAGCTTGATTTGCTTTGACAGGGATTTGTCAGTGAACATAAGTCCAAGTGTAATTACTTGCTTAATTTTTCCCAACGTTCTCTCTTCAATCTTCATATTCTCATCAACCACTCTCTCTAAGTTATCCGACCATAGACTCTTATTTACTCAACATACCTCATTTCTGGATCTTCGTGTTCCTCACTAAATTTTAGATTTGTAATCCTTTCCAAGATAAACAATCCAAAGTTAAATATATCTGTAGATGATAACACAAACAAAAACACACGTAACTTGAAATTTTTGTATTTTATATTTTCGAAGAAAGAGCCATTATTACTTGATGAGTAGGTTTCATCTCCAATCTTGAATTGGGAAATCAATGGTTCTTGATCATCATCGATAACAAAACACTACTTGCATTCAGATCAAATATAATCTCAGGCAATTGTTCGAATAGATAAAACATACCTTATACAACTCCTATAACCACTCCTAATCTTCTTCTCCATGACGAAGCCAGTGAAGAATTGAGCGTAAGTCTCTAATATTTTCTCCACCGGTCGATTC
>NC_027755.1:22971640-22991728 GCF_000695525.1 Brassica oleracea var. oleracea
TCGAGAACTCATTTGACACTGCATCGAGCATAGGCGGGTGTGAATTTGAGGCTTCTCCGGCATGTTCGTGGTAAGCAATCATGTCTTTTTGAGAGATAACCATCATAAGCAACAGCAAAACGTAGATGTCATAAGAAGATTAGAAACTTACGAACCTTTGATTCCTATCAGTTTTAGAGACTTCATCTATCTTTAAATCAAGCCTAAGTAGGTGTATTTATCTATTTAAGAAATGAGAATCTGAACGTAGAGTTAATCATGGTTTAAATGGAGAAAAAAGATAAGTGAGTACCTACTACACATTTCACTGAATTTTCGGTAGAACTCGCCAGCAGGGAACTCTAAGAATGTAATGGGAAAAGGGAACATGAGAGAGCCGATGTTGATGATGATCATTAAAGAAATCGACAGTCACGTACTTGGTTTCGATAAGGATGCCTCCTTTGGAATTATTGCAAGCTTCCCAGAAATGGATTAGCCTAAACATCAACTTGGAATCTTCTGGTCCTGCTGAAACAAAAGTGGAGAATGGCTTGTATTGCACGGTGGCGACTGCCGTTTGATTTGCCATAGTGCTGGGATGCGTTTGCTGAGGAAGAAATTGTTGGGTTGGGATATATATATAGTCTCAATAGAGAAAAGAGAGAGATGGGATGTGTTTCATTTAAGTGATTAATTAAGGGATCTTCAAGATGCATTGATATCATTGAGTAAGAGGGAGGATGTGGAGAGTTACACGCCGATTTGTCTGGAGGATAACTTTGATTCATCATTGTTGCCGTCGCAGGCGTTATACAGAGGAGATGGGAAGACGATGAGTTTTGGAGGGTCTGTAGATGCCGTGACAACTTAGGTTAGAGGAAGAGGAAAGTAAAACAAACTGGTCATTAAAATTAATGGGCCTATTACGTAGCACAGATTTGTGGCCCAACAGCTTAACATCGTTGATGACATGGACAAATGATTGGTTATGAATATTTTGTCCTATGTGGCACACCTAGAATTGCTTCAATTTAGTTCCTTTTATATAGTAGAGATGTCCGAGATCTTAATCTTTTTTATACGTTTCATCACCCTATGAAAAGAGATATTCGCCCGGACAATAATTTAAAACTATGTAACTAGAATCTTCTTTTGTATTTGCAAAGTTTTTTTTGTTGGCATTTTCTTTTCTTTTGGTTCCCCGAAAAGTTTGATCTCTCCCAATTCTATCTATACTATTAAAAATGAAGAAAAAAGTACACGTAGACATGCTTTTTAGTTACCTATTTACATCCACACATACTTTCAGCATGTAAGGTACTTCTTCCTTGTAAATTTCCCAAACATCCGTTATAACCCAAAATCTATTTTTCCATTGATTCATCAAATTTTAATCAGCCACATTTACTCTCTTCTCCGATGATTACAATTTTCACCGCCGACTTTTTACACAACATAATAAGGACCGTTAATGGAAGAGGAGAAGCTAGAGGTGGAGATGCTAGTGGAGAAAAAAAGATGGAGACATGGTTACGGTGGAAAACATAATGTTTATGGTGGCCATGTTAGTGGAAACGGTAGAGGTCGGGTCTTATGGTGGTGGTGAAGGAGGAAGAGCAGGATGTGGAGCCGTGGATGTGGATCAAAAGTTGGAAGGTATGGAGGAGGTGACGGTGGAGGAGCTAATGGCTTAATTGGAACTTGGGTAGTTGGATATGAAAATTGTGGTGGTGAAAGAAGTGGTTAGCAGTCATGGAATCGGTGGAGGGTCTTATCGTGGTAGTGCTTACGTAGGCATGTAGTGGAGGAGCTTATGGCATAGGAGGAGGAGCTAATGGCGGCAGTGGAGCTTGCAGATGTGGATATGAAAGTTGTGGTTGCGAAAGAAGTGGTTAGCGGTCCTGGAGGCGGTTGAGGGTTTTATGGTGTTGGTTCTTACGAAGGCAGTGAAGGAAGAGGAACCAGAAGCGGGGAAAGATCAACAATTATACCCTCTAGTGGCGGTAGAGGTGGAGAAGCTTATGGCGGAGGTGGAGTTTATAGTGGGATAATTATGGAAGTGGTGGTGGTGAAGGAGGTGGTATGGCGGTACAAAAGAAGGATACATCAGTGGTGGTTAAAGAGATAGTTATGGATAGTCCATAATTTGAAATTGGTTTCATGACCACACTTTCTGTGACCACGTGAACGAAATTAAATGAAGGTTATAATAGACATTTTACTCCACCTTTTGCTGCATAAAGTACACCTCCAACTTGAAGTATGTCAAAGTGTAATACAACACCTATAAAGTATGTCAGTTGGTAAAGCACTCAAAAATGAAGAGTCCTAAAAAATCTACTTAAACAAGTTGTTGGACCATTTCATTAGACTTAACTATTTACTTGGTCTTACCTTAAATTTCTCTAACTATATAAAGATTTTACATAATTTAAATGAACTCATTTATTATTCTGGGCATGTTCGTTTGTACATCTGGAAGATGCATCCAAATGGTCCATCTGGGTATCTTATCCAGATGCTCCACATGGGTGTTGTTCGTTTTTTCATTTCGTCTATGCATCCAGATGAATCATCTGAAAGCAACTATGTTCGTTCACTTTTCATTTTTTAACTTGCAACTGCATCCAGGTGGACTTGGTAATAAAAATATTTTTTTATATTTTGGCGGAAAATAGCATTTTTACGGTTTTGGCGAAAATATTTTTGCAGTTTTTAAGGAAAAATGTGTGTTTTGACGAAAAAGTGTATTTTTGTGGTTTTGACAGAAAAATGCGTTTTTGCGGGTTTGGCGAAAAATACGTTTTTGCGGTTTTGGTGGAAATTGTGTTTTTAACGAAAAAGTGTGTTTTTGCGGGTTTGACGAGAAAATGCGTTTTTGCGGTTTTGGCGGGAAAATGTGTTTTTGCGGTTTTGGCGGGAAAAGTGTGTTTTTGTGGTTTTGGGGGAAAATGTGTTTTTGGCAAAACGTGTGTTTTTACGGTTTGACGAGAAAATGAGTTTTGGCGGGAAAAAGCGATTTTTGCAGTTTTTACGGTTTTTGTTGTTTTTGCGAAAAATGCGTTTTGCGGTATTGGTGGGGAAATGCATTTTCCGGTTTTGGTGGGAAAATGCGTTTTTCCTGTTTTGGCGGAAAAATGTATTTTTACGGTTTTAACGGGAAAGTGTGTTTTACCTTTTTGGCCGAAAAGTGTGGTTTTACTAGTTTGGCCGAAAATACGTTTTTGCGCAAAAACGCATTTTTGCGGTTTTGGCGGGTAAGTTTATTTTTTAGTTTTGGCGGGAAAATGCATTTTTCGGTTCTAGCGGAAAAATGTATATGCAAAAAAATAGAATTTTGGTTTGAAAATAATATTTTGATTTTAAAAAGTTATTTTTGTCATTTATCATTTTGGACTGAACTAGATGCATTTGCATCCAAATGCACCATCAAGACTCACCTTCATTTGGATTAGAATTTGAGATGAGTTTTTAAAAATTCAGCTGGGTGATCCATTTGGATGTAGCATTATAATGTACAAAACGTACATCGATTTGCATCTTCACCCAGATAGATCACCTGGGTGAGCAAACGAACAACACATCTCTCATAATCTATTATATAATTACTCTAACAGTAAATTCACATGAATATATGACAGATTATTCAAACATGTTTACACATGATAAGATCATTACCACGTATAGTTCCATTAATAGTATAAATTTTTTTTAATAGTTTAGTTATGTTTAATAGGTATATAATTTGTATTTTAAAAATTTAAGTACTCATTTGGTCCTTAGTTCGGTTTCTATTTTTCGGTTCCAAAGATATATGATATACTCGGTTATTTATGAAATTCAGCTTAATTTTGGTTTTTTTCAGTTTGGTACGGTTCAGTGCATCCGAGTAAATGTACCCAAACCTGTACAATTATCTTATATAAAAATTATATACGAAGAATTTATTTAATTTCAAAAATAAATCTGCGCTTTCTAAGCGCGAATCAAAATCTAGTAATAATACTAGGTAGGATTGTTAAAGTGATAAAAACTTATTATTAGATGTGTCTAATGCATATCTGCAGTCATCTATACTATAATAAAAGGAATATATAATCATCAGAGAGACCCTCCACATCAGCAATAAAAATCAGCCAATTAAAGATCAATATGATGCCACATCACTCCAGCTTTGTCGCCCTAGCATGTCTCTTCTTCTTCCCTTCTATGTGTTTCTAACTTCTCCAATTCTCATCTGTAACTTCGGGCTCCAGATTTGTCTTCTTTATATAAATCGATCAAAGAAAATAACATCGAGAATCAAAAACGGCTGTTCTAAAGGAATGAGTGATACAGATAAAAAAAACAACATTCAATGGATATAAAGGTCTTTTCTTTGTGGAACTACAATATCTAAGAAAAATGATGAAAGCTATCAAGAGGCTACTTGATTTCGATTTCAGGTCATCTTACTATGGATTCATGAATTATTAAAGTTCTGCCATAGAACCATCAAGGAAGTTTTCATAGTTTGATATTTGGATCCCGAAAGTTTTTGATTGGATTTTGAAACCTTGGTTTTACGCTTTGACTCTTTTTTATTCTCATTATTAAGAAATTGGGGATTTGATCTTTGCAGGATTTGGTTATTCTCGAAGGTCTGTATACGGTTTTTGGAATCTCTCCTCCGCCACCACTTGCACAATTTTTAAACAGAGGTCTTCACACTCTGTCTTTGCCAGAAATGGCCAAGCCGGAGGTCGCAACTATCTGCAAAAGTTTGTGTTTTTTCCTCTAATCAAACATATTTTATTTCAGACTTGGCCTAACATATTGTATCATCAATTTCTAAAATAGTTATTGCATGGATGAACTTTGTGCTTCTTACTCGATCATCAGATATGTTGAACTTTGTTTTTCCAGTTCATGGTTTAAGCCTTTAAGGTACCTTTTACGTTGCTATTCATAGTTTATTTTCATAAGATGTTATTAGGTATTTTTCAAGTTGGGTGTGAAAGTTCATGTTCTTCATTTTCTAGGTTAAGATCGCTTTCAAAGTTTTATATATTTTATTATGTTTTGGCGATGATAGTAGCAGGGCTACTGAAAGTATGTTACTGAAACATTCAGAGTTCACTACAGGAACAAGAAAGGTACACGTTTAACTGCTAGAAAGTCATGAAGGTTGGGTTTCTTTGACACAAGATCAAAATCCATGAGCTTTAGCGTTTGGATCTCACTATTTTGGGAAAGAATGAAGTAGATGTTTCAATGTATCAGGATTGTACTCTGGTTGAACCCAAATGGTGTTTGAATGTTTCAGTACGAGTCTAGGTTTTCCAAAGGAATCATACGAGGTCGGCCATGGTTATGGGTTGTTGTCTTAGAATGAACCATACATGTATTGTAGTTGCTCAGAATAATATAGTTCTGGAGTGGTTTATGTATCTCTCAGTATGTAAGTTATCGGAGTTGTTGCGTTAAGGTCTGCTCTAGGTTATGGTCATTTGGCTTTATTTATCAAACTATGCAGTTGGTCTTTTTGAGGGCTCATTTATGGTTCTGGATGGGTTTATAAAGCTTTCAGTTTCATTCATTCTATCAAGTTAAAAACACTCTAAGAAGGTGATTAAGCCAAAACCATCACAGGAAAGGAGTTTATTGATGGGAAATGAATCGGTTGCTCTCTGGTCTGTACTTTAAAATTTTTGGTAAATGGTGGTTGCAGAGTACTATGATAGCTATCTGATGCTATAGCTCAATCCGATCTAATCTTATTTTTTCATTGTAGTCAAGTAGTTATTTTTCATTGGAGTTAACTAGCTTTTTCAGTAATGAAATTATTCAATTTGAGTCTGCTGTAATATCTGTTGGTTTTGAGATTAAAAAAAAAAACTAATACTACTCCATACATAAATATTACTATTAATTTTTGCACTAACATTAATTTTCACATGTCATATTCGACCAGACCATATATTAGACCATATATTAACGCCAAGAGATTCTATCGTACTAACCAATATTTAATTGTTTATTCAAAACAATCAATTTTAGAAATATTAACTCAATAATGAAAACTTAGTAAGATTTTGCCTTTTATCATATTAGTTAACCATAACAGTTTTAATATTGTGTTTATAAAATCTATGATTAAAATTTAGTGTAAATCAGTTATTTATCAAATACAATGGGAGTATATAAATGGATATTTGCAACAATTTTAATATGATAACATTTTTAATATTTTATATACAAAACTTAGGGGAAACTTATCATTAAAATATGTTTACATTAGTTATTAATTAAATACAAGACACTAATTAGTAATTAACCATAACAGTTTTAATATTTTATTTATAAAATCTTTAACAAAATAATTTTAAATAGTTATTTATCAAATACAATAGGAATATATAAGTAAATATTTGTAACGATTTTAATATGAGAACGGATTTAGTATTTTATTTATAAAATTATAATTAAAATAATTTTAAATTAGTTATTTATCCACTACAAAACATACTGTACAAAAACATTTAAGCCTTATCATATAAATTAAAACTGAATTGATACCGAGCAAAAGAAATGAAACCAAACAAAAAAAAATGAAACCAAAGCTAGTTCAACAAATATTTGAACGATTTTTATATTTTTGGAACACAAAAGGTGAAACCAAATCAGAACCAAACTGAGAATCGAACAATCCAAACTATATTTATATTCCTAAAATATTATTTTTTAAAAAAATATTCTAAATATACTATTTATAAACCTAACTATATATTCAAAATACGGTTTATCTACTCTTTATCCAAAATATTCTACTATCATAATTTCTTGATAAGACTGAACTACATGAATATGTTTTATCCAAAATTTTGAAATTATCCGAGCTATCTGAGATAATATTATAGGAAATATTTATTTCATCTCTCATACAAATTTGTTAAAATACACAAGTTCAATTCAATGAAATAATATTATAGGAAAAAATCTGGGCATAGCAATGGAACCGAGCCGTGACTTTGAATCATCTGTAATCATCTCTCAATAATAATTTTGATAAGATAGGGTGTGAAGTAATATTATAGAATATGTTGCAAATATATTCGTATTGTTGCAAACATGTTGCTGAGATACACATTAAGTAATTCTCTGTTATATTGGTATGTTTTTAGGCTCTGTTTTTCATGTAGTAATTTTATGTATTTTAAAAAACGTTAAGAAAGAAGAAGCAATGTTTTTAGCTGCTAGAGCGTTAAGAACAGAGAATCGACATATAACAATGGTAATGGAGACTGGAACCGAGTAAGAAAAGGGAGCTCCAGAGCTGGTACCTACGAACTGATTTTGTTTTTACAAGTCTCCTTGGCTACAAAAAGTTGATCATTTCGTCAAGACTCTTTGGCAACAACTGCTCTACTTTGATAAGAAAGCCATCCGAGGGAATTTAGGCAACCAAGTGATGTTTTTATAATCTCTTGATTCCAAGTAAGTTTTAAGTAGTTCTACAACTTCTCGAAATAAAAAAAAACATCCAAGAATGTTATCCTAATCTTTCAAAATTGTTCACTGCAGACTCCGAGACGTAACATTCAATAGAATACAGAAAAGTTTTAGAGAGGTGTATGTTTCCAAGATTTTGAATAGGGAATCTGTCTAACGACTCAACTATTCCAAGTAATGATTTCGGATATATACTATTTGATATTTTTGGGTGTTGTTCTACTTCTTGACAATGGTAGCTACTGGTCAACAAGCAGATGAAAGGCAAGGACTTCAACCTCTGCTTTTCTCAGTTTAAATCTATAGATTTGGTATTAGTATTGGGTCCATGATGATCCTTTATTGTGTTTAGACAGTGGATAGCGTGATTGAAACTGGAGATAGTGAGCATACTTTTCAGAAAGCAATCATGGAGCAAGGAAGAGGGCAGGTTGGTATTTAGGTTTCGGCAATAGCGTGACTACCTGTGCAACAAAACAATTGTTACGTGTATCTCCAGTTAGGTTTTTCCTGCTTCCGTGCATGCAGATAATAAATATTGGATACACTGGCTGAGATTCAGGAATGGCTTTCTGAGGCTTAGAGAAGAAACTTCTCTACATTGTAGGTTATAATAAAATGCTGAATCTGAAGGTGTCAACAGGATGCTAAATTAATGAATGCTTCTGAAATCGGTAAGAGGCTTCACATCCTATTCTTTTTCTCCTGGGTACAAATGTTTTTGGTAATTAAAGCTTTTTAATGTGTGTTCAGTCCAGGTTCTATGAATTGGGAAGAGGTGGAAGAGTTTCAAAGCCATACGTAAGATAACTCTGTCTATATATGTTTTATTAGAAACCATGAACCGTTTGCATGGAGTGATATTTTTCAAGAACATTAGTATCTAAAGAGTTTTTTGGCGCATCTATATATTAACCGTTTCCCCCACGAACTAACATTAACGTTGTGGCCATACAAGTCCATGCTGTTTCCTGAGAAAGTCCCCCAAGAACATTAGTGACGATTTTTGTTTCCTGAGAAAGTCCATGCTACATTTAGGACAAACATCAACGTTGTGGCCATACAAGTTTCCTCAGTTAATTATTTGTTTATCTGGTATAGCAGCAGTGTAACCACAACATATGGTGTGTCACTGAAAATATGTAGTATGACCGAATAATGAGACAATCTTTTCGACCTTAAAATTTACAAATAAGAAATTGGGACCATTGAGTTCTCTATGCCATTGAGCTCTATATATAGTAAGCTTGGTGTAAACCTATTGTACTTTACTTGCAGTAGATTTGGAGGAATCTCACTTATATTGACGAGAGAAGACTATGGGTAGCCAAGATAGAGGGCATACTTTCTTACTAACACCACCAGTAAAGGTATCCTTCCAAGTCTGTTGAGACCTAGCTCCAAGCCCCCTTCAACTATGTGGCCGCCACTCTTAATATTCCACCAAATGTATCTTACAATAATACCAAGGAAAGAAGCTTGCTCTACAGTTTTCTACGGTGGTTCTCACATAGTTGTAACTTTCTAATTAACACTAATAAAGGCTGCAGAAATCTGAATATTATCAATAGTTGTAACACTAATAGTGTAACTTTCTAACTCTAACTTCTTCTAGCTACGTCAAGAAATCTGAATATTATCAATAGACCAAAGAGAATAAGTGGAAAACAAAGAGTAGAGAAGTCCTAAGATGCAGATGGTGGAGAAAAGAATGATGAAAAGGCAATACTCAAGCGGACTACTCATAAGGAGAAAAACAAAATATATGTATCTTTTTAGTGTTCTTCGTCTGACTCTAGAGGCCAAAGTTCCAATGGAAGTAGAGGAAACATAGAAGGATAATGTGAGATGTGAGTTGAGGAGAGGTTTATCTCTTCTTCTACATGTCTCTGTGTTTGAAGAAGTTTGTAGATGTTCTTCTCATGTATCTTATGCCATTCTAACATGTAAAACATTTATTTTAATTAATTTTTAACTAAACAACAATCTTCCTCTCCAATCTTTAAAAAATATAATGTTTTGACATTTAAATAAATATGCAATGTTTTTAAATTAACAGTCTTTAAAATTTAAATCGCAATTTATTAAATTTCATCATTTGAATTCTTCTGTAAGAAAAAACATTAATATATAGAAGGAAAATATATTTAATTACTTCAATAATTCTTCTATATGATATTATTAATAGAGTTTGCTGCTACTAATAATTTATTGTTTTCGGTACAAATAGCATTCATATTTTTGAGTTAGTAGTGCAATTGTTTTTCTTGATTAGTGGTGCAATCTTTTTTATTACAGAAAATTCATATCATAAATTCATTTTGACTGTCAAAAGATAATACTATTTTCCAAAAATGGTAAAAAATGTAATTCATTTTCTAAACAATATAATTACATTTTCAAGTTACTGAAAATGTTTAGTTAGATGATTTATTTTTCGCATAGGTTACATACTATTATACTATAAAATTATACCCATCACATGTAAATATATTCTGAATTATATATTTCATTCAAAAGTTAATTTAAGATTGTTTGGAAAAAACATAACATAAGTGTAACAATTAAAATACATAATCCTTGCATGTTGATGAAGTGATTAAGTTTCTTTGAGGGCTGATGTAGTATTTATGTTATATTATTTGTAAATTATCTTTGTTTGTTCCTCAAAGTTTGGAAAATAAATATATGTCGCATTAGTCGTGTTTGTTAATGAATATTTTTATAAAATTTGATCAGTTTAATTAGTATGATTAATATACACAAAAATACTTTATATCACAATTTGAATAACAAAATTGCCCGTAAAAATACTACTATCAAACATCATCATCACGGGACATTCATCTTTACTTGGAGATTCTTAAAACCACTTATTAACCATTCCTTTAAGATTATCACAACAAAATCAATAGTAACATGTTGAAAGGTAATTTTTCGCGCGTAGAGCGGACAAATAGATCTAGTGTAATTAAATAGTTTCGACTTTCGACTATAAAATATGGATAACTAGTATTCACATTGATGTTTCAACTTCTTCGACTATACCAATAGCACTAATAGCGAAATAAAAATTAACTTTTAGTTTAACTCAAATTTTGCTAATCAGATGAAAAGACATTTATTTTTCATCATTTTACTGTTTGATTGAAGATAAATAAATCATTTTATTCTCTTTTTTGTTAGAAAAGAACAACAAAGTATGCTGACTTCAACATTTTTTTTGTTACTTCACTTTTTTACTATTTTCTTTTTAGTTACTTCACTTGATTTATTAGCACGTACTCTAATTAATTTCTCTATTGTTTACCAATCACACAAATAATAAAAACTAGGTAGTGGTAAAAGTAAAACACTTAGTACCATTGACAAAAAGGAAGAAAATAATTTGATTCAAGTGGAGGAAAGCTAAGTCATGCACCACTTGTTTTGCATGTTGGCTTACTTTATCTGTGTGTATTAGATAGAAAGTATAAACACTTGAGTGTATATAGGTATATCTCTTCCGATTTAGTTGGCGCGTATGTATTCCTAATTAGAGTCGTATATATACTCTCGTATATATTGAATAGTCGAGGCAAAATAACTGTTATATTTCCACGTAATGTTACACCATGACATTTTGCAAATGAACTTATTTAGGATTTTAATGAAATGGCTCAGTAGATTTGGCTAAACCAATCAACATCAGTGCGCTTTATCAGTTCCAACTTTCTCTCGGACAAACTATAAAAATACAAAATATACTCTTTGTTTTGAAATATAAATGTCTTAAGAGAATTTATAATGTTTCAATATTTAAAATGTTTTATATCTTTAGGTGATTTTAATTTTATCAAAATATATGTAACTAATGATATTTTATTCTCTAATTTACAATTTATTTTATAAATAGTTGAATATTTTCACAGACTAAGTCTGTATATCTTGATGACAAAAAAATAGTTGAATATTTTTAATATGTATTTTAACAATATTTTGCGTAAAATATATTTTTTAAAAATAATTGCATATATATGTCTGAAAAAATAGGGAATATTAATCAAGAGTGTTGCCTAACAAAAAGTTAGTAGCATCTACATATTCACAATGCAAAAACGGTACTGGTTGGACAATATATACTCTCCACTAACACTTATATATTATAAACTTTCGTTTTACTGAACTATTCTATACTGTCAATTTGATTAAAAAAGTTATAACCAAGTTAAAGGAAGAGCCTACTCCCCCCACTCGTTTCTTTTTCTTTACTTTTGTTATAAAACTGCATTATAATAGCGTTTAAGAATCTTTGATTCTCTAGCTATAGTTATAGAATTAAAAGATATATCAACATGTAGCAAGATAATCTATTTCGATGGACAACTATAAACATAGATAATTATTGTTAACTTCCCCATTTGGCAACAAGGGTCTGAAAATGGCAATTGATTCGCTTTAGTTATCACCACAAGTCCACAATGAAATGTTAGAAGAATCATTCTCCAAATATATAACTTTTAAACAAATTGGTGATATTAAATATGGTATATTTTAAAGATACGATCAGCTATTATAGTTGAATTTTTCAAAAATTTGTGGAATCTTATTCTATCACTGATTTAACTAACATATAAACAAGCAGTGTATTTCATCATTGTTTATTTCGCTAAATAAAAGATATTGCAGCATTGTTGTCAAATCAAGTGAACAGATATTCCAGATAAATTCTATTTTCTTTTTTAGTATCAAATGATTATTGGTGAGATTCTCTGATTCTCTCTACGTGAAGTTTGTTAAATCAACATAAATAGATATTCACTGCACAAGTCATGATATTGCTCTTTTGTTTATTCCCTACTCTCTCTCTCTACAAAGTGTCTATCTCCTCCTGTTGGAATATAGAGTGAAATGCTCTGTAAATGAAACCAAAACAAATTTCTCAACAAAATTCACAAATATCCACATTTCCATTTTAATCTTTTTAATTCTTTTTTGTTCATTTTCATCTTCATCTTCATCATCAGAGACATAATCCATCAGACATCTTCACAGCTTTCTTTTCTTTTAGTTTGAGATTTCTGTTCCTTATATCTCAGACAACAAGTTGTAAGAAACTTCAGTTTATAAGAGGGAGTTTAAAACCCCACTTGAGGAAGGAATTTTCGAGTATATCTTTACTCTGTGAGTTTATTTTTCTTCCTCTTGTTCTAATCTATCTTCTAAAGCTTTATAGGTTTGTTTTTTCATTAAGAAGAAAGTTGATTAGCATGAAGTTCGTTCTTGTATGTTTGTGAAACTTTCTTGAAAAAGGGATGCTTCGTTTTTTTCAGCTGCTGCTACATTGATATTGGAAGTAGCTGAACCAACAAAGCAAATTACATATCTATGGAAGATAGTCTTCTCCAAACTGAGAACACGGTTATGGACACTGAGTTCATGGATGGATTGCTACTAGATGGTTGCTGGTTAGAGACAACAGATGGATCTGTTAGCCCTTTTGATCCATCTTCCTTCAAGTGGCCTCCAACTCAAGATACATCATCTATCTGCACATCAGAAGTAGTATCTCAGACGTACGGTCAGGATTGCGCAAGTCTTGATGAGTTTCCATGGAACAAAAGGTGGTGGATTGGACCAGGTGGTGGTGGTTCTTCTATTACTGAGAGACTGGTCCAAGCAGTTGAACACATTAGAGATTACACGACAGAGAGAGGCTCACTAATACAGTTGTGGGTTCCGGTTAACAGAGGTGGTAAGCGAGTTTTGACCACAAGAGAACAACCTTATAGCCACGATCCTACATGTCAGAGACTAGCAAACTATAGAGAGGTCTCTGTGAACTATCACTTCTCCGCTGAGAAAGAGGATTCCAATGCCTTAGCTGGTTTGCCTGGAAGGGTTTTCTTGGGGAAGCTTCCTGAATGGACTCCTGATGTTAGGTTTTTCAGGAGCGAGGAGTATCCTAGAGTCCATCACGCTCAGGACTGTGATGTCCGTGGAACGCTGGCCATTCCGGTGTTTGAGCAAGGGAGTAAGGTTTGTTTGGGTGTTATTGAGGTTGTAATGACTACAGAGATGGTTAAACTAGCACCTGAGCTTGACAGTATCTGCAGAGCACTTCAGGTTTGTGTCCTTCTCTAAAACCTTTCTGCTTTTGCTATTGAAATGGTTTCTCTAAAAGTTAATTTGTTTCACAGGCAGTTGATCTTAGGAGCACTGAAGTTCAGATTCCACCTTCTCTAAAGGTAATCAAAGAAGCTACACATGTTCTTTAGGTTCTCGTTTTGGTGTGTAAAACGCGATTTCGGCCAAAAAAAAATTATTTTTTGGTTTTGGTGGAAAAACGTGATTTTACGATATTGGAGAGAAAAATGCAATTTTACAGTGTTGGTGAGTAAACTCGATTTTACGATTTTAGCGAAGAACATGATTTTATAGTTTTAGCGGGAAAATACGGGAAAACTAAAAAAAATTGGGGTTTTAGAGGAAAAATACTATTTTCGTATTTAAAAATATTATATAATAATTACAATAACTAATTTAATTAATTTTTGTATTTGGATTGAAGTGTATTTTGATATTTTAGATTTTTAGATGAAAATAGGGCTGGGCAAATAAACCGAACCCGAAAATCCGAATCGAACCCGATCCGATAAAAATGAATCCGAACCGATCCGAACCCGACATAAATACCGAATGGATCTTGTTTTATGGTATTTCGGATTATGGGTATTATCCGAACCGAATCCGAAATTAAATGGATATCCGATAGAATCCGAAACATTCAAAATGCCAAAAAAAAACTTGTACCAAACATGATCTAAATTCCTGATATGTAGCCAAAATACACTAAGATATTATTAAACATCTACAATAACTATCTATTATATGAAGGTTGATGGTTGAAAGTAGCGTTTGAGGCTTGAAATTTTTAGATTTTGGTTTTATTTTCATTGAATAATTTTTTTTCATTTCATGAGAACTTAATTTTTCGTTTTATGATTTCATTTATTGGTTTTCTTTCTATCAATAACAACGTAAAATAGGTACAAATCAAGTACTTTAAACCCGAAGAACCGATTGCACTTATGTTTTGGTTACAAAATATGTATAAATCAAGTACTTTAAAACCGAATAACCGGTTGGAACCCAAAACCCGAAAATACATCGGGTTGTACCGGTTCTTTGAAGATTTACTAACCCCGATCCGAACCCGATAGAACCCGAACCGGTCACGAACCGAACTTTTATATAATCCGAATGGGGCTGATTTTGATAAACCCGAAAAACCGAGACCCGATTGGACAAAACCGAAACCCGATTGGGACCCCGAATGCCCATGCCTAGATGAAAATATTACATCTACAATTTGCATTTTTTGTTAATTTTTAAAGATATTTTAGTTATTATAGATTCTGCATGCTATACAATATTTAGATGATGATATAATAGTGTCTAAACGAACAACATCTGAATATTTGCATCTAAATACAACATCTAGATACAAAAACAAATAGAGCCTAAACCATATTGTTTCTTTTATGTCAGGGATGTGACTTGTCCTACAAAGCTGCATTACCAGAAATCAGAAACCTCTTGAGATGTGCTTGTGAGACACATAAACTCCCTCTAGCTCAGACATGGGTCTCTTGTCTTCATCAAAGCAAAAGCGGGTGCCGTCACAACGATGAGAACTACATCCACTGCGTGTCAACCATTGATGATGCATGCTATCTTGGTGATCCAACAGTCCGTGAGTTCCATGAAGCCTGCTCTGAGCATCACCTCTTGAAGGGACAAGGAGTTGTAGGACAAGCCTTCTTGACCAATGGACCTTGCTTTTCACCTGATGTCTCTAACTACAAGAAGTCTGAGTACCCTCTCTCTCACCATGCTAATATTTTTGGTTTGCATGGCTCGGTTGCAATACGCCTACGCTGCATTCACACTGGCTCTGTTGATTTCGTCTTGGAGTTCTTTTTGCCTAAAGACTGTGGTGATGTAGAGGAGCAGAGGAAAATGTTGAATGCTCTTTCAACTATTATGGCTCATGTGCCTAGAAGCTTAAGGATTGTTACAGATAAGGAGCTAGAAGATGAGAGTGAAGTGATAGTGACGCCAAAGATAGAGATCACATCTGAACATACCAAAGATTGGTTACACCAAAGTAATAATCCAGAGAATCTTGGATTAATATTTGACGTGGGAGACAAGGCAAGTGATGAGTTTGGTTTGAAAAGAGGTTTTGGTTACACCAGAGACTCTAATATCAATGAGAGCAGCACTTTCTCTAGTAAGATGGCTGAGACAAAGCGTACAAAAGCTGATAAGACGATCACATTGGATGTTCTTCGACAGCACTTCGCAGGGAGTCTGAAAGATGCAGCCAAGAACATCGGTGGTAAGCAGCATTTTGCTCTAATGTTTTCGGTTCGGTTTATTCATAAAAGTCATAAGATTGATTCTCTTGTTTTCTTGTCAGTTTGTCCAACGACGTTGAAGAGAATATGCAGGCAACATGGTATACAGAGATGGCCTTCAAGAAAGATCAAGAAAGTGGGACATTCTCTTCAGAAGATCCAACGAGTGATTGATTCTGTTGAAGGTGTTTCAGGTCTTCTTCCCATTGGCTCCTTCTACGCAAACTTCCCTAACTTAGCCTCGTCACAGGAACCATCCCTACAAGGCAAAACCTCTCTTCCTCCACAGCCATTGCAGCTTTCAAAGTCACCTGTTTCCCCATACAGTCACAGTTCAAGCTCCAGCCAATGTTGCTCCAGCGAAACCCAATTAAACAGCGACACAACAACAACAACTGATGTAGGAGGAGGTGTATTGACTCTTTCTAGTTTAGAAAAAATCCCTCAAAGTACCAACTTGTCATTGTCATCTCTAGATAATGACTTTCTGAGGATTAAAGTTAGCTATGGAGAAGAGAAGATCAGGTTTCGGATGGGGAACTCGCGCAGGTTAAGTGATCTACTGTGGGAGATAGGGAAGCGGTTTAGCATAGAGGATATGAGCAGGTGTGATCTAAAGTACTTAGATGAAGATAATGAATGGGTTTTGTTGACTTGTGATGAAGATGTAGAAGAGTGTGTAAGTGTCTGCAGTACCACACGGAGTCATACCATTAAGCTTCTGCTTCATGTTTCTTCTCATTGTTACAATTCATGGCAATGACCTTTTTTAATGTTTACAACTGTTCATAATTGTCATATTCTTATACAATGTAGGAAAAATAAGTATAAGAATTTTTTTTATTAAAAACATGTACCAAATTATATATATTCTTTACACATTTCTACAGAACACAAAACTTAAAAATAAGTTTGATTTGTGATGAAGATGTAGAAGAGTAGGTCCGGTTTAATCCGGTTTTACAACTTTTCTTACCCAAGCAACAAGATTCTCCCCGCTTTGCTTTTTTGACTCAAGTCAATGGCTTTCCTTCCAGCAACCAGCTCAAGCAAGATTACACCGAAGCAGTATATATATGATTTAACGGTTAGTTTCCCGCTCATTGCGTACTCTGGAGCACAGTAAGTTCCCATGACTCTGGTGGAGACATGAGTTCAATCTCCTACATGCCCGAGTTTAGCTTGTCCAAAATCAGAGAGCTTGGGGTTGAACACTTTGTCTAGCAATATGTTTCATTTTCATAAGAGACCGTGAAGTACATAGACTTTATTCTTTTAAAATTGATATAACATACATACATATTGTCATTTAGAGCTGTAAGTTTCTGTGTATTATTAATTATAATATAAAGTGTCCTTATATATGGAAGTTTACAAAGAGATAAATGGAAAGACATATTATGAAAAAATTACAAATTATAAACATAAAGGGAAAAAGAAATAGGGTTTCCTTTTCTCTAACTAAAGTAAGCCGCCTCTCTCTTTAAGTGTATGGACCGGTTATAGACCGGGCCGGTTATGGACATCCATCAATTGATTTATAACACTCCCCTTGGATGCCATAACCATACAGAGATTGTAATACGCTTAATGTTGTCTCATTAAAACCTTATCAGGAAAACCCAGTGGGACAAAACCATGATGAAAGAAAAAGAGTACAACACGCACTACTCCCCCTGATGTGAACCTCAGTGGAGGTCTTTCAGCCTACGCATCCCAATCTGATGCATGAGCTTCCTGGATGTGCAGGTCGGAAGTGCCTTAGTGAATAGATCGGCCGAATTTTCACTGGATCGTACTTGGACCACTTTGACC
The DNA here is from genome assembly GCF_000695525.1 of Brassica oleracea var. oleracea. NCBI lineage: Eukaryota > Viridiplantae > Streptophyta > Magnoliopsida > Brassicales > Brassicaceae > Brassica > Brassica oleracea. The sequence continues at coordinate 22,989,331 of NC_027755.1, forward strand.
TCTCCGGCCTTTTGTAAATCGTGGGTAAAGAATCACTTAGGTAAAATATGTTTTGTCCTGTCCCCTTTGATATAGCCGTCTTTGAGCTGAGCAATGCAAGCCGCATTGTCCTCGAACATCACGGTCGGATCTTTGCACTCGACCATCCCACAATCTGATTGGACATGTTGGGTCATCGACCTCAACCAGACGACCTCGCGGCTGGTCTCATAAATGGCCAATATTTTCGAGTGATTAGACGATGTGGCCGAGATGGTTTGTTTCATAGAACGCTATGATATGGCCGTACCTCCATGTGTAAAGACATATCATGTATGTGATCGAGCATTGTGTGGATCTGATAGATAGCCTGCATCAGCAAAGCCAACTAATCCATCTTTGTTATGGTTAGTATAAAATAGACCCAAGTCTTTCGTTCCTTGCAGGTAACGAAGAACATGTTTAATCTCGTTCCAGTGCCTCTGGGTCGGACAGGAGCTAAACCTAGATAGTAGGTTCACGACAAAGGCTATATCAGGCCATGTGTGAGTTGCCAAGTACATTAAAGCTCCTATGGCACTGAGATATGATATTTCGGGACCAAGGACATCCTCATCATCCATCTTGGGACAGAAGGGATCAGTGTCCAGGCCGAGGGATCTCACGACCATGGGACTGGTCAGTGGATGGCAATCGGCCATATTAAACCTCTTGAGTACCTTTTCTGTATAAGTCATTTGATGCACAAGGATACCATCATTTATGTACTCAAGCTGTAATCCCAAACAAAATTTTGTTTTTCCCGAGATCTTTCATCTCAAATTCTTTCTTACGGTATTCAACCGTTTGGGAAATCTTTCCAGAGGTTCCAAGGATGTTTAGATCATCAACATATACTGCTATGATCACGAATCCTTTGTTTTCGAATTTCTTAATGAAAATACATGGACTGATAGGGTCATTTCTATATCCCTCTTTCACTAGGTACTCACTTAGTCTATTGTACCACATTCGTCCGGATTGTTTCAGTCCATAAAGAGATTTATTCAGCTTAATACAATGCTGTTCTCGAGAACTCTCTTTGTTTTTCAATTCGATACCTTCTGGGACTTTCATATAGATTTCATTATCCAGTAGATCATATAGGTATGCGGTTACAACATCCATTAACTGTAAATCTAGACCTTCTCTCACGGCCAGACTCATTAGGAATCTGAAGGTCGTAGCATCCACCACAGGGGAGCATGTCTCCTCATAATCTATTCTTGGTCTCTGTGAGAATCCTTGTGCAACAAGTCGGGCTTTATACCTCACGACTTCACCATCTCATTTCTCTTTCTCACAAAGACCCATTTGTATCCAACTGGTTTGATATCATGAGGTGTTCGGATTATTGGACCAAATACACCTCTTTTTCTCAATGATTATAACTCCACGTTTATGGCTTCTTTCCACTTAAGCCAATCTGGTCGTTGCATGCATTCATATATAGACGCGGGTTCATGATCCTCATTATCCATAAGTTCAAGTGCTACTTCATAAGCAAATATATCATCCATGTCGACATGTTTTCTGTTCCATTTTTTTCCAGACAAGACATAGTTTATTGAGATCTCATTATTATCTGCATCATCAGTACCATGAATCTTGGCGTCCCAAGAATCATTGTTTGGCACATCAGGGCCGGCCACATCAGTGGCATCAGGTCCGGCCATGTCTAAAGCCGTAGGGTTGGACGCGGCCACATCACGGGCTGGATCGGCCGCTGCCATATCTGGTGTCTTATGAACCTCGGTTTCATTTTCTGCACTTTTCTTTGTTTTCTGAGGGTTCTTATCTTTGGAACCTATTGGTCTACCACGTTTCACACGTTGTCTAGACTTTGTAGCAACTTTATTGTGTCCTTCTTGAACATCAATTCTTATTGGTGCATTAGCAGCTGGTATATATGACTTTGTCACTCTTTTCGGGTCAGCAAAGAAATTTGGCAATTGATTAGCTAGCTTTTGTAAATGAATGATCTTTTGAACTTCTAGATCACATTCTTGAGTTCGAGAATCTTTCCAAGTTATGGATGTTTGATTCCATGAGATTTCTTTTACCATTTTACTACTATCTCCCCCTAATGTTGGAAGTTTGGATTCATTAAAATGACAATCCGCGTATCTGGCCTTAAACAAATCACCTGTAGTTGGCTCGAGATACTTTAAAATCGTGGGGGAATCAAATCCAACATATATCCTCATCCTCATTTGAGGTCCCATCTTTGTTCTCTGTGGTGGAGCTATTGGAACATAAACGGCACAGCCGAATGTCCTAAGATGGGATACGTCTGGCTCATGACCCGTAAGTAATTGTAATGGGGAATACTTATGTTCACTAAATGGTCTGATGCGTATGAGCTCGGCTGCGTGAAGGA
>NC_027755.1:22992415-22996238 GCF_000695525.1 Brassica oleracea var. oleracea
ATGAAGTATCTCTTATCTTTTAAGATCGTGTGGCTTGATCCACTTTCCACAACGAGTACATCCTTGTTCTCGTTCATTTCTAAAACAAGATTCAAAAGGATGCTACTTAGAGACTTCATATATAAAGGAAACTTTTATTTTATTATAAGTCTTTAAAGCAAGTTCAAAATAAAAGACAACATAGAAATTAAAAACACCAAAACACAGAACACAGAATTTCAGATTATAATGTCGAAATCATACTTCAATCTTTAAGACAATCTGAAGTTTCATAATCCATAAGATCGTCTTTCTCATGATCGAAGTCTTTTTCATTGTCTTGATAGGTCATGTGGGCTTCAGGATTCTTCCCTTTCAAATTCTCTTGATAGAGATCAACTAGATGCTTGGGAGTCCTAAAAGTCTTAGCCCAATGATTGCCCATACCACATCTATGGTACACTGATTTACTTGAGTTGGTCGAGTGTTGAGGTTTGAACGAAGATCCACGGCCGCGACCATGGCCTCTTCCAAATGAGCTACGATCACGTCCATGATCTCGTCCATTCTGATTCCCTCGTCTGCGGCCAAAGGAACTTCGGCCACGGCCACGTCCGTTTCTACTTCCTCGACCACGGCCATGATAGCCGTTTCTTTGGACATGGTGGGACTCTTTATTGTCCTCAGTGGTGTGTGCTTCAGATGGTGCTGCTGAGCCAACAGGTCTCATCTCACTGTTTCTCATTAGTAATTCATTATTCTGCTCAGCAAGCAAGAGGCAAGAAATAAGATCAGCATAGGTCTTAAAGCCTTTCTCACGGTACTGTTGTTGTAACAGCACATTGCTTGTGTGGAAAGTGGAAAAGGTTTTCTCAAGCATATCTTCATCCGTAATACTTTCACCACACAGTTTCAATTTTGAAACGATTTTAAACATGGCCAAGTTGTACTCATCCACGGACTTATAGTCTTGGATTCTTAGATCTTTCCAATCAAACCGAGCCTTAGGTAAGATCACCGTTCTCTGGTGATCATATCTCGATATTCGTTCGAAAGATCTAGTGGATTCTCAATGGTTAGATATTGATCCTTGAGACTCTCAGCTAGATGATGACGAATGACCATGATGGCTCTGTAACGATCCTTCTCATTAGGATTATTGTTCTCGGTGATACATTCACCGAGACCCTTGGATTTCAAGATGATCTTAGCATCAAGCGCTCATTGAAGGTAATTATCTCCAGAGAGAATTAGGGCAGCAAAATCCAGGTTGTTGATTTTCGACATCTGAAATCATAGATTAATATCTTTAGATCTTTTAGGAATATGGTTTAAACGAATGGGGTTTTAAGTTTAAACAATCAATCAATCAAGCCTAACGGCCAAGATCTATGCCTCACGGCCAATCAGCAAGCCGCATGGCCAAGTATGCAATCAGTTCGATAGTATGCATATAGTTTGTCATGTAATTGCAATCCTAACATTCAATGTTTCTATATGATGCAATCAATACAAACAAAATTCGGCCAAGCAAATAACAAACCACATGGCTGCTTGATTTTGATTTAATATCATTCCTAAAGTTCTAAGTGCAATTTGCAATCAAACAATTGTGATCAGATTCGGATATGGATGCAATAAAGCCACACGGCCACGAGTATGATCAGGTCTAGAATTATTAACCTAGAATGCAGCAAGGCCACACGGCCACAATTCAGATTTGGTTTCAAAATAATCTAGACTAGGTTATTAGGGTTTCAGTTTAAACAAGTCAAGCAATCTCAATAAATTCAGATTCAAGTTTAAACAATCTTAATCAATAGTTCTAGGTGATCAATCAATCAATCAAGATTCAATTTTAAACAAAAAAATCGATTTTTCAATTTTAGGGTTTTAGGGATTTTCGAAATTTGATTTGAGATTCAAAAACCTTTAAGGCTTTGATTTTAATTGATCAATGGATCAAATCTCGATTTTTAGGGTTTGGATCGAACTTATAGAGCTTCGATTTACTCATCGAACTTTTAGATTCGATTCTTATATTTTCAGAATTCGAATTACCTTTAGTTTGATGATTGTTGAAACTGGACCACCAAAGATGAACCTCTAGCTGGGACGAACGGTCGCGAGCTGGACACGAGCTGATCGTTGTCGGATCGCGAACGGCTGAGACGGAGAACGTGCGCCTATCGCTATCGGGTCTTGGACGGTACGCTTGCAGTCGGGATCGCGAGCTGAGGCTGGGACGGACGCAAGCTGAGGCTGAGACGGGAACGCGAGCTGAGGCTGAGACGGGAACGCGAGCTGAGGCTGAGGCGGAACAATGAACGCCTAGGGTTAGGGTTCGTCGGATTAGGGTTAGATGAATGCGCCGGCTAGGTTTAGAGTTTTAGGGTTTGCGATTTTGGTTTCTTAGGCTCAGGGTGTTTAGAGACTATCGTGCTGATAACGTGTTGTGAAACTTAGGATTTAGAGCTGTAAGTTTCTGTGTATTTTTCTGTGTATTATTAATCATAACATAAGGTGCTCTTATATATGGAAGTTTACAAAGAGATAAATGGAAAGACATAATATGGAAAGATTACAAATCATAAACATAAAGAGAAAATGAAATAAAATTTCCTTTTATCTAACTAAAGTAAGCCGCTTCTCTCTCTCTCTCCATGCCGTGGCCGCCTCTCTCTCTCTCTAAGTATATGGGCCTATTACCGTACCGGTCATGGAGATCTATCAATTGATTTATAACACATATTACATGAAGCTCATATTTTATTACAATATTTTGGTGTATATATGTTCTCATACCAAGCTGGAATATGATAATTTGGCTGAAAAATCAAACAAAAAAAACTCAAGTTTCTTAACATTAGTTAATTTCACGGAAAAACGAAAGGAAGAAAAACACGTTAAGGCCCATCTTTTTCCCATCTATCCACAAGTTTCATAGGTTTTGTTCCATTTTTTCTAAGTAAATTTCATCACTTTTACCAATCTATGTGCGTAACCCTTTTTTTTTTTTGAACAAAATCTATGTGCGTAACCCTGACCCATTATTACATGGAGGTTTCGGAGCGGATAGGTCCATGTTCAACTGATAACCATAAATATTCGTTTTAGGTCCTTTAACCAACATACAAACTCAATATCCAGGGTTGCCACCAGCATAATCATATACGCATCTATACTATTAAAAAAGAGAAGTCATGACTTCTTTCATGTGTGATATTTTAAATGGATCATCTCTAGAAAATTGCTTACATTATTTTTTTATATTTTCATACAAATATCCTAACAAGATATTTAATTATCTTTTTATTCCACCCAAATATTATTAATAATGGATAATTTCGAAAATATATTTATTCCATCAATATATAATTATAGTTGCATATAACCATTTATAATCTACTTAATAATAATAACATTTAATTATTCTAGAGTTAATACATGCATGTGATCTAATTAATAATAATAACAATTAACATTTATTATGCAAATAAAATAATGTTAGAATTTCACCATGCAAATAATAAAATCAAATCAAATATTAAAATCCTAACACTACTGTATTTTCATAATAAGTGTTATTATTATTAATTATGTTATACATTACATGTATTAATATTTATATAGATGTTGTGTTAACAAACATGTATTGATAAATATATAATATTTTAAATATATATATACTGTAGTGATGAATTTTTCATGCGTGGTTTTTTCATTTGGACCATTCTTTAAAATTTTATCAAATTTTACATGAATTAATTATAATATTTATATTTTAATTGAATAACAATAAATATTTTTTAAGAAAGTTCTAAAAAATCTTTTTAAAATATTT
>NC_027755.1:22996405-23030560 GCF_000695525.1 Brassica oleracea var. oleracea
TATTTCTCAAATATGATATTTACTACAAACATATTTTGAAGTACAATGTATTATAGTTTTTCTTTAAAAGAAATTCTTTACAGTATCTTAAAAATATATTTTATACTATATAGATCCAATTTAATTTGCTTTCATATAAATTTAAAATAAAAAGTATGTAAAGTAATATTGTTACATAATAAAGTTTCCAAAATAATTTTTGTTACAAAAACATAAAATTTATAGTAATAATATATAAGCTACGTAAACATAGCTATTATAGAATTACATAATATATAACACTAAATTACGTTAAGTTATTAGTAAATTTTGTTATAAAAACTAAAATATTTTAGTATATAAATAAAAAAAACCCGCACATCTAGTTTCTCATTAAATTTTAAAGAGACATTTTTTTCAATTTCACCTTTTATGATTTGCTGACATCCATATCTCATGATCTGACCAGGACCGAGTTTATTTTGAAATTCTATCATGTGATAGTTGCAATCTTTTGCTCGCGGTGGTAGCGCTCCACTCAATCCAATATACATAGTAGTAAGATTATTTTCAATAGTTTACTCTATTTATCACTTTAAAATATAATAATTCTTTAATAGAGTTGAGTTATATTCCAATAATACTATATTTTAGAGTAAAAAGTAGAGTGATGAACAAACAAAAAACAACTTATTCTTATTCTATACATAGAGTAAACTTATTTTTTACTCTATTATAGAGTGAAAAATAGAGTGGACACTTTTACTCTAAACTCTATTTTATAGTGGAAAATAGAGTGGGGTTGGAGGTGTCCTAACTGATGCAAAAAGTATGAAATTCTTCATTTTTTTTCTCTTAGAACCAAAAAATATTTTAAATTAGTATGAATCTGAAAACATCAAAGTGTTATTTAAAAAGAACAAATTGCATGGCAAACGTGTTTTTCGCTTAACTATAAAATATTTTTAATGGTTTTATCTAAATTTAATCACAAACATAAATCAATTACTTCAATAGAAGAGAATTCAATTGTAGAAAAGTAAGGCTGGCCAATGAAATCAAACAATACAAATTAGAGACTGTTACATATTTATTTAATAATTAGTTACATATTTATTTATTAATTAGTTAAAGACAAAATAACCAAATCATAATTGATAGTCATTATAACATGGCCATCATCGACTCCTCTGTATAGAAAAAGTTTTATATTCATAACAGTGAAAGTACTAGGGGGGTTAAATTAGTGTATTAACTTCTATATTATATGTTTGTGAAACTTTCTCGAAAATAGATGCTTCGTTTCTTTTTTTCAGATGATGCTTCATTGGTATTGAAAGGAGCTTTTAACCAACAAAGCACATCACAAATCGATGAAAGATAATTTTCTTCAAACCCATATACATCATAGGAAAAATAAGAATAAGAAACTAAAAACACATTTACCAAATTATTTGTGCGAAAGACAAACATTTTTACAGAAGACCAAACTGAAAGTTCTTAAAGAACTCAAGATTCTTGTGTGCGTTTCTAAGAGTCCCGTCGCGGCGTTCTTCTGACCTCAGGTGACGTGCATGAGACGTTACGAGCTTCATGAGACTGACTCTGTGCGGCTAAGTACTCAAGTGCCACCACAATGTCACCTATAAACGGTCGATAATGAGCTTCCTCGTTCAAACACATTGCGATTATCGCAATCGCATAGTTTAAACATCTTCTTGGGTATTTTCCTCGTAGAGACGGATCCACTAAGTGTCCAAACTTCTTCTGATCCTTAAGGTATGGACGTGACTGCCATGCAGAGAGTAAAAAACAAATTAAGTTCAAAACGAAAGTAAGTCTGGTTTAATCCTGTTACTTACCCAAGCAACAAGATTCTGCTCGCCTTGCTTTTGACTCAAGTCAATGGCTTTCCTTCCAGTAACCAGCTCAAGCAAGACTACACCGAAGCAGTAAATATCCGATTTAACGGTTAGTTTCCCGCTCATTGCGTATTCAGGAGCACAGTAACCGTAAGTTCCCATGACTCTGGTGGAGACATGAGTTCTATCTCCTACCGGACCGAGTTTCGCTAGTCCGAAATCAGAGAGCTTGGGGTTAAACTCTTTGTCCAGCAATATGTTTGCGGATTTCAAATCGCGGTAAATCACTGGCGGGTTTGCTGTGCAGTGAAGATACTCTATTCCCCGAGCCGCACCTACCGCGATTTTCATGCGTGTGTTCCAAGTTAATGGTTCTTGATTTGAATCAAGATCTGAAAAGAAAAGAAAAGAAAAGAAAATAAGAGTCGAGAACTTGGAAAAACATTTTGTAACAAGAATAATGGAGAGGAAGTTGAGGAACTAAACCAAAGAGGTGATCTTCTAAGCTGCCCATTGGCATGTATTCATAGACAAGAAGTCTCTGATCACCAGAAGTACAGTAACCGATGAGTGTAACGAGATTGGGGTGGTGGAATAAGCTAAGCATAAGGACTTCAACTATGAACTCTCGGTTCCCTTGAAGCCCATCTGGATTCAGTTGCTTAATAGCCACCACCTGCTATTCATCAATTAAATTATATTAAAAGTCTAAAAAAACAGAGTTGTTAAGATGTAGAGAGAGATCTGACTTGTCCTGAATCTAAACGACCCTTGTAAACTCTCCCAAAGCCTCCTTCTCCTAGCAAATTAACTTCCCGGAAGTTTCTTGTTGCTTCCGCTAACTCTTTAAAAGTGAAACTCCTAGCTCCACCACCAGGCTTCGTCGGACTATTCACCTTTCCGTTCACTGTTCCATATTCCGACAAGAGTTATTAACTCAAAAATGTATGAACTATGAAGAGACAAAACATAATTAAACACACACTACACACCTAAAATACCCGAAATGGACCCTGTTCCTGTTGTATCACTTCCATGAACTGTAATCTCACAAAAAGTATTAAATAAATTATAAAAAACGATTTCAGCTTTCATGTAAAAAAATAAAGACAATGAAAGTAAGGAACCTGATGAATCGGTGGTTGGGCGAGCGGTATCAATGTCGACTCTTATGTCCTTGGTTCGAGGATTCAAACAAGAGAAGCAAGTCATCTCTTCTTTTTCTGAATAGAGTTTGTTTTGAGTAAGAGATAATGGATTCAAGAAATGGAGCTGAATCAGCTCCAAATATATATCTCACACCAGAGACACAAAGCCTTGACAGGTTACAAAAGAAAACCTAGGATTTAAATAAAGAGGTTGATTAGTCTGGATAATTCCAGAAAACAAAAGAACAAAAACTTTTGGATGAGTTTATTGAAACCTCCCTCCCTCCCTCCCACCAAGAGAAGATCCAAATCTGTGATAGATTGCAAGAAGAGAGAGAAAGGAGATAGAGTTTTGTTTTTTAAAATAAAATAACATTTTTCTAATGAATAAAAAAGAACTGAAGAGTTACAGATTCCCTCTAATCACACGATAGAAAATGACAAGGATCATATGAAAACAAGAAAGAAAAAGAAAACAAATTTCAGCACAGGAAACGGGGGAGAGAAAATCACGGAGTTTTTGCAACCGCTTTTAGTTTTGGGTTCTTCTTCTTCCTTCTTTTTTAGTTGGAGCTACTAAAATTTGAGTGGTAGAAGACGACAAGTTTCGTTTCGTTCTTTTCCATGTAGGACCTCCTTATTTTTAAATATTTTTTTTTTCTTATTTTATCGTCTTTTATAAATTTAAAAATCAATTTCCGCCCAATAAAAATTTATAATATCTTCTCATCATCATCTTCAACTCGCTTCTCTGGCGTTTAAACGGTCAGGTCCACCCTTGTGCATTATTTTACAATTATCGCCTTACGCATAATAACGCTTGGCCGTTTCAAGTTCCCGTAATACCCCTCGGATTGACCCGTCGCTTAAATGGAAAACAGTACAGTGTCTGATGAGGAAAACCCACGAGGCCGACAGCGAATGTTCGGTTCTTATCTCAACAAATGGACGGTCAAGATTCTTTATATCGACCTTACGTTCTTATTACATCCTTACATTTTTGGGTCCTACTAATTTTCTTTTGTAAGTGGTCACACTGTCCTCTCATATTATATTTTGACTTTATTTACCGCCGTTTTAGATACATACTGGTTTCTTTATTACTACTCCATATTCATATTTATTGAAATTAATGTAGATCTTCTGAAATTTAATTTCAATTACTGCTAATTAACTCTGTAACAGCTGTCGACAAAAAAAAAAAAACTCTGTAACAACTACTAGCAGTTTACTTATACCTACCACTCAAAGCCGCTAAATGGTGATATTTGGTTTTGATGCGAGATGACATCCAACATAATTAAATTTCTTTGTTTTTAACAAATTGTTGGATGTGATTAAGAAGAACCAAAATAATGCAATTGTGTCTTTGACTAATTTGCAAGATACTAGGAAATCTTAACATGGAAAATACTAAATCTTCATACGATGACAATCACTTCTTTTGTTTTTTCTATCATTTGTTTTGATTTATATGAAAACATGTTTATTTTATTTATCGCAAGTGGAACAACAACTAACAAATCGTGTCTGCAGACTGTAGAAATTGCAGTCTAACACAGAAATTGATGCATAAAAACACACAAGTACAATTGACTCTACGTGTAAACGCATTCTAGATAGATAGACTCACCCCTATAAAATTATTTTCTTATGATTTACTTACTACAAAACACTTTATGACACCGATACTCACCCAAAAACTTGAATGTTGTACACTCAGACACATGCATACTCGACGCTATCTAAAACGGTGGAGCTGTTCCGTGAAGAATCTATGACGTACGGTACGATTATTCCATATACTGTGGGATAATTGATAAATACAATCTGTGAACATTCTAATTTCGAAAAACTTGTTTTTACATGTAACTTTCAAGTAAAAAATAAATAAAATTAACTACCACTTCTCACTTTTTAAAGAAAATATATGAGTTTACATCTCAGACAACAATTTTCATTGACAAAGTAAAAACAGGTGAATTTCCCTGCGTGAACCTTATGTTTTTAAGTTATGAAAGTATGGTTTGTTCAAAAAAAAAAAAAGACCAACGGATTCATCAGAGGAAAATAAATATCACGAGGCTTGGAGACCCACCAAACAAACAACACGTTCATGTAAGTCCCGTGATGCTGCGTGAGTCCCTCTTCAACTTGAAGGCATACGAACATACATATAAGTCAACACCTTGATTAAAACCTACTATCATTTATTGTGGCTATTAAGCTATATACGCTACGATTTTGGAAACTATATGTGTACTGTGTAGTAAACAAAACGTTGATCGATAGTTTTTTTTTTTTTTTTTTGCTAAAACGTTGATCGATAGATGTAAGTTTCATTTAATACATTCCTGATTAAGCACGTGAATAATTCCAACTTGGTAATATTTGTTAAATATTTCTGTACTCTTTTAAACAAACTAATGAGTACCATTTTATATTCCAGTAATCAACTGCCAATACATAGTTCCTTAAATTTTAACAGTTTTAAGTATTTTATTAACAGTTTTTAGTATTTTATGTTTACAAAAATCGGAGTTTCCTATTACCGAGGAGCTTGAGAACCAAAGCCAGCAAAAGTCTCATAAGAAAGAAACTGATGATAATATTCCAAAAAGTCAAATGCTGAAGACTCAACCCAACACAAAACAGAAATTAAAGCCCAAAACAACAGAGCTCATTTACAAAACTCTATGTGCCTTCAGCCCACTAGAAAAAAACCGTAGAAAAAGTAAGACGACACTTACCACCACGTGTACGTTCGACACTTGCCACCACATGTACGTTCGACACACGAATCTGAAACACGCGTCAAGCCAAAGAGCCTCAATTTCTTTCGGAAGGAGTCATGTCGGAGCTACGCCGAAGCGGAGAAAGATCGGTGAACGACCAACAGAGCAGTCTTCACGGACAGCCAAAACGCAACCGGATCACCGCTTCAGGAAAGCCATCGTCGTCTTCCATCGATCTAAGAGAACTATGATCTTCCTAATCGCAAGGAGAGGAAGGATTCGGGGGATTAGAACGAGAGTTGATGGTGCAAAGTGAGAGCAGAAAAGGCGATCAAACTAAACCGGAAAAACCCCGGTGAAAAGCCGGCGAAGAAGATGCAATGGAATCATCTATTCCCAGAGACAAAAGCCGGCGAAGACAGCGTTGAAAGAACCACCACTTCCCGGAGTCAAAAACCCAAACTGTCGGAAGCCATAAACCAGAAAAGATCGGTGATCGAGACAAAAAAACTGCCGGCAAATTCTCTTCTTCCGAAAGATATGAAGAAGATAAAAGAAGAGAGTTCGAGAGAAAAACCCTATCTGTGAGAAGAGAGAAGCCGACCTTCTTAACTTTTGGAATCCACTTGAAGACTTTTTGTTTCTTATTTAACGTAAGGTTTAAAAACTTACAACATTTGAAAAATACTAAATTAAAAATATAAACTATATTCTACAACTTGCAGGACTCCTGTGTTTTTTTTTTCTCACTGCCTTTTTTTCTTTTTCTTTGTACCCCTAAAAAAAATATGGATGTTGCAACAATCTGTACAACAGAGAGACTAGTCTCATACATTTTCATGTCACAACAAATAGGCCATGACCTTCCACAACTGATTTTGCATACCAGAAAAATATACGCCTGAGAATAGCCAATGGAAAACGCCTCTTCTTGTTACTCCTTTCTCTTTCAAAGATTCAATCATCTTTCAGAGCTGTAACGCCAGATCCGGATGCTGAGACGAGGACGAACCAGTCTGCTGATTCGCGCCGGGAGAGTTCGGTGATACAAGCATAGCGTTAAGGTCCGGTGGAAACCGGTCGAACTCCTGTTTGTTATAAGGAAACAACATCCCTTGTTGTTGCGGGCCCGGCATGGTCTCGTTGGCTAAGTTTGGCTGCTTCTGTCTCGTGGCTCCGATCATTGGACTTGGACTATGGCCGAATCCACTGAAACCGCGGGTTAGACCGTTGATGCTGCTCTCAGGTTTGATCATCGGTCCTGCCTGGCGAGAGGAGGAAGCTGAAGGGAAGGCACGAGAAGGTGCAGCAGTCTCTTCGATTCCTTGGGAAGAAGAATGTCTGTTTCCTATGAAAGCGCTTGAAACCGAAGCGGTTGGAGATAGGATTCTGTTCGAATAATCATTAGACGCTAAGTCATTAGAACACTTATGCTTTCCCAGCACGGTTTGTTTTTGAGGTTCATTATCCTCTTCGGTTCCCGCTGGGTTCTCTTCAACCCAACCTGGACCGTATTTGATTCCAGGCGGCAACACGGTTTCGATTCTCTTGGATGCGATTTTCCATGCAACGGGACCGAGGTTCGCAGCGTATCGTGCTAGACTCCTTGCGTAACCGTACTCAGTGGTCAGTCCAACCTGATGAAAAAGTTAAAAAAACAAATGATAAGACGCTTTTGTTTTACCATACAAAATGATTTAGTAGAATTTGGTAATAGCGTACTGGAATCAACTGTTTTAACTCGTCTTCAAGCGTTGTTAAAACCGATGGCTCCTGTGTAGAAGCTGGGAGGTGGTTGTATGTGTCGCGTTTGTTTTCATCGACATTGAAATGTTTCATCCCATACTTGTTAACCGCCTTCACAACCGAAGCTGCAGAGAAACAGAGAAGATAATCAATATTGGCATATATAGAAAGTCCGAAAGAAGGTAGAGATTTTTGTTTTTTACGTGGAAACTCGTTCTCCCAATCTACGGACCATCCACTTTGTGTTTCGCTGTTATGGTTGATCCGAACAGATGTTTCCGCTTGTCGGAACTTGTGAGAAGGAGGAGTCTTTCTTAGATTGTAAGCACCAGAAAACCTATTAGAGCCGTCTCCTCCAGGAATGAGCGCATCAGCTGAAATTTCGGAAGCAGTACGGTCAATGGAAGATGGTTCGGGATGTTTCTTTGGCGGACGGCCTCTTCTAGCAACTTTTGGCTGCTGTTGCTGATCTTGTTGGCTTTGTGGTTCTTCATCATCACTGTCTCGCCTTAAATTCTCAAAGTCCTTTTTGGCTAATTCTTGTATAGCCCGCGCCTACAAGCCAAAATGACACTATTTTCAGAAACGAACCACGTTATATCTAACAAGGAGACAAAATTTAAGACATACCTGTCGATAATACACAGTGTCTGATGAATTGTATTCCATTGCATTGCTACATATTAAAAACACATCCCCCTGCCAAAAAAAAAGAGGGCGAGAAGAGAGATTTATCAGACAAGGTAAAAAGAGCTGTTCAAACACCAATCTCGTCATGAATTCACATATATTCAAAGTGGGAGACAAATTTGAGGCGAAACAGATCAAATAGTTACTTCGACACAAGTTATGAAACAGACTTAGTGCTGCACCCTAACACTATAAACAACATGCACGCAAACAACATCCACAAGCCATAAGAAGCTGTAAGAACGTTCTGAAATGAAGATGCCAAGCAACAAAACTTTCTGTAGCTGAAACTTTAGCACAGCACTAAGCGAAAGAGGAACCAACTCGAATGCATCAAATCAAAACTATGAAGGATAGGACTCTGGAAGAAAGTTCAGGGAGAAGCATCGAGGAGGAGTCAAAGTACAAGACCGTACCTCGAATTGTTCTAAAGTGGCATAAGCTCCAGAGTCCAATTTCTTCCGAACTGTGCTAAAATCCATTGGGTTCGTGATAATCTCATGATAATCAGGAAGCTGTAACACATACATACCAAACAGAGATGAGACAAACAGAGTCGTGGATGAGCTTTAACATCAACAAAAAGACAAGAAAGCAACCTCCTCAGGATCAACTGGATCTGAGTAAACGCCATAAGTATCTTTCCTACAAGTATTAGTAAAATAACATGAACCCAGTTGGGAATCACTTCAACCAAAACACAAAATAAAGAGGCCATGTCAGAGAGAAAGGAAATGAACCACACTTTTGAAGTCTATCGAGGATGAACACCAACAACTGTTTGTCTGGCAGAGTTGTGGTGGGACCGCCAGACTCCACGGGTGACCCTGTCCACATTTAAAAATTAAATATCAGAAGAAAAAAAAAATCTCGCTTTTTAATCCTCGTACGAATTTCCCAGTTTATTGCCTTTTCAGGAATTAAATATAGGAAATTAAAAATGTCTTTATTTTATATTACCTTGAAGAATGTCTGTCGCTTTCGAAGCCTTTTCTCCCTGCAGAGATCATCATCATCATCATCAATTCCAAGAATCCATTTAAAAGGTCAGCTCTTTCCGTAAATAATTACATTTGCTCATGTTAATGCAAATAATCGAACAAGACGTGCACAATACAAGTGGAAGTATAACTAAAGAAACTGCTATTACAGAAAAGACAAACTGGAACTTGTTGTCTGAGAGACATGATGGTTTCAGTGTTCAACAACGGTTTTAAATACCGGAAACCAGACAACTTTAAATACTAGTATTATATAAATTCATACTAAAGCGAGAATAAAAACTGATTAAACACGAAAACAAAAAGGAAAACAATTTACAAAAGAAAAAGCTTTAACCAATTAAAATCAAGACTCAGTCAAACTCATCCACTGAAATATTCCTTCAAGCAGAAGACGAACACTTCACATAACAAACGCGCGAAAAATCCCTACGATATTTAAAACTAATTTAATAGTTTAAACTCGAATTAGAAAACGAACCGTGAATCCAGATCCGCCGCCGCCGTCACCGCCGATCTTCCGTCTATTGACGGGAGTCTCTTCGAGGTTCAGATCGGAGCCGCGCGATTGGGGATTAGGAGAATGACGATTGGAGTGGGAGTTTAATCCGTACAGGAGCTTGTGTTTCTTCTCGCGCCGCTCGTCGTCGTCTTCCTCGCTCAAGGGGGAATCGGAGGAGGAGACTCCGTTGGGATTAGGGTTCCGGCGCTTGGATCGGGTGCCGGAGTTGGGAGAATTAGGGTTTTTGGAGCCGGATCTATGGTCATCGTGATTGTTTCTGTGGTGTTGCTGTTGTTGTTGCTGTTTGATAGCTCGCTTCTGAAGGTCTAGAAGAGATGGCCTCCCTTTCTTCTTCTTCTTCGTCATTGTTTCTGCTACCTCACCCATCCTCGCTTCCCTCTCTCTCTCCTCGCTTCTCTCTCTCTCCTCGCAACCTTTTTCTTTCTCCTCCAAGAGAGGCGTTTGGTTTTGTGTTTTCTTACGTTTTTTAATATTAAAAATTGAAACTAAAATTCTTACTTTTGTGAAATCGCACGTGTAGAAAGTGTAACGTAGACCTGGGCTAGTTCGTGATTCACCTAAGATTTTAGGTGACTTAAGTGGGCTGCAATAATGTTTCTAACTATTTGGGCCTTAACAGGCCCGATACCATTTTCTGTAATATGACCCACTTGTTATAAAAAGTGATTAGTCTATCTTGCATGGACACTTGTCTTCACCACCTTATGTTTCTTGCATTATCACTAAGACACTTGTCCATTTTTCTCCTTATGTCGGTCAAAATTAACCGACTGACTTCCCCTATAAATATGTTGTACCAGTTCCTTTTAAATAATAATCATAAGTGGAGTTATGATAAAAAAAAAAACTTGAGAGAGAGAAAGTTCTGTTTTCTACCTTAAAATTCAGCTTCTCTGCTCAGATTTGGTTAAGACCGGCGTGCGTGGACTTACACAGCCACGACGTCGGTCTTAATCTTTCCTTTAGCTTACTTTTGGTTTTGATTTTCTCGTGTTTGATAGAGTTTTTTCTGGGTGGTTGTTTGGTTGCGGTGGAAGAGGTTCCCGGTGAGATTTCCGGTCAGAGCTAACATATATAATTGATATGACGAAGAAGACGCCGGATCTGTAGAGGTACGGAGCAGTTCACCTGTAAACGTCTTCGTCTCTGCTTTTTACTTAGCTCCTGGTAATATCTTGTTTATCCGGTGACCAAATCCATCAACTCACTCCATGTTTTGAGATCTCTACTCGGGTCAGATGTGTTTATGGCTTCAGAAAGGCTGAATCTGAGGCCTCCTTGTCTGGATTTTAGTGTTTATCTTTCTTTACTTTTGTTCTAGCTTCAGTGTGGGATAGTGGTGTGGTGGTGTGTGGAGAGTAGAACATATCTAACATCTTGGAGAAGTTTCAGGTTACTTTGTCCCACTCTAGGAAAGAGTCATTCTCGCGGCCTTTGAATAAGTGTATTATCCGGTTTTTCTTTTGCTCTCGTGTTCCTCGGTGGCTTCGTATGGTTGGAGCATTATAATGAGGTTGAAGGTGTTAATATTTCTGATGAAGGTTCGTTTGAGGAGGGAGCTTAACCTCAGTTGTTGTTCTTCTCTGGTTGGTTTCTGATGTTATTCTTATTGGTTCTGGCTTGGTACCATGAACTGAAGGTTCATGTAAGTTTGGTTTTGTTTCGTTGTTAGGGCTACTGCATCGCTTCCTCTCTCGTTAAGAGTTCCGGCTGTTCAAAGTGTAGAAGGATTAATAATGTTTTCCCTTGTCAAGGATTGTCTTTAGCTTTGGTTATATGAGTCTACAGTCCTCTTGTAATTTTTGTAGTTCTTTTCAAGTGTCACCCGTTGTTTGGGTTCAAGTCACCCGTTGTTTGGGTTCATGTCTCCCTGTTATGGGTTCTAGGATCTCACCCTTGTATGTTCTACAAGTTTTATTAATCAAAATCAGATGGAAAAAAAAAGTGGAGTTATGATAACTCCATTTCTCTCTACGTTTCCAAATTCACAAATCAATATATAACTATAATAAATATAGTAAATCAGTTTCGGAGTTTCTCGCTTAGTTTACAACACGTTATCAGCACGAAGCTCTGGCAAACTGAGGTTTATCAATCCGAAAGTTCTTAAACCAACCGAAGTAATGTTTAAATTTATGTATTTCAATATATTTAATTTATTTAAATTTTATTATTATTTCGGAGTGAGAGGCTAGGCCTTCTCCGTCTATTTATCAGGATGATAGACGCTACTTTTCCCGACTGGTCGTTATGGTAGGCTATGCTTTCACGATCAGAAGATTTTGGGCTATAAATGTACTGCGCCTTGAATATGATGATTTTGAATAAACCATTATTTTGGTTTTTTTCCTTCATCGTCAGGAGACTTGTCAGGATATCCTTCCTTCAAATTTTTTTTTTCTGTTTACCTTGATAACTTGCAAACTTCCTCGGCCGCTTGATAGTACATGAAACCATACCTACTATATCAGCTTCTTTAGTGTCTCATCTTCATCCATAGAGTTATAGATCGTTAAGAAATAATTAGACATCTTAAGATAAGCACTTCTATTGTACATAGCACAATCAAAGTTGAGAACTGCTTGTGACAAACACATAATCTGACCTGCATGATAAATGAAAAACTGACTTAGAAAAATTTTGAACTTATATTTTCTGTTAACACGATGGAATAATAATGTTGCCATACCTTTAAAACTGGAATAAGTAATGATATCTTTTTCTGTTGCTGTCTTAAATGAGTATAGGAAACAAAAGACATTCAGAATAATAACGCTAGTGGAGATTTAAAATGTCACAGCGAGAATTACAAATACAACAACGAACAATTTAGTGGTGAGTATTCAAAAGGGTCGTGTGCTCGTCTTCATACCCTCTTTGTCTTCGTCCTCTTTTGAAGAGTTTTTTCGTGAACGCAAGCTCACAACAACATTAACCACAAATAGATGTGCCAAGCAGATTTTGACACTTTTATACTTTTACGGACTCCTGTTAATAGTGACCATGAAAAAACTTAGCTACAAATAGAGTTAGCTACTCTAGATAAATGGACTCGTTATGGCTATAGTCTCAAGTAATTTCAGTAAATAAAGGATGACTCAATATGTTCATGATTATAGATGGTGAAGAAAACAACTGCAACGCCAATACTAAGGTACTACATAAGCATGGACTTATGTGCTACTCAATTATAAATGGTTTAATGATAAACTAAATTCAAGTTAGGAATCAATACCTATATGAAATTTTCTTGATCTTTAGCCAAAATCTCAGTGTCCTTTATTTAAAGATCAGACTTCTCTGCTTGAAGTTTTTCATAGTCAGAGACTTAAGGACCTCCTAGCTTTTTCGGAATGAATCTGAAACAGAACGAAAGAAGGATCATAAAAAAAACTATCAAATAGTTGAGATTTCCATACACCAAAGGATCATAGTAGGAATGCAATTTTTTACCGAAACTAATAATAAAAACTGTGATTTTCGTATTTGAAGCCCTAACCGAAATTTCCATCAACTACCTGAAGAACATGATCAATCATACTCGTTGACCTAATTTGTTTTATGATTTGCTTCACAAAATCTATCACCTGGTTAAGTATAACATGAATTAAAGATTATGTCTCTCTCTTAGGAACTAATACATAATGGTGAGAAACAAAATGCATGTCTAGAAACTTACTCTAAAGCAGAGGAATGCTTGTCATTCTGCTCGTACAAAGTAACCATAACTACAATCAAGACCACCATTTTATTAGTGTATATCAAAAAATTGTTTAGGAAAGATCGAGTTCTTTAAAGGAAAGCTATCGCAATAGGTTAAGGAATGGTGGAACTACGAAGCACGGGGACGGTATTTCATTGACGTCTCCCGTACCAGATGCGTTTCCGGGACGAGGACAGTGTGGGGACGGCGTGGGGACGTTTCAGAGAGGTGGGGACGGCAAAGGTTTTTGGAGACGGTGAAGTTAGGTTTTGGAAACGTTTCCGAAACGTTCTCGTGTAAACTCAGTATCGTTTTCTACCTTACTGCCACTTCAAATTTGAATCGTGGGTAGTTTTTGTAAAACCAACCAGGATAACCTGGACCATCTATTGTAACGTTGACTTCCCGTCCATTTGAGAGAATGTCTGAATATAATATCCTTCGAACATCAAATGGTTTTGGAGCATATCTTGATAGGAGTCCAAAATATGACATGCTCAAGCTAAAATGTATTTATTAAAAAACAAATGATGAAGCAAAAAAGATAGAACCAAATACCATTATATTGGTTCCCTACCTCTGGTTTCACATGCTGCACAATATCACAGGATCGAACAGTTGGAATCCTAGAGGTAATAGTGAAATCATTTTAAACATACAACACATTGAGAAGAAGAACTTGGACCCAACCAGAATAATTACCAGCATAGTATACATCCATATGTATCAGCTTACATGTTCTTGACAACTCCAATGTATGATCTCGATTTTTGGGCTTAGCAAATTTAGTTTTGAGCGGTATTGTTAGATGTGAACCTTATATAGGGAAGGATGTTTTTACGATTCTGCAACTCTTGGCCCAACTTCTCGACATTAGACTTCCTCACCATCCGCCACCACTTCCTCTAAACCCACAAACACACCAAAACATTTAGAAATGGTAACTTTCTTTATAAAGACAAAACATTAATAGACACTAAGAGAAGAGACCAAACCTGCAACTGTAGGTGTAGCCAATACATCAACTTCAGGGTTAACATCGGTTTCAGGAGAGGCCTCCCTCAAAGGCTCATCAGTGAGAACAACAAGCTTCTCCGCATCCACACCTTGAGGATCAGAGGATCTCAGCTCCGGCTCTCCAGATTCCGATCCAGAATCCGAACAAGGTCCTTGGTTTTCGATTGGAACCTCACTCGATGATGAAGACCCCGCCGATTCCGCCACCGCAGACGCCTAGGTCATCAAAAATCACGCCGTGGAGATGACGTAATAGACCAGAATTAACCGGAATTTTCTCATGATGTTATAAAAATTTAACATCGCATATTGTCGTCAACCCCTAATCCGGACCTAGATGATTCTCTACGCTACTTGAAACGTTTCATCATACGTTTAGGCTTAAATCCAACCCATTGTACTATCGTCCACCTGTAAGGTATATGATATGTTATCAAAATCAGATTCAAAACCAAACAAACAAAAAATCTGTACGTGATAACAAAGTAATCAAAAAATCTCACAGATTCAATAGCAGAATCGGTCTTGTCCTGAGATCGCTTTAAAGGGCGTGGAAATGACACCGAAGATGAAGAAGAACGGAAACGACAATTGAGCAAACTTATTTACTTTTATGGAGTCCACAATCTGCCAACGTGGATAGTTTCAGGAGTGAGGAAACTCCCTCATTATAATATAGATTCTTTCGTTCACCAGAAAGAAATATCACTTCCTTTTTTTTCTTAAAATTAGTTTTTATACAACTGATATTATAGACTCGAAATACTTAAAACATGAGACTGCATCAGACTGGCACATGGGAACCAAACAAACGTCATCCACAAACAAATAATTGCAAATTCTTGTTCATTTTTTAAAGATAATTATTAACAACCTCATCACCAATTCACTGATGAACAAACGAAATTGGTTGGTTTTAGCTTTGCTCGTTGATGTTTAAATCATTTGCGCTGGTTCTTTAATTTATTGGTCTCTAGCTGGGTTTGGCTCTGTTTCTTTTGGAGTTGTTTGATTTCTTAGACTGAACTTGTTATGGTTTGTTTCGTCTTTTCAATCTAGTTTCTCATATCTGGGTTATCTCAGGAGATGAGCATGTTCTATTTTCATGGCTCTCGATTCTGTTATGTTAATGAAATTTCAGTGTGAAAAAGACGCGAAAATAATCAGTAGGGAAGTGGAAGTGAATGGCTTACCTTTCATATCCTCGACTAGATTCTCTTCAGATTGGAACCTCAATCTCTAGAGACAATGCACTTGAGTACCGTATCCAAGAACCCATTTGGATAATATTTGAATGCTAATCATGCCAATATTAAGCTGAAACTTCTTCTGGTCATAGTACTTTTGGGATAAACGAAGTGTGAGCCATTCAAATACCATGTGTAGCTCGACATGTAGAGTTGGGGAACTATCAAGGCTACTATATCGATGTATTCAATTCAATTGATACGTTTTGGATTAATAATTTAACATCATATATAATACTGGTGAAGTCGTTAAATCAAAAGGTTGAGTCTTCTTTCACTGAATACTTGGCTAACATTCATGGCATAAATATGAAAAATACTCCAACTATTTGCTTCCAAAGCGTTTAAAATCACTACATCTCGCTAGCGTAGTTATGCATCACTACAAAAGAACTCAGAATCTATATCGCTAGTGTGGTTATGCATCACTACAAAGGAACTCATTTCTGAAATAGAGATACAACTTATCAGAGTAACACATCAATTACAAGTCTACCAACAACACTTGCTCCCGCTCTCTCCATGATTCCTCGAACCAGTCAAAAGAAATTTCACAAAAGGCTTCAAAATTTTGTCATTCCACAGACATGTCATTTAAAACAATAGTGGGTTAAGTTTCTCTCAGGCATTTCATCAAACATGTTAGCCGCATTTTATAACAATTCTAACTATCATCATGCTCAGTATATATTCTATAGGAACTCAGCTTAAAACTAAACATCAATTACTTATATATATATCATCATCACTTAGTCACAGCAAGGTCACACACATCATAAAAAATCATTCGGGTGCAGAGTGAGAGAGCATCAGCAGATGAATAGTTATCAACAAGAACTTACCTGTTAAAATTCAGAGATCAAGTGTATCCCATCATATGCTCCCTCCCTCTCTGCACCATCATACAGTTCTAATCCTAACTCTAAGCAATTCAATCAAAACACTTTTTTTTCTAATTGGAAACTATAACTTAATTAAACAACATCAAACCCCAAATTCATTCGAATCGGCAAAGATGATATGTAAAAACGCAAAGACTATTCATGAATGATTAATTAATAAATCAATGTCCGCCATAGCTTTGCAGAGATGATGAAGGAGGAGCTCATATATACACACCCACTTTCACCCCTAAATCAGAAACCCTAGCAATCAAAACGCAAACCGATCTGAATCGAGTGGAATTTTTTTATTTCATAAACCGGATGACCGACGCAGTGAACCGAACCGAATAATCGAGGGAGAGATATTAATGCGAATAAATAAATAGAAACGCAATTACTGCTATGATTAATTATCACGATTAAGGGAAGGGCAGCACAGAGTCATATCACTTGCCGCTGAATACGAAGAAGCACATGAGAAAACACATGAGCGAGACCAAAAATTAAACCTTGGAGACTCGAGAGCCAATGATGAGAAACCCCACGGATCGATGACGTGGCGATATATATTTGAAATCCCGCCTAAACCCCTTGGCTTTTTACGTCTCGTGCGAAATTCAATTTTTTTGCCCTTTATTGACCAAAGATATTTTTACAACTCTCCCCACTATCCCCCTCTCTTAATCTCTCGGCCTCTCACTTGAATCTCCTCACAACACACGTACGATCCTTTTGCTCTCCTCTCTCTCTCTCTAGAAACCCTGCGATCCTCTTCTTCAAGGTGAGAATCCTCCGATCTTCTTCGTTTTTTTTAGTTTTGATTCTTCTCAGTTTCTCTCTCGAATTCGTTTCGGTTGTGTATTTGGTGATAATCGCTTTTTGTGTATGTTCTGAGCCGAATATTCTCTCTGTTTTATAGATTTTGTTTTCCTGCTATTTTTAACCTAATCTGTTTGCGATTATAATCATTAGCTGACTAGTTTCTAAATCTTCTCGATGTTGTGTATCGATCTCGTATGATATCGTTTATCCATGTGGTTTCTTCGCTGATCTCTTTGATATACCGTTTGCAGATTCGAGTATGAAAGGAGGTAAATCAAAGACTGAAACCAGGAGCTCCAAGTACGTTTCAGCCAGATCCACTTTTTGATTATTTATTTAATTGCCTAGTTAGTCAATAGATCTCATCGTTTTCTGATTTGGATTACGTTTGTTGATTAGGCTCTCTGTGGCTAAGAAGCCTGCTAAAGCAGCAGGTCGCAGCAAAGCGGCGGCTAAGGATCCTAACAAACCTAAGAGGCCAGCCAGTGCCTTCTTCGTTTTCATGTAATCATTTGAATATAATATGTTCATAAGTTTGTTCTTGATGTGATCCTTTGTTACTACTTGCGTTGACTGTATCGATTTGACTTATTTTTTGGCTTTATGATCTGAAGGGAGGACTTTCGCCAGACTTACAAGAAGGAACACCCCAGCAACAAATCTGTTGCCGCTGTGAGTGTTATCTTCTTTGCTTTGGATTCCATGTGTTTTACTGTAACATAGGCTTTTCATGATGTATACTGACGATTGACTTTAATGTTAAACAGGTTGGTAAAGCTGGTGGAGAAAAGTGGAAGTCCTTGTCCGACTCTGTGCGTTCTCTAATCTCAGTTGATTGTAGCTTGTGCATTTACATGCTTGTATGAGTGTTTATTAACCTTTTGAGTTGGACAATATTGTAGGAGAAGGCTCCCTTCGTAGCTAAGGCTGATAAGCGCAAGGTTGAGTATGAGAAGACCATGAAAGCCTACAACAAGAAGCTGGTAGGTCTTGTTTCCAGTGTACATAAGTAAACTAATCATTTAATCAGCAGAGCATGTTCGTGGTTGTTTAAGAGTGAGTGGTACTGGTTGACCAACGTTCATGTGTTGTTGTTTTTCAGGAGGAAGGTCCAAAGGAGGACGAGGAGGAATCTGACAAGTCCGTGTCCGAGGTGAATGATGAGGATGATGCTGATGATGGTAGTGATGAGGTTAGTCCTTAAAGTTAAATTTACACAATCATTTATGAATCACAACTCTATTTAGCTGCTTTATTTGTTTGTATCACTACCATCTAAAAACCTCTGGTTTGATATGTAGGAGGAAGACGATGACTAAAGAAGTTGAAGCTGGTAGCACAATATAGGACGCTACATCAAGGATCTCGGATGTTTTTTATTTTCTTTCTTTTTACTGATGTTTTCAACTTAGTAAAGCTGCCACTATCTCTCTGATTATGATTCTACCGGTAATGGAAAAAGTGTGTGTAGAATGTTTGAATGAGAGATATGCACCTCTATGTAACGATTTAGCTTTTTTTATCATTCTAAAATATGCTATTATCATCTTACTGCTCTTTCTTATCTCTCCTGCTTCTGCAACTCTAACTAAATGTTTAATTTAGAACTTTCATAAAAACTCAACGTTCATGTTTTCACATGGCAACTCAAAATGGCACAGTGGACAAACATGACTGGTTCCTAAAAGCGTTGGTGATGAGTCTTTCTCCATTTGTGAATTAGTGCTAGATATTTTATTCTTCGTCTTCTATACTTGTTGAGCCAATGGGAAAAGCCTACTTACCGGTAGACAGTCTCATCGAAATACATTTAGATAGGCTCTTCAATATGTGGACGAAAGTAGATATTGTAGGAAACGTAGGATAAATTTGGATACAGAGACAAGATTGCAACCCACTCCCATTTATGCCTTCTTTTTGTTGCATCTGTTCGAGTCGGGCAAGGAGAATTCTGGTGGAGATAGAATTATTTGATTTGGAAGCTCGAATCTTAAATATATAGGGTGATCCCTCAAAAATGGCAGGGCTGAATCCGAACATGGATCAATTCGAGGCGTACTTCAATAGAGCTGATTTGGACGGAGATGGTCGGATCAGTGGAGTCGAAGCTGTTGGCTTTTTTCAAGGATCTGGCTTGCCCAAGCCAGTTCTCTTCCAGGTTTAGAAAAAAAAACTCTTCTTGGATCTCTGCAGCTTTCTGATTGTTCTGGCGAGATTTTTGAGTAATCCCAGAGAAAAGATCTGATTTGGGTTTTTTGAAATGACATAAATTTTGTATGGGATGCTCTATTCTGAGATTCTATATAGCCTATGAACTGAGTAAGAAGTTACAAAGATCTTGGCTAATATTCTATTGCCATTTGGTTTTAGAATAGTCCCTGGCTCACTGGTAGCAGAAGGGCAACGGTTTTGTTTTTGCTCGGAGAGTTCCTAGGGCATTTTAACAGTAACTGTGTATTTGAATCTGGAAACTTTCATGCATAGAATTTTCCTTCTAGGGGTTCTATTAAGTGACGTTTGCTATATTAAGTTGTTTATTGATCAGTTGTGTTCTGCGTTTGTAGATATGGTCGCTTTCTGATCGATCAGGCAGTGGTTTCCTTGGTCGGCAAGACTTTTATAACTCTCTGAGGCTTGTAACAGTGGCACAGAGCAAGAGAGACCTGACACCTGAGATTGTTAACGCAGCACTCAATACTCCTGCCGCAGCCAAAATACCAGCGCCCAAAATTAACCTTTTAGCTATTCCTGCACCCCAACCTAATCCTCCTGCTACCACAGCTCGTCCGGTTTCCTCACCAGGTCATCAGAATGTTGGCGTTAGAGGACCAGGTGCTCCAAATGCGAATGTCAACCAGAATTATTTTCCACCTCAACAGAGCCAGCAAGTGAGACCTCATCAAGGAGCATCTGTGCTGACTTCACTTAGGCCAAATGCCTTACCAGCTCAATTTCAACCAGTTCCTGTTGGTAGTGCTACTCGTCCTCCTCAGACCATTCCCACTAGTGCACCGGGTCCTGCTGGTTCAGAATATAGACCAAGTGCCTTACCAGGTCAATTTCAACCAGGTCCTGTTGGTAGTTCCACTCGTCCTCCTCAGGCTGTTCCCACTACTGCATCTGGTCCTGGTGCTTCAGCATTTAATCTTAATAATTTGTATGCTGGAAACACCAGCGGATACTCGTCAGGCTTTGTAGGGGGCAGCTTAGCAGCACCTTCTCCTGGCGTTAAACCGGAGTCACAAATAGATCCAAAAGCGCTGGTTGTATCTGGAAACGGAGGTGACATATTTTCTTCCTTCCAGCAAAAACCACAACCCACTCCGAGTAGTTCTTCAATCAGTTCAGCCATTGTTCCTGCTTCTGCTGGAACCCAACCTCCACCGAAGCCTAATACCCTCGACTACCTACAGAGTACTTTGCTGCCAGCAGGACCTCAGCTGCCAAGGCCAGCAGCAAGCTCACAGGGTCCATCCTCCGGTTTGCCACATGGAAGTGCAGTTGGATCCGGCCATCCAACTCCTGCTGGAAATAATCAGCCTCCTTGGCCAAAAATGAAACCATCCGATGTGCAGAAATACACAAAGGTGTTTATTGAAGTTGATAGTGACAGGGATGGGAGAATCACTGGTGAGCAGGCGAGGAATCTGTTTTTAAGCTGGAGGCTACCCAGGGGTAAGGATATCTGTAAATGATTATGCTATAAGTTTTTTATGCTAACATTTTGCCTTTTGCTCGGGTCCAGAGGTATTGAAGCATGTGTGGGAACTGTCTGATCAGGATAATGATACTATGCTTTCTCTGAGGGAGTTCTGCATTTCGTTGTATTTGATGGAGCGGTATAAGGAAGGCCGCCCTCTCCCACCAGAACTTCCTAGCAGCATCATGTATGATGAAACACTCTTATCTATTTCAGGTGCACCTATTCGTAGTTATGCAAATGCTGGATGGGGATATGGTCAAGGTATTGCTCATAATTCACGCATTTTAATGATCATCTACCTTTCCCTGATACTTTCACGAATTTCTCTATTTCAAGGTTTTGTCAAGCAACCAGTGATGGGTGCGCGGCCAACCACTCCACCGACTGGCATGAGACCACCAGTCCCCGCACCAGCCCCTCACCCTGGTAGTGGTATAGCTTCTAATCAGGAAAGGAATCAAGCGCCTGCTTTGGATGATCCTTTTGCCAGTCACCTAGGTAACGGATATTCTGCGAGCTCGAATCCTCCAGAAACAGCAACTGATGGAGAAAAGGTAATATTTCACATTTCCACTTTATTATAAAGAAAAGTAGAAAACACTTACTCTCAAGCTTAGGCAAGTTACAATTCCATCGCATTTTATGGGATGCTTGTGAAACAATTTTTTCAAATCACTGTAGGTTGATGAAAAAAAGAATGCCTATATGGATTCCAGGGAGAAACTTGAATACTACCGGACGAAAATGCAGGATATTGTGAGTACTCCGTTATAAATTACTCTTGTTATTTGGTTATAACTTATAAGTAACGGTGGTTATGATGCCACTTTATAGAGTTAGGTAACTGTGATATTCAATCCTTATGATGCCATTTTTTTTTTCTTGTATGTTTCCTCTCTGTCAGGTCCTGTACAAAACCAGGTGTGACAATAGATTAAATGAGATCTGTGAAAGGGCTTCCGCTGACAAGCATGAGGTGCTTTTCACATTAAAAGTTCAGTTTACTCATTTCTCCGAGGCTATCTTTGTCTTATAACAGAACAATTTCTGCTTTAGGCTGAGACGTTGGCAAAGAAATACGAAGAGAAGTATAAGCAGGTTGCAGAATTAGGATCAAAATTAACTATTGAAGAGGCCAGGTTCCGCGAGATTGAGGTATGGCTAATTCCTTTTGGCTGGGACATAAAGTGCCAACAACTAATGTACCAGTTTTGCTAACCCAATCCAGGGGCGGAAGATGGAACTGAGTCAAGCAATTGTGAACATGGAGCAAGGTGGTAGTGCTGATGGTCTACTTCAGGTACATGCACTCTATGTTTATGTGATGCCTAAACTATTTGAGTATCTGTTGTACATTCCTGATTTGATGCTTCACTGGACCATATTTAGGTCCGGGCTGATAGAATACAATCAGATCTAGAGGAGCTGATGAAGGCTTTAACTGAACGTTGCAAGAAACATGGGTTGGAGGTTAAGTCGAAGGCCCTTGTAGACCTTCCCGCTGGTACTACATATGATTATGTCGCCTTATGACTTCTTGCTTTCCCTGTAGATGCATTACAAATCATCTGGAAACTGTTAATGTTTGTGACTTACAGGTTGGCAACCTGGGATTCAAGAAGGGGCAGCTCTTTGGGATGAAGAATGGGATAAGTTTGAAGATGAAGGTACAATGTTACTTACACATTTATAAATCTATAGCTAAGCCTATAACACAGACGTTGACTGATAATCCTCATACCGTTAGAATTTGGCAATGAGATTACTTTTGACAAATCAAAAGAGCAAAAATCGTCCGGTGAAAAGGAAAACGGGACGGTGGATGATGGTAGTGGACCACCTGATTCGCCGACTCATTTAGATGAGAACTATGGACCTTTTTCAGAAACTTCAGACCGCCACCATGAGAGTGAAGGTGAATCAGGCAGAAGTCCTGGAGACAGTCCGGTCTCCAGGACTGCTACTGAGGTCCCTTCTCCAGATTATGCTCATGAAAAGAGTTCCGAGTTCTTTGATGACTCGAATTGGGCGAGTGCGTTTGATACTAACGATGATGTGGATTCAGTCTGGGGATTTGATGCATCAAAAAGCCAGGTTAGTACACAATCCATAGTGCCTTTCAGATTTAGAATTGCTTTTCACAGTCTTCCAAGCTTACCGTTATAATATTGAAATTTTCAGGATGGAGATTATTTTGGTGAAAACTCAGGAAGAGCAGATTCTCCAACTTCAAGAAGCTTTGCCGGTCAAAGAAAGAGCACATTTGGATTTGATGACTCAGTTCCCAGCACTCCACTCTCGAGATTCGGGAACTCTCCTCCTCGGTTCAGCGACGCATCAACCAGAGATAACAATAACTTTGATAGCTTCTCCAGATTCGACTCCTTCAACCATAGTGAAGCTGGTGGCGCCGGTTTTACCTCCTCCCAGCCCGAGAGGCTGTCACGGTCTGATTCCATCAACAGCTCCAAAGACTTTGGTGGAGCTGCCTTCTCCAGGTTCGACTCAATCAACAGTTCCAGAGACTTTGCTGGAGGTGCTGAGCAACTTTCGAGGTTTGATTCCATCAACAGTAGCAGAGACTTTGGTGGTCCTTCACTTTCAAGATTCGACTCAATGAATAGTACAAAGGATTTCAGTGGGAGCCATGGATACTCGTTTGATGATGCAGACCCGTTTGGTTCCACAGGTCCCTTCAAAGTCTACTTTGATGATAAAAGCCCCAAGAAAAATTCCTTCTAGCCACAGTTGATTATAAATTCTTTTTTTTTTTAAAGTATTTTTTCCCATATATTCTTGATTGATGAACTTATGGTTGTTTTATAAAATTATTGTAAAGTGTTTTCCCCACAAATGTTTTGGTTGAGACAAAAGCGTTAGAAGACGGTTGTCTCTGCATGGGATCCCTTCTGTTCTGTTCTTATGAATTCATTTTGGTTTATATAAAAAAAAACTATTTGTTGGGATTCTCTTACTCCATATTCCTTGTCTCTGCTCCAAAATGTTGTATATTATTTGATATTTCTTTATCTCAATGTCGGTAAGCAATTCTGATAAAAAAAAGATACACAGAATGTGGTAGTTACAAACTGAAAATTGAGGTAACGCATTGGCACATTCTGTCTTTTACTTCTTTGTGATCCGCTCAAAGGCAGTTAGCATGGCTGCTCGTGTGTTGGCTATTTCAACAAGAGTTTCAAGAGCTGTCCGCAAGGCAGAAGAGAAATGATAGTTATTTCACCAGCTGTAACCTGGAACTTTTTTTATATGTGAGAGTATAGTATAGTTGGTGGTGATGAGGAGTGTTACCTGTCTCAAATGAAAGTTGAGCACCACGCAGCTTAGGCGAGACTAGACCTCCGAATACCGACAGAGACTTGGCTCGTTCTTTCTTAATCTGAAGATTAAACACACATCCAAATTAGTAAAACGGTAAAACACATGTTGTACCTTTCTAAAGATTAAATGATTGCTCACCTCAGCTGCTAACACGGTCTCACCCTTGGCTGATGGTTTCTCTTCTACCGAATCAAATAAGCAAAGAGATAAAGACACAGACACACAAAGGGCATGGAAAGAATAACAAACAGATAAAGTCTTTATTTAATTTTACCAGAAACGCCTCGATGCCGTAGCTGTGGGCTACGAGGAGAGCCCATCTCCGAATCTGCAACAGTAGAGAAGTCTTTGCCTTTCCCACTACCGCCCTTAGAAGCCCACTTGGACAAAGCAAAACGAGGTACCGATCCCAAAGATTCATCAACTACAAGAGTCCCGCAAGCTTGTGAATATAATAAGTATTTGGCTCCCCTACAAAAAATGCTAATACTTTAGTGAGTTTATGAAACCAAACTTACCCTCTTGGTCTGTGACTTGCAATGTGGAAGAAGCGGAATGATCCTTGAGGTCCAAGAGAGTGGTGTTGATACGTAAAGTTCCCATAGAGTGTCGAGCACTAGCTAGATCAAACCATCCCTTCAAACAGAACACTCATTTTTCAACATGATCGAGTTTTTAAAGATCAGAAATGAAAAAGACACTACCATTTACCTCTCGAAGCTTTGAATTGAGAGAATCCATAAGCGTTAGATACCCATCCAACGAATCCAAGAACTGCAACACCTTCTCATCTCCTCGCTCAGTTTTAGCTTCTGCTTCAATGGATTCCTCTCCTTCTTCGCAAATCTCAATCTCTTCAGCTCCCGCCATCTCGATTTAGCTTCCAACAAACACGAATGGATGATCCAATCGATCCAGAGCGCTCAGAGAGAGAGAGAGAGAGGAGAGAGAACGACCCTCGAGGCTATTTTCATTAATCTTTTGCTTATACGAAGCCCATCACTAAAGCCCATTAATTCATCTGTTAAAGCCCATTAATTCATCTGTTAAAGCCCATTAACTTGGTTACGCGTCTGGGTCAGGTAAGTGTGTACACGGCCGACCGTTCGTCAAGTTGGCGTTTGATGGCTCCACGTCTCTCTATCTCTCTCTCATGACTTTTCGATTTAAGTCAGCGTCTCGTGCTTTCATATTTTTTCCAACTTTTATTTAATATCAAAGTCTCCATTTTTTATTTCATTTTCCTTCAAACCCATCTCTTGCCCCCCTTGTCTGTTCATTCCCTTATCTTTGCCTGTCTCTCTCGCTCTCGCACGAGGATAGACAAAGGACTTCCCGTTGAATCCAAGCTCGACTCTACTTGCAGTTGGATCCATGGACGACGTAGAAGTCACACTCTCTCTCGCGTCTTTTGCTCAAAGAGATTATTAAAGAAGCTGTCATTTATTTTCTTGCTTTGTCTCTTCTCTGAATCTCTGATACGCTACTGCGATTTGAATTAGTTTGGTATGTTTCATTCTCTTGTGGTGTTTTGTAATGATTCTCCTGAAATGTTTGCTCTCTTTTTTTTTTGTCGGTCTCCATGAATAGTTACTAAATTTAGTAATCTTAGCGTTTATGGGAATGGTTTTAGAAAGATTCGATTCATGTTTTTCGTACTTAATGTTATGGTTTTGAAAAAAAAAAACTGTATGAATGAACTTAGCTGAATCTGGTATATATTGTCCCCTTTTGTGTTGTCTGCTTCTTACCAAACTCTTTCATTTAATAATTCAGTGTCTTGATTCTAGCTGCCTTTTATGATCCTCTCTGCTTGAGACCATGTTTCATTAGGCGGTAACTAGACGCTTTATATATATGGGATTGAGCAAAGGTTTTAAGAATCATTAATTCATTATGCGTTTGCAGTGAGTGTTTAATAATAAGATGGATGGAAGCGAGTCAGACGACAGCTCTCATTTCGAGCGAGGCGTAGACCACATCTACGAAGCATTCATCTGCCCCTTGACAAAAGAAGTCATGCACGACCCCGTCACGTTAGAGAACGGACGAACGTTCGAGCGTGAGGCCATCGAGAAATGGTTCAAGAAATGTCAGGACAGTAATAAGCCTCCCTCTTGTCCTATAACTTCTCAGGAGCTGAGTAGCGCCGACGTGAGCCCCAGCATAGCTCTGCGCAACACTATAGAAGAGTGGAGATGGAGGAACGACGCCGCAAAGCTCGACGTCGCTCGTCAGGCGCTGTTTCTAGGGAACGACGAGAGTGATGTTTTGCAGGCTTTGATGAACGTGAGGCAGATTTGCAGGAGCATACGTTCGAACAGGCAAGGCGTGCGTAACTCTCAGCTTGTGCGTATGATCATCGACGTGTTGAAAAGTAACAGCCATAAAGTGAGGTATAAGGCTTTGCAGACACTTCAAGTTGTCGTTGAAGGAGATGAGGAGAGCAAGGTTATGTTCTGACTTGTATCTCAATCTTCTGCTATTGCATTGTAATTAGGTCTCGGCTTTTGGTTTCGGTTCGATTTCGGTTCAGATGTTTTGGTTTTCGGTTCTAGAGATTTAGAAACCTTTCGTTTATTTATAGAATTCAGTTCAGTTTTGGTTAGTTTATTTTAGTTTTTTGGGGTTTGGGTAATAAAGTTGGAACCGGCTAATATTGGGAAAAACTAGGGTCCAATTTGGTTCCTGTTTGGTTTTGGTTTCCGAGGTAATTTTAGATAATATGTGTAAAAATGTCAGATAATTAGGTTTTTAAAAGTCAAATATCAGAATTCGTGTTGTTCGTATAAAAATGTCGGGTAACTCATATAATCTTAAATATTTTGTGTAAGAAAACATTTTCGGTTTATAAACATTTTTAAGATATTTGGTTAGTTCGAAACTAAATATATTGATATTTTAAATATATATTCTATATTTTAAAAATTCGGGTACCCATTCGGTTTTTCTGTTGTGGTTATTTATGAAATTTGGTTTGGATTATTTTGGTTTTGGTACCTAACTGTAATGGTAAAACTTATTAAAAAGTTTCAGCATCTTGCAGGCGATACTAGCTGAAGGAGACACTGTGCGTACACTGGTTAAGTTCTTGTCACACGAGCCATCAAAGGGGAAAGAGGCAGCGGTTTCGTTGCTGTTTGAGCTCTCAAAGTCTGAAGCTTTGTGTGAGAAGATTGGTTCGGTTAATGGAGCGCTTATCTTATTGGTTGGTTTGACAAGCAGCAACTCGGTGAACGTCTCTATTGTTGACAAAGCTGAGAGAACGTTGGAGAACATGGAGAGGTCTGAGGAAGTTGTTAGGCAGATGGCTTCTTATGGTAGACTCCAGCCTCTTCTAGGAAAAATCCTCGAAGGTGATTAATCGGTCTCTATTGGGCCTGCGGGTTTGGGTAGTTTGTGTAATTTGGTTAGTTCGGTTCTATCATAAATCTTATTGAATTAACCTGAAATAAAGTTCGGCTCGGTTAGTTCGGTTTTTGAAAATCGTACTAAATTTTTTTATTTAGGTTATATTTTGGTTTAATTTTGTTAAAGTTTTGGATATGTTTTGTTAGTTTAGTTTTAAAATTTGGTTAGTTCGGTTAGTTGGGTTTGAGTATTTGGTATGGTTTGGTTATAATTTTTTTTAGTTTTTTCCTAAAGAAAACCGAAGTAGCCGATTGCCCGAACCGAACCAAAAACCAAACTTTTAAAAGAAACTACCGAACCCCTAACCAAACTAACCGAAAAATTCGGTTCTGTTCGGCGGGTTTGGTTTAGATCAAAATCCCAGCCTAGTCTCTACTATGTTTATCTATTAGTTGATAGAACTGCTTCCCTTTGCTTGGTTTTGATCTAACAACATCACCTCTGCTTTGGTGCAGGTTCACCTGAAACGAAACTCTCCATGACCACCTTTCTCGGGGAGCTTTCCTTAAACAATGACACAAAGGTTTATGTGGCTCAGACAGTTGGTTCTTCTCTAATCGATCTCATGAGAAGTGGCGACATGCCTCAACGAGAAGCTGCCCTGAGAGCTCTCAACAACATCTCATCTTACGAAGGGAGCGCCAAACTTTTGATCGGCATAGGGATACTCCCACCACTCATCAAAGATCTATTCTACGTAGGACCAAACAACCTCCCCATCCGGTTGAAAGAAGTCTCAGCCACTATCCTCGCCAACATAGTCAACATCGGATACGACTTTGACAAAGCCACTCTCGTTTCAGACAACAGAGTTGAGAATCTTTTATACTTAATCAGCAACACTGGTCCATCCATCCAGTGCAAGCTCTTGGAGGTTCTCGTCGGACTCACTACCTGTCAGAAAACAGTCGTACACGTCGTCTCGGCGATTAAAACCTCAGGAGCGATCATCAGTTTGGTCCAGTTCGTTGAGGTCAAAGAGAACGAGGATCTGCGTTTGGCTTCCGTGAAGCTTCTCCATAACCTTTCACCGTTCATGAGCGAGGAGCTAGCCGACGCGTTACGCGGCACTGCTGGACAGCTTGATAGCCTCGTTGCCATCATTTCGGAGAAGATACCGATCTCCGAAGAGCAGGCTGCAGCAGCGGGGCTATTAGCTGAGCTTCCGGAGAGAGACTTGGCTCTGACTCGCGAGATGCTAACCGTCGGTGCGTTTGAGAAAATCATCTCAAAAGTTGTCGGAATCCGCCAAGGGGAGATCAAAGGGATGAGGTTTGAGAGAAACTTTCTAGAAGGGCTTGTGCGTATACTCTCCAGGATCACTTTCGCTTTCAGCAACGAGACTCTCCAGACTCGAGCTATTACCTTTTGCCGTGAGTACAACGTTGCTTCTCTCTTCATCCATCTGATTCAGTCCAACGGTCAAGACACTATCCAGATGGTTTCCGCAATGGCTTTAGAGAATCTTTCTCTAGAGTCTATTAACTTATCACATATGCCTGACCTGCCTCCTCCGAGCTGCGGCTCCATCTTTTCATGTATGAGCAAACCTCCCGTTATAACAGGTCTATGCAAGATCCACCACGGAGTATGTTCTCTAAGAGAAACGTTCTGCCTCGTGGAAGGAGGAGCTGTGGAGAAGCTAGTGGCGTTACTAGACCACGAGAATGATAAAGTGGTCGAGGCCTCGCTCGCGGCTCTTTCCAGCTTGTTAGAAGACGGTTTAGATGTGGAGAAAGGGGTGAAGATACTCGATGAAGCCGACGGGATAAGGCATGTGCTGAATGTTCTGACGGAGAACAGAACGGAGAAGCTAACGAGGAGAGCGGTTTGGTTGGTGGAGAGGATATTGAGGATCGAAGACATAGCGAGAGAGGTCGCGGAGCAGCCGAACGTGAGCGCTTCGCTTGTGGACGCTTTTCAAAACGGCGATTTCAGGACGCGGCAGATCGCTGAGAACGCGTTGAAACATATAGACAAGATCCCGAACTTCTCGGGTATATTCCCAACCATGGCATAGGTTGGTGGGAGATGTCTTTTTTTAATATGTCCAGTAAGGTTTTAGTGATTTAAAAGAATACTTTTGAGGGTATATGTTGTAAATTTTGATTCTTGTTTGCGTTTGCTGTAAGCTATTGATTTGTTTGTTTATATCGTACCCTGGTAATTGGAATCATTTGATCGGTCTCAGATTTTAGTATGAAAACTACTTACTAGGTTTGAGATTAACGTAAGGTAAGGGTTACTAATGCTCTTTATATTATAGTGGCCACAGCAAGAATGCATTCGGTTTTAGAAGTTTAGGATCCGTTTGGAGTATTTAGAAAATTTGGTTTAGTTTTGGTTTGGTTTTTTTGGTTCCTGCTTTGGTTCGGATAAAAAATTTAGAAACCGGCTTATATCCGATATAAGTTTGAATCGCATTCCGTTCCGATTCAGTTTTTTTGGTTAATTCATGCTAAAATTTGGAAATTTGGGTCTCTGGATATCAGATTTTTTTGGGGAAGGGGGGAGATGGGTTTCGAATAAAAATTTGGATAATTTGGATTTTCGGATAAAAAGTACTCTTGGTATTTTGTTATTTTTTGCTATTTCAGATTATAAATATTATTTTTGAAATTATTTTATTATTGTAAAACTAAATATAGTTTATATTTATAAGTATATAAATTATATTATATAGAAATTCGGTATCCATTAGATTTTGGTAAAATCCAAACTCGAACCGAACTTTTTGGTTTGGTTTTCAGTTCGAGATAAATGTGCCCAAGCTTATGCTAAACCAAGTAGCGAGCCAAATTAATATAGAAAGGTCACAAATCATGGCCTGTTAGTTATTTTGTTCTTCTTATGGTTTGGTATAATTGATTATTGTGTTTGTGGCCTCATATATTGATTCTTAACAATGTTTTATTAACGTTCAGCTTAATACATCTTCACTACCAGATATTTATAATCTTCAAAATTTTAGGATTAAAACTATGAATCAAACAATTGAATAAATGAGATCAATCAAATTCCTATTATATCAATTTTTGTTTAGAATATTTTTTTTTTAATGAAAAAAAGTTATATCTTCACGTTTTTTTTTGGTACCTTGGTGTATCCAAATGCTTTCTAGGCCCAATGACTAATCACCAAGAGACCCATAGAAATCCGGGTTTTCTTGCCGCTTAAGGCGTCTATGGGTGACCAAAGAATTTCCTCACGTTTGAAGAGAGTGAAATTGAAGATCTGAATATAAAACAAATGCAAACTTTATTCAATGCAACTAGTTATGAGGTTACATAGTTTAGCAGAATTCAAAAGTACTGGAAGCAAATTGCAGAAATAGAAACATAAAACAGAAAACAAACAGCGCCCTCCCTCTTCACTTATCTAAATCAACGGATTTAGATTCTGAAATGAACATGAATCAGCTCCATAATGCACTCTACAGAGACTCGACGTTGGGATCTAAACTTAGTGAAGAAACTGAGCATGGACCCACCATTATTCTGATCCTGTAGTCCGATTACAGAAGACCACGACGGCTTGAACTGATAAAGATCAAGACCTGCATCGGACCACCCTGGAACCACACCCACGACTTCCCATGTGTTCGCTCTCAAGTCATAGCCATAAATTACATCTTCTATTTTATCCTTCGCCCTCACCAATACATGCCTACCATCAAAACCCTCCACGTACCAGCACGATAGCATTCTTTGGTGCACCGGCTCGTTCTTGATCCGTCTCGTGAGGATCCATTTAGGATCAGTGAAGATATTCTCGAGGGCATAAAGGTAAACCATTTCCTCCGTTGCTGAGATCAATGTCAGACTGTTATCGCCAGCACCGAGCAAGAGTTTCGCTCCCACTTGCTGATCGAATTTGGTCGGATTCAGACGTGCTTTCTCTGTTTCGGGATTGAAAGTTATAATGCTTCCGTCGCTTCTCAACCAGTAGAGACCTCCTTGGAAGTAAACTGGTTTCATATCCCTCCTGAGATCGCTTGAGTGACAAGTAATCATGGTTTTTGATATTTTCCATGAATTCCCTGCACTAACATGAAATCCATACATGGTCTCACCTCGATTTGGACCAGCGAGCTCGGTTATGCAGACAATTTTGAACCTCTGTGTGGCTTTATCGATTTGATCAACCGCAAACCCAATGCTCTTCTTTGATTGCATATAACGGTAATCAAGGAATTGGTACTTCTCCGTGAGGGGATTCGCTACGCAAAAACATCCATCAATGTAGATTAGGATAAGGCCGGAACAGTACCCAAGGATGAAGCATATGCACTCTGAGGGACCTTCGCTACAGAATGGCCTAACATCACCAACAGGGTGGAAACATGCTAACTTGGAGCCATGTACCCCGATGTGAAGCAAACTGGATCCCTTTCGAGACCAGTATAGAGATTTGAAACTCGGATCTTTGGTTATATGTTCCATAGATTTATTCGTGCATCGCATCATCACAAAAGATTTGGGATCTAACCTTAAGAGAATCTCCTCTTGGAGAATCAGAGGTAAGCTATCCATGGCCATAGAAATAGATTTTATGCTTAGTTTTTTAGATGATTTTTTCTTCGTTTTGCTTCAGCTATGTATTAAGTGTATGTATATATAATCTTAAAAAAAAACTATTTTAGAAATAAAATCATTAAATAATCCTAAATTAGTAGATTTCTTGATAATCCCAAAACCATATTAACTCATATCGTTGACTATCTAGTCAGTATTAATTGATTTAACCGCCGTTTATTATAAACAGACGGTTGTTAAAACGTCGTCTGAAAAAAAAATCAGAATAAGTTTTGAATTTCAATTTAAAATTCGTAATTCTTCCCTAGTTTCTTTTCTCTTTTTTCCAATTGTAAATAGAGTGGAATGAAATAAGAATTGAAAATTTTATAATGATATTTGAAGATTTTGTATTTTTATACGCTGTTGTTTTGACTACCGTTACAATTAACATCGTCAAATGATATTTAATGTTAACTAGAATAAAATCTAATTTATGGTCAACATAAGATTTATACTTTGGATTACCAAAAATGTATATGTTTTGGTAAAAATGCAATAATAGTTCACTATTGTAAGTGACCGTCATTTCAACACTATTCGACAATATAATTAGTTGCATCTTCTTTAAGTTTCCGCGTATTCGCATTGTTATTGGTGCTAAATTAATTACATTTTGAATTAAATTAAATATTGCTAAATGAAAAATGACACTTTTCATCAAATTCTGCTTTTTCTGAACAATCAACAAAGTTTGCTAAAAGTTACAAAATGTTTTTTTTCTTTTTCGGCCATGGATAGTTTTCTTTTGCTCTTTTGTTTTGTTGCTTCCTAGATAACAATGAGATTTTGACTTTTGACACTGTTTAATAATTTTTAAATCCAAACTATGTTCAACACCATAATTCCGTGAGCCGTTTGATTAAAAAAAAAGTCTTAATGTTCGTAAAAAGCCAGAATATAATATAAAACACATGTTAAATTCATTAACAAAATTAGAACCATGTCATCCTCAAATGCCCGGCCCTTCCGCTCCCATCAAAAATATAAAATCTACTTTATGCCTATAAATCACTAAAATTTTGATGTTCTTAAATTTTCATATAAATTTTTTTGCGACCTTGGGCCTAGGGTCACCCCTTGACTTCCTCATGGACTCATACAACTTTGTTTAGGTTATCCTCTTTATCATCTAGTCTTATAACAGAGGAATACAAAAAAAGTCTTGTTACCTCTTCAAAATGATCCCATGACTCTGCACTTGTTAGCTTTCATGTCCGACCGACAAACCAAATAGCCCTTAGTCTCCTCCAACATTTAACACTTGCCTCCTTAAGCCAGAACATTCCAATAAATCAGTATTTTTCGTTTACTTCACCAGGACCCACATTACAAGAAAACGTCACATATATAGCTTGAAGAAAACGCTATTACAGGATAGCACACCGTTATGTGAACAAACATAAGTTACGTCCACCGTCGGCTATAAAGGGCACAAACATAAGTTATGTCCACGGTCGGCTATATCATTGTTTGCTTGTATGCAACGGTGATGTTAGGAGTTTTCAAGGCTTCTAAGCCAAATGTTGTAGTATAAATGATTGTCGAACCAGTTCTGAAGGATATCAAAGCACCGAGAATGCAAGTACTCACTTAATCTAAGTGCAACCAATGATTTAGATGAGTTTTAAGCTATGACTAAAACTAAAAAGCAATAACAGAATGATACTTTCTTGACTAAGGGAAAAGAGAACTCATGGGCATAGGGATTAGACCTTGGGTGATCAAGTTTCGAACTAAGGATGACAAATGATCAATCAAACTATCGACC
>NC_027755.1:23037488-23046060 GCF_000695525.1 Brassica oleracea var. oleracea
TCCTCGGAATTCATCGGTTTTTTCCGAGGAACACAGTTTTCCTCGGAATTTCCTCGGAATATTCCGACGGACTGTAGTTTCCTCGGAATTCCGTCGGTATATTCCGAGGAAATTCCGAGGAATTCCAATTTTGTGTTTCCTCGGAATTTCCTCGGAAATTCCTCGGTATATTCCGAGGATTTTATTTTCCGTCGGAATATCCGTCAGAATATCGCTGTTTTCTTGTAGTGAAAGAGTAATGAACTTATGTTATCAAGAAAAATTAGAAATTCATTATATTATGAAAACTATATATATGGGCCAGCTTTGATTTATATCAAAAATTGATTCAAGAATATACATAGATTCATAAATTTATTTTACTAAAATGTTTTTTTATAACCATTATAAAAATGTTTTTTATAACCATTATAAAACACTATTAATTATATGATTACTTATATGATGGTAGGTAAAAAATACTATTAATTATATGATGACACATATATGATATTTAATAATGACATGAAAAAATAAATAACAACATATTTTTGCTATATTATATCTTCTATCTTATTAAAGTAGAAATACCTTTGGGAATGTTTGGAAACAAACATAATTAAAAAGAAGTATAATGTTGTTTGAAAATATGGATAGCAATATATTAAAAAATAATAATGGGCTTATGTTATTAAAAAAAATTGAAGTCCATTATATTTTTATAAATTATTTGTTTGGACCAGATTTAAAATATACGAAAATGACTCAATCTAATTACTTTTTTGTGCAACTGGTCCAATATAATTAACTAAAAACATATTTTGTCTAAATTAATCATTAAACAAAATTCAAAGAAAAAATGGATTCATAATATATATGTATTCAAAAATTGATTTTTACTAATGTATTTTCCAATAACCATTATCATTTTTTCCAATATATATATATATATAAAATACAATATAAAGGAACTAATAGATTGAATAAACTTTCTTTCTAATTTTTTTATGGACCACCAAAATAGAATCCCCTAGACTATATTTGCAAAGTGATTTTGCCACATGTCCTTTC
This sequence comes from Brassica oleracea var. oleracea, assembly GCF_000695525.1. Classification (NCBI taxonomy): domain Eukaryota; kingdom Viridiplantae; phylum Streptophyta; class Magnoliopsida; order Brassicales; family Brassicaceae; genus Brassica; species Brassica oleracea. The sequence goes on from NC_027755.1 coordinate 23,038,539, forward strand.
TACAATCAATTTCACAAAACAAATATGACATGTCTACTGAAATTGATGACATGGCTTCCGGAAAAATATGACATGGATAATTTCATTTAATGTTGATTTGTATTTTTGGCAAACTTATTAGAATATGGTAATAGTTCATACATCATCTATAAAATAAATATATTTATATGTAACATTTCAAATTTCGAAATATTATTACTTTGTATACTTATACAATTTGTATTACTAAAGCTTTCAAAAATTTCTACAATTTTTAAAAAATTTAAATATCTAATCGTAAGATCATTAGTCTTATATATGTACAAATTTTATAAATATTGTTTAGGTTAAATATTTGATAATTAAACATTTTTATACTATTTTTATTAGTTTTATACAAATTGATTTAATATATATCAAATCTATATTAAATATTAGTAAGAAAATAGTAAAATTTATAATATTTAATAAATTTTAATAAATATAAGTTAGATTTTAAAAAAAATTTACTGCACATGGTGCAGGAAAACACCTGGTTAGATATATGATACTAGAAATAGCTATAATATTGGGGTTACGATATCAAATAAACAATGAAACAAAAATAACAATATATGAATGTATTAGTATTCTTTTATTCGTATTACAAATACAATAATAGTCAAAAAATAATATATAACATGACCATAATTTTTAAATCCAACAATTACCGATTAATTATAAATTTATAATGTTCTTACAAATTAAAATAAACATTTCGTACGGATGCACGGGTCAAAATCTAGTTGTCATTACAAATTCAGACATAGTTGCATTGACTGAACATGGACTTAGGAGATATTTGATCGTTTGTTACAGAAAAAAAAGGAAAATTATGAATTGTTTCCTCTTTAGCATATGATATGTTTCCAAAAAAGGTAAATATCAAAACGGCAGCGTTCTTCAGCCTTGCGAGGTCGAGTATATTCTGTGCCTCTTAACTCCGGACCGGTATTATGTATTGAAATAGAATTTGTTGATAGAAGCAGATTAGAGAAAATAATTGGACTCTAAACACGAATTTCAAAGGAAAAATGGAATGTGAGATTTGATTTATAAGGAGGGAGGGACATATGAACAGAAACACATTAAAAACTCACTTTGATTTAATCAGTTGATGGCAAATCTAAAAATATTTGATTGTTATCAAACACTTTTTACTCTTGCAAGTTGCAACCATCTCGAATCTTAGTTATTGTCTCTATTTTCCATGTCTAAAGATAGAATCCGTATCAACTAGGTTTGACTTTATGCGTGGTCTTAAAACCCACTTGGTTGTAGTTAACCGGCAACTACATACCAAACTAGACCAAAACAAACCGAGCTGGAGCGAAAGTAAACCAATCAATCCTCTCTCGTCTGTACCAATAACCTTGCAGTTTAATTTAGGTACCAAAAAGATTCCAAGGACCCTGTTATGGTTTACAAACCAAAACATCAGAAATCCGGTTATCTCAGAAATGTTATAGTTTGGTTTGCATCACGGTTTTGGTTGACTTCGAGACGAGGATGCGGCTATTATGATCCCCGAACATCACCATCAGTATCAAATCAAAAGAAGAGTCCCACACACAAAGGCAAAGAATATCTTGATCTTTAAAGATTTGCTTCCGATGGTCATAAATCAAAGATCATGCATAAACAACCACAACGACCAAGAATCGAGATGTCAACAGTAATGAATAGACTAGATATCACACTTTATACACATAGTATGGTCTGTGTTCAACAAAAAATAAAAAAAAATACACATAGTATGGTCTATTATCTTCTTGATGCTTGATAGCGCCTGGTTATCTAATCTGTACTATTAAAAAAGAAGAATTCTTAAAAAATCTATTTGTGAAAAGTTGTTGGACCTTTAATTAGACTTAACTATTTTTTTGGTTTCAACTTATATTTCTGTAACTATACAATAATCAATTATTTTATATTTCTCTGACTATAAAATAATCAATGCTCTTATTTATTACTCAACTTACTATGATACACCAAAGATTTATACATCAATATTATTAATTCAGAATCATTGTTATATCTTACCTATGTTTCCCTTTGGAATATTACTTTTGTGCCACCAAACATACTTAAAAAAACAGATTATTTTATATAATGGATTTTTAAATAATGGATTTTCATTAAATTGAAACTAAATTATATACGGTGACTGCGTTTACTGGTTCTACTCCAGGTACCACTTATATCTTAATTCATCTATAAACCACATATGTATCCATTAAAAGGAGTTAAATAATTTATAAATATATAATGTTTTTCACACCATTTAAAATATAGATTCACTATAAGTCGTCAACATTCAGTTTCAGTTTTGGTATTTCGATTTTGGTGTTTTGGTTCCTTTTAGTAGAAAATTAAACTGAATGTTCAGGATTTATTAAGATAATTTTTTTAATATTTGAAAAAAATGTTTGAGTAATTTGTTTTTATTGGGTAATTTAGTTTATAAATAGTATAATTAGGATATTTGGTTATTTAGAAATTACATATAATTAATATTTGTAGGTATATAATTTGTATTTTAAAAATTCAGATATCCATTTCTTTTTTTGTTCTGTTCCGGTTTTTTGGTTCTAGAGATATATGATCTGTTCGGTTATTTATAAATTTTGGTTCAGTTTTGGTTTTTTTTTCAATTTGGTACAGGTTGATTATTCGGTTCCGAATAATGTGGCAATACTTATAAAATATCTTATATTAAAAATTATTAAATTTAAAAACTAAACTGGTGATTTCTAATCGCGGATCAAAATCTAGCATATGTTCAAACAGAAACAGTTTTGACTTTTCGGGTGAATACTCCAGGCCATTTTGAAAGGTAAGACATAAAGAATGTATTCGATTGGTCTTTTACTCTTTAGGCAAAAATGGGAGATTGCCAGTGTCATTGTCATAAACCGAAGATGTGGCATTTGGCAATATCGTGCCCACAATTGATTGAATTTGGTCAATTTCAATGCATTTTCTTTGATTTTGCATTATTTTTTAAAATCGCAAATTCGCAATTGATGAATTATATATTAGTAACGGGATATGATTATAGACTTACCAATAATCATTTAATATTTGGTCTGAAAAAGGTTTTGTATATTGACATGTTTAGATGTGAGCTTCCTATTAATTATTCAAAAACATATAAAATAAACGAAAAAAATAGAGCATGTGTGGAGAAAGAAGTGGGCGTTGATAAAACAAGAAGTGGAGAGTGCACTGAGACTAAGACAACCAGAGGATTAATAAGAGTTTCAATTTTTTTATTGATTTACTATATTTAGAAACTCCTGTAATCACACGTTTCTTCATCTCACATACCTCTCCGAGCAGGCATCATCTAATGTGTTAGTATCCTTCTTCTTCTTAAAACTTTGTTGGGAAGGTTATATAAAATTTGTTAATTAATGTGTAGACTATAACCTTAGAGCTAACCATTAACAACACTCTTGTTATATGATAATTATTATTAAGCTCCGTATGTATATTGCATTTTGTTGTTTCCATTATTCTCTTCTGCAACCAAGACTTTAGTAAACAAGTCCTAAAGTTCTAAGCAATAACGAATAATTATATGCATAAGAATTAAACAAAAACCTAACGAAAATTTGACAAGTGTCTATCCATTTTCTTCACCAAATCGTTGAGTGTTACACCTGCTATTGTAAAGTTAGTTATGCATCATCATCGTTGAAACAAAGTTTTTAAAGACCATGCATTGGCAAGTAACACGAGAACGACCATATTTTCGGCCGATTCTGGCATTCTCCACATAGTTTTTTGTTATTGTTACTCGTAATCTGTCTAGAACATATATAATCCAGCTCAAATCTTACAAACTTGGAATAACGTGGTACTACATATTCATATTACTGATATATCGATTGAGCACTTTTTCTTTCAATGTGACTTTTCTTTGACGGTGTTGAGTATGTTCACAAGAAGTGGTCTAGCTATCCCAACACAGATAGCAATGGTGGTTCCTTGGATCATTTCTCTCAGGCTGGATAGAAAGCTGAAAACTATCTACAATCTGGTCATTCAAGCTGCTGTCTACTCCATTTGGAAGGAACGAAATTCACGACTCCACAATCAGACTTCAAAGCCCGCCCACTCTGTTGTCAAAGACATCTACCTTCTTCTTAGAGCAAAGCTATACTCTCTCGATATGGAGCAAAGTGCTCTTCCCTCTGCCACTCAAAGAAACCTGCACCACTCAACGACGACCACATATCGTTCTCTCTAGTTTGAAAGAGTTCAGGGTTAGACCAAAGCATCAAGATTCATTTTGTTTGGGGTTCATGTTCCACATGAGTTATGTTGTATTTTCTCTTAAAAGTGATATTCCTTGTAAAACTTTAAGTTCAGAAATGGTATCTCCCATTAGGGGTTAAAAGAAAAAAAAATATTACTGATTTATATGGAAAATATATATTCAAACTGAAACCGACTGCTCTAAACTTAGTGAATATGATAGAAAATTCTATAGAATAGCTGGCTTTTTAACTGAGTTTGCCTCTTTTCATACATTATATTTCGGTTTAGAGTTGATTATTCTTGTCCATATTCATAAGAGCCAAAATAAACGAGCAATTTTCTAGTTAAATAAGCTAAACTAGATCTCGATCCGCGCAACCGCGCGGATTTTTGTTTTCATTTATTTTTATATAAATATTTTGTTTTCAATTCTAAATTGGTATATATTATGATATATGTGTCTATCAATTTTTAAAACATAATAAGTATACGGTATATTTTTTTCATTGAATAGATTGTTTTAAACTTTTACATGTATTTGTACCTTCTACTATATATATATTTTCGGATTATTATTTCATTATTAAAATCGATACTATATATATAAAGATTAGTAAAATATTATTTTATTGTCATATTCAAAGATATTGTAACATTTCACAAATTTAGAAAGTTTTTAAAAAATTAAACTTTCTGGTTCATAGATTTATATTATCGAGTAAATAATTAAACATTTAGTTTTTGTTTAATTTTTAAAATAAACTGTATAGTTTAAAAAAAAATTCATTGATTTAAGGTAATAAAAATTAATCATTGTTAGATAATATGATTTTTGTTATTTAAAAAAAAATATATTTATAATTTTAAAAGTTAACATCGACAAATATTTAAATATTTAACGTATAGAGGTATAGTATCACAATATTAAATTATATCTATTTAATTTATACTATCTATAAATCCAGTGGATCATCTATTCTTTAAATCCAATTATTGATAGCCCAATAAAAATTTCTGGTAAGCCCAAAATTTAAATGATAAGACAATGAAAAAGTATGTTTAGATGTAATTTTTTCAAAATTGATTTGATAAAGGGGATTGTTGACAAACAAAGCTATACTTGTATGTCACATGTATGTTAAACTACGCAAACTTGAATACTACGTCATGCATTACATAATGTTTAGAAAATTCCACTATTTTGTTTTTATTTTCTAAAGTATGACAATATTTCAAGAAATTAAGATGGTCACCTTTTTCTGTACATCCCGTTAACTATTTCATATAACTTCTACGTGTGTATAGTCTCTTATCACTAATTCGTATTATGAAAATATCGTTTTGTCACTTACGGTTTGCGCAATCTTAACTTTCTAAAGTAGGTTGACATGTGTCTAGTTAGTGTGTAGGTGGCATCATTCTGATGGCGGAATGTGTTTGGCGCTCTACAAAGTAATGTTTTTTAGAACACTCTCCAAACTTTATATCTCCTAATTCGGGTAATCAGCTATCAAAGGTAAGATACGTTATCAAATCTCGTAGAATACTTATATTAAACTAAAGTAGTTTAACTACGTTGAAAGTTGTCTTTATTGAGCTTAAGATATTTTCATTACCAAAATATCTATACTTTTATAAATTAATCATCTAGCATTAGCATTATTGACTTGATACTGGAATGTATTTCTTCGGTTCAATATAGGGTACTTATCAATGGTCAGCCACAAGGTCTTATTATCCCTCAAAGGGGCCTGCGACAAGGAGATCCTCTGTCTCCGTATTTATTTATTATGTGCATTGAGGCATTAATCGCGAATATTAAGAAGGCGGAGAGAATGAAATAACTTACTGGTTTAAAGGTGGCAAGAGCGTGTCCAGCAATTTCTCATTTGTTATTTGCAGATGATAGTCTTTTCTTTTGTAAGACAAATAAGGAAGAGTGTCAAACCATTCTTCGGGTTTTAAAGGAATATGAGAATGTCTCGGGACAACAAATTAATTTCCAGAAATCTTCAATTCAATTTGGACATAAGATTGAGGAAGTTAATCGTCAAGAGCTGAGGGATGTTCTGGGAATACATAACATAGGCGGTATGGGATCCTATTTAGGTTTACCAGAAAGCCTTGGTGGATCAAAGGTACAAGTTTTTGGCTTTGTACAGGAACGGTTGAATAATAGGGTTAATGGATGGACTTTTAGATTTTTTACAAAAGGAGGAAAAGAGGTAATTATAAAATCGGTGGTTACGGCCCTGCCAAACCATGTCATGTCTGTTTATCGGTTACCGAAGGCTACAGTTAAAAAGTTAACGAGCGCAGTAGCTCAGTTTTGGTGGAGTCCAGGAGGGAGTTCAAAAGGTATGCATTGGAAATCATGGGATAAATTGTGTGAAACCAAAGATAATGGTGGTTTGGGTTTTAAGGATCTCATGGATTTTAATACAGCAATGCTTGGTAAGCAACTATGGAGGCTAATTGAGAAACCAAATACTCTTTTCTCAAGAGTTTTCAAAGGACGGTACTACAGGAATGCATCACCCCTGGAACCGATCCGCTCATACTCCCCGTCTTATGGTTGGAGGAGTATTATTTCTGCTAGATCTCTGGTTTGTAAAGAACTAATTAAAAGGGTGGGAACAGGTTCATCTACTTCAGTATAGAATGATCCTTGGATCCCAGCCACTCGCCCGAGACCAGCAAACAAAAATTCTCACAACATTTATCCGGACCTCACAGTGGATTCTCTCATCAATCAGGAATCTCGTTCATGGAATGTACATGTAATCAGGGATCTAGTAGATCCGAAGGACGCAAGAATTATTGAAAGTATTTCTTTAAGTAGGAACCAGATTGAGGATAGAAATGGATGGCATTTTACTAATAATGGAAAATATTATGTCCAATCAGGTTATCAGGTTGAACGAATTTACCCTGATAGGGTAAAACCTCCTGATTTTTATGGCCCCACAGTGGATATACTTAAAGCCTTCTGCTGGAAAGTGCAGTGTCCACCGAAGATAAAGCATTTCTTGTGGCAACTGGTCTCAGGATGTATATCGGTAATGAAAAATTTAAAGGCAAGAGGGATAAGAGGAGATATATGTTGTGCTCGTTGTGGAGATCCGGAAGAATCAATAAATCATGTATTTTTTGAATGTCCTCCTGCACGTCAAGTGTGGGCACTATCCAAGATTCCGTCATCGCCCAATATCTTTCCTATCATCTCTTTATTTGCTAA
>NC_027755.1:23046193-23047406 GCF_000695525.1 Brassica oleracea var. oleracea
CATCAGTTTGCATGGATTCTATGGTATATTTGGAAAGCCCGAAATAACAAAGTTTTTAGTAATTTGGATATTGATCCGCGTGACATTCTAAAATTAGCTGAAGTGGAATCATCACTCTAGGCAGAAGCACAGGTAGGAAATGAACCAACGAGGGGGCTCTCGGTACAAACCATTCCTCTCTTAGAGACACCAGGTCGATGGTGTTTTATTGATGGCTCATGGAAGGATAAGGATTTAATGTCAGGGCAAGGCTGGTATAGTATTTTATCGGGGTTTGATGGTCTTCTGGGGGCAAGGAATGTAAGGGCATGCATCTCTCCCCTTCATTCGGAGGTAGAGGCTTTGATTTGGGTAATGGAATGCATGAAGAATTTAAGACAGTTACAGGTTACGTTTGCAACGGATTGTTCTCAATTGGTGAAGATGGTTTCGGAACCAGAAGAATGACCAGCATTTGAAAGCTACTTGGAAGATATCAAGCTCCTCAAAGGAAGTTTCCTCAACTCAGACATCATCCATGTACCTCGAACTGCGAATTTTCGGGCGGATAGCTTAGCACGTAGTGCAAGAAAGCAACTGTCATTCGTCGTTCACATGGATGCGGAGTTACCAATACGGTTTACAGAGTCAACATGAGTCTGTAAATTTCTTGCTGTCAAAAAAAAAAAAATCATCTAGCATTAGCGATTAAGAATCATACTATTTCTCCACGTACAAAGGGGAGTCGTCATTAAGTTCTCTACAACTAAAATCATAGTTGGGCAGATACTTGAACTATCGAAAAATTGGTTTAGCCTAACTAAAGTCCTTCTTAAGAAAATGATAAACTTATAGACCAGTAGAGAAAAGTTTTTGGGCTTTTTGCAAAATTGACCTACAACTTAAAGTCAAACACAAAACTAACCTCCTTTTTTTTTGAAAATTGGTTTTGCCCTATTCACCCCACAAGTTCATATAATTTACGAAAATGCCATCAATTTTTTTTTTTTTCGAAAATGACATCTTTACTCTCTCACCCTCATCATCTTCAAGTAATTACAAGATTGCCATTTTCATCAATACCACAACCACCATGAACAACCAATTTGAAAGCTCTTAATGCTCCCAAAATCGATTTACCCTTCTTCTTTTTCCATTCTTGTGAACTAAACACAACATATCTATCACTTTCTCTCCACAATGAGCTAAAAAAACCCAAGATTTTGATTCTAAA
>NC_027755.1:23049890-23084864 GCF_000695525.1 Brassica oleracea var. oleracea
TTTTTACAAGATTTATAAATTATTTTTAAAATAAACTGGTACCAGACGACTTACACTTCAGTCGTCCAGACGAATTCCAACATCTCAGACGACTCAGACGATTTACTGGGGCTATATTCGTAAAAATGGCTTCTGTTTTTATGTTTGGTCACAAGGGGTTGAGCTGTAATTTCACTAGGCTTTTAGGTTAGTTTTACATTTAATTCAAATTTGGGTATAGGTTTGGAATTAAAATCAAGTTGTGGGTTAGTTTTGACAAAAACCCCATTTTTTGAGCGCAAATTGTAAGATCTTACTATGGACGGTTCGAGTTAATTCGGCATCTATTAACATATTGCAATGCCCTTTCTTTACCAATGGCATCTTTGGTTTGATCTTCAGAAAGAATCAACTTAACCAAGTTGCTTTGGTCTGGTGGTATAGGAGTTCCAGCTGGAGTGTCCGCCCCTGGGTTCGAGCCTTGGCCACTACGGAATTTACATGTCGGCTGCAGCACCCGAGACCGAACACTACAAGAAAACACAAATTTAACGACGGCCAAAATCGTTGTTATTTCCTCGTAAAAGAAGAGTTACGAGGAAATGGCGATAAAAGGCGTTTCGTCGTTATACGTTTGTCGTAAGAGAAGATTCGTCGCCATTTCCTCGTCCATTAGCGAGGTTATATTTTCCTCGTAAAGAAGAATTAAGTTTTCCTCGTAAAGACCACGTGGGCTTTCCACGTAACGCGGTCGTTGTGCTTCCTCGTAATAAACTCGAAAAGGATTCGTCGTAAAAGACCCGCAAAAACCTCTAAATATATTCGTCGTAATAAAAAAGTAAAGAACACTAAAATATTTCGTCGTAATTGAATCGTAAAGTATACGAAATAGAATCCACGTAAAATCCTCGTTAATAGTTCCTCGAGATTTTGTCGTTAATTTTCCTCGTTAATACATCGGGAATTAGCGACGAAATTACTTTGTTTTCTATTTACTGAATTTATAAATAAAAATAAAATAAAAATTATATTTATTTAATTTATTAATAAAATTTTAATTGAAATTAAATCGAATAGAAAATTTTTTTTTGGCCGAATCAAAATGAAATTATATAATATATAAATAAGTTTTGAATTTTAAAATACAATAACAAAAAAAAAAACTAATGCTGCATTGCCGCGTCGTAGAATTCCTCGCTCCTTCTCGAGAGATCTGCCTCGTTGACTTGCACGGATGTCTCGCCTGGAATGGGGTTTTGTTGTTTCATGGTCCTGAACATGGCCTCCCATTCCGGATTTGTGGCCGCTATGACGTCCAAGAAGTTCTCGAGACCACTCATACGAGCTGTGAACGACGTTTTTGTCGAGGCCAACTCGTTTTGTGTCGACGACAGCTGATGTTGTGTCGTCTCCAACACGTCGCGCAGCTGAGAGACTTCATCATCCCGTCTCTGGCCATAAGAGGAAGTCGCTCTCGGAACATCGTTGACGGAACCAATCCCCAACACACGTCCCTTTTTCGCTGGGAAGACTTTCCAGACGCCTTATTATAAGTCGTCTAATAAGTCGTCCAGATGGAAGACTTTCCAGACGACTTAATTAAGTCGTCCGATAAGTCGTCCAGCTGGGAAGACTTTCCAGACGCCTTATTATAAGTCGTCTAATAAGTCGTCCAGATGGAAGACTTTCCAGACGACTTAATTAAGTCGTCCGATAAGTCGTCCAGCTGGGAAGACTTTCCAGACGCCTTATTATAAGTCGTCTAATAAGTCGTCCAGATGGAAGACTTTCCAGACGACTTAATTAAGTCGTCCGATAAGTCGTCCAGCTGGGAAGACTTTCCAGACGCCTTATTATAAGTCGTCTAATAAGTCGTCCAGATGGAAGACTTTCCAGACGACTTAATTAAGTCGTCCGATAAGTCGTCCAGCTGGGAAGACTTTCCAGACGCCTTATTATAAGTCGTCTAATAAGTCGTCCAGATGGAAGACTTTCCAGACGACTTAATTAAGTCGTCCGATAAGTCGTCCAGCTGGGAAGACTTTCCAGACGCCTTATTATAAGTCGTCTAATAAGTCGTCCAGATGGAAGACTTTCCAGACGACTTAATTAAGTCGTCCGATAAGTCGTCCAGCTGGGAAGACTTTCCAGACGCCTTATTATAAGTCGTCTAATAAGTCGTCCAGATGGAAGACTTTCCAGACGACTTAATTAAGTCGTCCGATAAGTCGTCCAGCTGGGAAGACTTTCCAGACGCCTTATTATAAGTCGTCTAATAAGTCGTCCAGATGGAAGACTTTCCAGACGACTTAATTAAGTCGTCCGATAAGTCGTCCAGCTGGGAAGACTTTCCAGACGCCTTATTATAAGTCGTCTAATAAGTCGTCCAGATGGAAGACTTTCCAGACGACTTAATTAAGTCGTCCGATAAGTCGTCCAGCTGGGAAGACTTTCCAGACGCCTTATTATAAGTCGTCTAATAAGTCGTCCAGATGGAAGACTTTCCAGACGACTTAATTAAGTCGTCCGATAAGTCGTCCAGCTGGGAAGACTTTCCAGACGCCTTATTATAAGTCGTCTAATAAGTCGTCCAGATGGAAGACTTTCCAGACGACTTAATTAAGTCGTCCGATAAGTCGTCCAGCTGGGAAGACTTTCCAGACGCCTTATTATAAGTCGTCTAATAAGTCGTCCAGATGGAAGACTTTCCAGACGACTTAATTAAGTCGTCCGATAAGTCGTCCAGCTGGGAAGACTTTCCAGACGCCTTATTATAAGTCGTCTAATAAGTCGTCCAGATGGAAGACTTTCCAGACGACTTAATTAAGTCGTCCGATAAGTCGTCCAGCTGGGAAGACTTTCCAGACGCCTTATTATAAGTCGTCTAATAAGTCGTCCAGATGGAAGACTTTCCAGACGACTTAATTAAGTCGTCCGATAAGTCGTCCAGCTGGGAAGACTTTCCAGACGCCTTATTATAAGTCGTCTAATAAGTCGTCCAGATGGAAGACTTTCCAGACGACTTAATTAAGTCGTCCGATAAGTCGTCCAGCTGGGAAGACTTTCCAGACGCCTTATTATAAGTCGTCTAATAAGTCGTCCAGATGGAAGACTTTCCAGACGACTTAATTAAGTCGTCCGATAAGTCGTCCAGCTGGGAAGACTTTCCAGACGCCTTATTATAAGTCGTCTAATAAGTCGTCCAGATGGAAGACTTTCCAGACGACTTAATTAAGTCGTCCGATAAGTCGTCCAGCTGGGAAGACTTTCCAGACGCCTTATTATAAGTCGTCTAATAAGTCGTCCAGATGGAAGACTTTCCAGACGACTTAATTAAGTCGTCCGATAAGTCGTCCAGCTGGGAAGACTTTCCAGACGCCTTATTATAAGTCGTCTAATAAGTCGTCCAGATGGAAGACTTTCCAGACGACTTAATTAAGTCGTCCGATAAGTCGTCCAGCTGGGAAGACTTTCCAGACGCCTTATTATAAGTCGTCTAATAAGTCGTCCAGATGGAAGACTTTCCAGACGACTTAATTAAGTCGTCCGATAAGTCGTCCAGCTGGGAAGACTTTCCAGACGCCTTATTATAAGTCGTCTAATAAGTCGTCCAGATGGAAGACTTTCCAGACGACTTAATTAAGTCGTCCGATAAGTCGTCCAGCTGGGAAGACTTTCCAGACGCCTTATTATAAGTCGTCTAATAAGTCGTCCAGATGGAAGACTTTCCAGACGACTTAATTAAGTCGTCCGATAAGTCGTCCAGCTGGGAAGACTTTCCAGACGCCTTATTATAAGTCGTCTAATAAGTCGTCCAGATGGAAGACTTTCCAGACGACTTAATTAAGTCGTCCGATAAGTCGTCCAGCTGGGAAGACTTTCCAGACGCCTTATTATAAGTCGTCTAATAAGTCGTCCAGATGGAAGACTTTCCAGACGACTTAATTAAGTCGTCCGATAAGTCGTCCAGCTGGGAAGACTTTCCAGACGCCTTATTATAAGTCGTCTAATAAGTCGTCCAGATGGAAGACTTTCCAGACGACTTAATTAAGTCGTCCGATAAGTCGTCCAGCTGGGAAGACTTTCCAGACGCCTTATTATAAGTCGTCTAATAAGTCGTCCAGATGGAAGACTTTCCAGACGACTTAATTAAGTCGTCCGATAAGTCGTCCAGCTGGGAAGACTTTCCAGACGCCTTATTATAAGTCGTCTAATAAGTCGTCCAGATGGAAGACTTTCCAGACGACTTAATTAAGTCGTCCGATAAGTCGTCCAGCTGGGAAGACTTTCCAGACGCCTTATTATAAGTCGTCTAATAAGTCGTCCAGATGGAAGACTTTCCAGACGACTTAATTAAGTCGTCCGATAAGTCGTCCAGCTGGGAAGACTTTCCAGACGCCTTATTATAAGTCGTCTAATAAGTCGTCCAGATGGAAGACTTTCCAGACGACTTAATTAAGTCGTCCGATAAGTCGTCCAGCTGGGAAGACTTTCCAGACGCCTTATTATAAGTCGTCTAATAAGTCGTCCAGATGGAAGACTTTCCAGACGACTTAATTAAGTCGTCCGATAAGTCGTCCAGCTGGGAAGACTTTCCAGACGCCTTATTATAAGTCGTCTAATAAGTCGTCCAGATGGAAGACTTTCCAGACGACTTAATTAAGTCGTCCGATAAGTCGTCCAGCTGGGAAGACTTTCCAGACGCCTTATTATAAGTCGTCTAATAAGTCGTCCAGATGGAAGACTTTCCAGACGACTTAATTAAGTCGTCCGATAAGTCGTCCAGCTGGGAAGACTTTCCAGACGCCTTATTATAAGTCGTCTAATAAGTCGTCCAGATGGAAGACTTTCCAGACGACTTAATTAAGTCGTCCGATAAGTCGTCCAGCTGGGAAGACTTTCCAGACGCCTTATTATAAGTCGTCTAATAAGTCGTCCAGATGGAAGACTTTCCAGACGACTTAATTAAGTCGTCCGATAAGTCGTCCAGCTGGGAAGACTTTCCAGACGCCTTATTATAAGTCGTCTAATAAGTCGTCCAGATGGAAGACTTTCCAGACGACTTAATTAAGTCGTCCGATAAGTCGTCCAGCTGGGAAGACTTTCCAGACGCCTTATTATAAGTCGTCTAATAAGTCGTCCAGATGGAAGACTTTCCAGACGACTTAATTAAGTCGTCCGATAAGTCGTCCAGCTGGGAAGACTTTCCAGACGCCTTATTATAAGTCGTCTAATAAGTCGTCCAGATGGAAGACTTTCCAGACGACTTAATTAAGTCGTCCGATAAGTCGTCCAGCTGGGAAGACTTTCCAGACGCCTTATTATAAGTCGTCTAATAAGTCGTCCAGATGGAAGACTTTCCAGACGACTTAATTAAGTCGTCCGATAAGTCGTCCAGCTGGGAAGACTTTCCAGACGCCTTATTATAAGTCGTCTAATAAGTCGTCCAGATGGAAGACTTTCCAGACGACTTAATTAAGTCGTCCGATAAGTCGTCCAGCTGGGAAGACTTTCCAGACGCCTTATTATAAGTCGTCTAATAAGTCGTCCAGATGGAAGACTTTCCAGACGACTTAATTAAGTCGTCCGATAAGTCGTCCAGCTGGGAAGACTTTCCAGACGCCTTATTATAAGTCGTCTAATAAGTCGTCCAGATGGAAGACTTTCCAGACGACTTAATTAAGTCGTCCGATAAGTCGTCCAGCTGGGAAGACTTTCCAGACGCCTTATTATAAGTCGTCTAATAAGTCGTCCAGATGGAAGACTTTCCAGACGACTTAATTAAGTCGTCCGATAAGTCGTCCAGCTGGGAAGACTTTCCAGACGCCTTATTATAAGTCGTCTAATAAGTCGTCCAGATGGAAGACTTTCCAGACGACTTAATTAAGTCGTCCGATAAGTCGTCCAGCTGGGAAGACTTTCCAGACGCCTTATTATAAGTCGTCTAATAAGTCGTCCAGATGGAAGACTTTCCAGACGACTTAATTAAGTCGTCCGATAAGTCGTCCAGCTGGGAAGACTTTCCAGACGCCTTATTATAAGTCGTCTAATAAGTCGTCCAGATGGAAGACTTTCCAGACGACTTAATTAAGTCGTCCGATAAGTCGTCCAGCTGGGAAGACTTTCCAGACGCCTTATTATAAGTCGTCTAATAAGTCGTCCAGATGGAAGACTTTCCAGACGACTTAATTAAGTCGTCCGATAAGTCGTCCAGCTGGGAAGACTTTCCAGACGCCTTATTATAAGTCGTCTAATAAGTCGTCCAGATGGAAGACTTTCCAGACGACTTAATTAAGTCGTCCGATAAGTCGTCCAGCTGGGAAGACTTTCCAGACGCCTTATTATAAGTCGTCTAATAAGTCGTCCAGATGGAAGACTTTCCAGACGACTTAATTAAGTCGTCCGATAAGTCGTCCAGCTGGGAAGACTTTCCAGACGCCTTATTATAAGTCGTCTAATAAGTCGTCCAGATGGAAGACTTTCCAGACGACTTAATTAAGTCGTCCGATAAGTCGTCCAGCTGGGAAGACTTTCCAGACGCCTTATTATAAGTCGTCTAATAAGTCGTCCAGATGGAAGACTTTCCAGACGACTTAATTAAGTCGTCCGATAAGTCGTCCAGCTGGGAAGACTTTCCAGACGCCTTATTATAAGTCGTCTAATAAGTCGTCCAGATGGAAGACTTTCCAGACGACTTAATTAAGTCGTCCGATAAGTCGTCCAGCTGGGAAGACTTTCCAGACGCCTTATTATAAGTCGTCTAATAAGTCGTCCAGATGGAAGACTTTCCAGACGACTTAATTAAGTCGTCCGATAAGTCGTCCAGCTGGGAAGACTTTCCAGACGCCTTATTATAAGTCGTCTAATAAGTCGTCCAGATGGAAGACTTTCCAGACGACTTAATTAAGTCGTCCGATAAGTCGTCCAGCTGGGAAGACTTTCCAGACGCCTTATTATAAGTCGTCTAATAAGTCGTCCAGATGGAAGACTTTCCAGACGACTTAATTAAGTCGTCCGATAAGTCGTCCAGCTGGGAAGACTTTCCAGACGCCTTATTATAAGTCGTCTAATAAGTCGTCCAGATGGAAGACTTTCCAGACGACTTAATTAAGTCGTCCGATAAGTCGTCCAGCTGGGAAGACTTTCCAGACGCCTTATTATAAGTCGTCTAATAAGTCGTCCAGATGGAAGACTTTCCAGACGACTTAATTAAGTCGTCCGATAAGTCGTCCAGCTGGGAAGACTTTCCAGACGCCTTATTATAAGTCGTCTAATAAGTCGTCCAGATGGAAGACTTTCCAGACGACTTAATTAAGTCGTCCGATAAGTCGTCCAGCTGGGAAGACTTTCCAGACGCCTTATTATAAGTCGTCTAATAAGTCGTCCAGATGGAAGACTTTCCAGACGACTTAATTAAGTCGTCCGATAAGTCGTCCAGCTGGGAAGACTTTCCAGACGCCTTATTATAAGTCGTCTAATAAGTCGTCCAGATGGAAGACTTTCCAGACGACTTAATTAAGTCGTCCGATAAGTCGTCCAGCTGGGAAGACTTTCCAGACGCCTTATTATAAGTCGTCTAATAAGTCGTCCAGATGGAAGACTTTCCAGACGACTTAATTAAGTCGTCCGATAAGTCGTCCAGCTGGGAAGACTTTCCAGACGCCTTATTATAAGTCGTCTAATAAGTCGTCCAGATGGAAGACTTTCCAGACGACTTAATTAAGTCGTCCGATAAGTCGTCCAGCTGGGAAGACTTTCCAGACGCCTTATTATAAGTCGTCTAATAAGTCGTCCAGATGGAAGACTTTCCAGACGACTTAATTAAGTCGTCCGATAAGTCGTCCAGCTGGGAAGACTTTCCAGACGCCTTATTATAAGTCGTCTAATAAGTCGTCCAGATGGAAGACTTTCCAGACGACTTAATTAAGTCGTCCGATAAGTCGTCCAGCTGGGAAGACTTTCCAGACGCCTTATTATAAGTCGTCTAATAAGTCGTCCAGATGGAAGACTTTCCAGACGACTTAATTAAGTCGTCCGATAAGTCGTCCAGCTGGGAAGACTTTCCAGACGCCTTATTATAAGTCGTCTAATAAGTCGTCCAGATGGAAGACTTTCCAGACGACTTAATTAAGTCGTCCGATAAGTCGTCCAGCTGGGAAGACTTTCCAGACGCCTTATTATAAGTCGTCTAATAAGTCGTCCAGATGGAAGACTTTCCAGACGACTTAATTAAGTCGTCCGATAAGTCGTCCAGCTGGGAAGACTTTCCAGACGCCTTATTATAAGTCGTCTAATAAGTCGTCCAGATGGAAGACTTTCCAGACGACTTAATTAAGTCGTCCGATAAGTCGTCCAGCTGGGAAGACTTTCCAGACGCCTTATTATAAGTCGTCTAATAAGTCGTCCAGATGGAAGACTTTCCAGACGACTTAATTAAGTCGTCCGATAAGTCGTCCAGCTGGGAAGACTTTCCAGACGCCTTATTATAAGTCGTCTAATAAGTCGTCCAGATGGAAGACTTTCCAGACGACTTAATTAAGTCGTCCGATAAGTCGTCCAGCTGGGAAGACTTTCCAGACGCCTTATTATAAGTCGTCTAATAAGTCGTCCAGATGGAAGACTTTCCAGACGACTTAATTAAGTCGTCCGATAAGTCGTCCAGCTGGGAAGACTTTCCAGACGCCTTATTATAAGTCGTCTAATAAGTCGTCCAGATGGAAGACTTTCCAGACGACTTAATTAAGTCGTCCGATAAGTCGTCCAGCTGGGAAGACTTTCCAGACGCCTTATTATAAGTCGTCTAATAAGTCGTCCAGATGGAAGACTTTCCAGACGACTTAATTAAGTCGTCCGATAAGTCGTCCAGCTGGGAAGACTTTCCAGACGCCTTATTATAAGTCGTCTAATAAGTCGTCCAGATGGAAGACTTTCCAGACGACTTAATTAAGTCGTCCGATAAGTCGTCCAGCTGGGAAGACTTTCCAGACGCCTTATTATAAGTCGTCTAATAAGTCGTCCAGATGGAAGACTTTCCAGACGACTTAATTAAGTCGTCCGATAAGTCGTCCAGCTGGGAAGACTTTCCAGACGCCTTATTATAAGTCGTCTAATAAGTCGTCCAGATGGAAGACTTTCCAGACGACTTATAATAAGTCGTCTGCGCAGTCTTTTGGATTGAAGTAAATACCTGACTCAAGATAGCAGCTTTCATTGATCTGCGGCCTCTGCTGCCCTCGTAAGCCAGTATCGGTGGAGACGGACTGTCTGCTCTGGGACCACCAATACTAGCACCCAATTCCGGCATAGCTGTGTACGTCTAGACCTGAAGAACTTGTATAAACCCATCCACGGTGTAACAGCCAGCAATTTCTTTGTTCCACAAAGAGTCCATCAGCACCTTAAACGCGACTCTCCCCCATGGATAATTCTCAAACCGTTCTAAATCCATCACTAGCCTTGCCAGAGTAGATCGTGTAGCGGTTGAAAACTTTCTCCCTTCAATGAATCCAGTGAAGATGGAGAGGTACGCGAGCCGCTTGCGATCTTCCCTGGACCAATCCCCGCATCTCTTCAGTGCTGCTATTATCTGATCAGTAGTTGGCCCAGCTTCCAGATGAACTCCCAGCATCCCCCAGAAAGAAACCATCTCTGGGGTAACGTCACATTTTGGTGTCTCAAGGTCCTCGATGTACTCGCAGTTTAGACCAGTGAGGTTTTCAAACTCTAACAGTGAAAACCTCAAAGGTTCTGGACCAACGAGAGACCACATCTCATACTTCTTCTTAATGTCCAGCTTGAAACTGAGCATGTAGTGAACCAGCCTTGAAGCCCAACCAAATCCCTGCTCCTTGAACTTGATGAAAACTCCCAAACTCGACTCCTTGAGCTCTTCAAATTCGTCATCAGTAAGAGCTTTCCTAAGAGCAGTATGCAACTTGCTGTTATCCGTATGATACGAAATGCTATTGTGGGCTTCTGGTTCTTCCCCTGATGTGTATAACCTACGGGGGAGTTCTGGAATATCCATCCTTTTTGTCTGCAAAATAATCAAAGACAACAATATAAGTCCAGACGACTTAGTAGACGACTTAAATTACTTACAAGTCTTCCAGTCGCAGAAGGAGTTGGAGTACTCGTCATTGCGGTTATAGATCTGAAAAAATAAACGTGAAACGGTGAGAATGAGTAAATTGATAGAGACAACGTTTTATGTTCATCTTTTCCTCGAGATTGATGACTTAGCGGCGTTAGGGTTTACAGAGAAACGGCGCTAAGGTTTACAGAGAAGAAGCGGCGGCGCTAGGGTTTAGAAGAAGCGGCGGCGCTAGTGTTTAGAACGTTGGTGACCACGGTGGCGAGGGCGACGGTTTGTTCGGATATAGTGGAAGCGGCGGCGCTAGGGTTTAGAGGAATCGGCGGCGCTAGGGTTTAGAGGAATCGGCGGCGCTAGGGTTTAGAGGAATCGGCGGCGCTAGGGTTTAGAGGAATCGGCGGCGCTAGGGTTTAGAGGAATCGGCGGCGCTAGGGTTTAGAGGAATCGGCGGCGCTAGGGTTTAGAGGAATCGGCGGCGCTAGGGTTTAGAGGAATCGGCGGCGCTAGGGTTTAGAGGAATCGGCGGCGCTAGGGTTTAGAGGAATCGGCGGCGCTAGGGTTTAGAGGAATCGGCGCGGCTAGGGTTAGAAGAAGCTGCGGCGACAACGGTGAGAATGAAGTGAGATAGATAGCCGATGTTGAGAACGATGGTTTGTTCGGAAATCGTGGGAATTCGAAATCGCCTTTGAGAGGGAGAACTGTTAGGGTTTCTGAATTTCGCGAAAAATGAAACAAAAAAATAAAAATCACCTTATATATTGGGTAAATAATCCGGTTAGCTTTAAAATTACATTGGTAAACTTTAAGGTTTGGTCCGGTTTAGACGACTTATTCTGGCTGATAATGTACAACAGACGACTTAATATTTAGTCGTCTGTTTTCAGACGACAAAATATTAAGTCGTCCTAGACCCTAAAATGAACCCCTAAACTAAAATGACTAGATTAACTAACTAACCACGTTATAAAATCAAATTATACTTAAATAGTGTTTACTATACACAGAAATGAACACGCATAAGTAATTTTAAAAATTTTCAAAAACGGTTTTAATGCTTTCCAAAATCTAACCCTAAGAACACATACAATACTACAACATATGTTGATGAAACATAAACTTAAGAATATCATGACTCACTACTTTCACTCATCTATGCTGAAAACAATTGAAATTTGTTATATCTTAATTTATACCTCCTAAGACATATGTTAATTACATAATTCCCATTTTTCACTTATCAAAATATTTTTTACAAAATTTTTAAATTATGTTTAAGACTAACTGTCCAGACGACTTTCAGTTAAGTCGTCTGGACGACTTATTTTCAAGTCGTCTAAACAGACGACTTGCGAGGGGTAGAAACGTAAAAAAAATTCCGTTTTTTTGTTTGGTCACAAGGGGATAGTTGTAATTTCAATAGCCTTTTAGGTTACTTTTGCCTTTGACCCAAGTTGGGGTATTGTTTTGGGTTTGACTCCAAGTTTTGAGTCACACTTGGTAATTCTCCCTTAGAAATTACACTCTTCTCACTGTTTTATTTCTAGCATTATAAAGTATAACTAATGTGTTAGAAGTGACATGAAAGTGTAATCTCATCGTCTGGAGGCTTTCAGCTGTACCAATGCCACAAAGAGTCGCAACAAATTTAAAATGATCTCATGACCAACAAAGAGAAGTAGAAACTGTAAAGTGAAGAGGAGGTGTGCTTTTTGTTTTGTTGAAGGACTATAAATTCGCAGACTAAAATGATGAGTGGGAAAGTTCACCAATTAGGCCGAAGATTCCCACATTTATGTTCTGCACTAGTTTGTGCATTACCGAATATTGTGTCTGTTCACTTCTTGAATGATTAATACAACTTTTTAAAATGGGTTTTGCGAAATAAATCTGTGCAAATATTGGAACCGTATTTCATTTTCATGTCTAGCTAATATTCTTATACCATTGATTGCTTGTGAATTTAGGTGTCTTAATTTGCTATAGAAAATATAAAATGTTGCGAAGGGTATAAACTGAATATAAATGTGATTCCTAATTTCATATTCCAAGTGTTAATTATTTACATAATACAATACGTTGTTAATGGATTCAAACATATTATAGCTTATCTATTACTCCATCCGTTTCATGATACTTGATGTTTTGTAGTATGCACAAAGATTAAAAAAAATTACATTTTTCTAAAAAAATATTTTAAAGATATAATTTTAAAATCAGTTAACCAATTATAAAAGAGACAGTAAAATCTAATTAGTTGAACAGTTTCTAATAAAGTTAAAGTTAACCTTAAAATCTCAAAACTTCGTGTAAATTGAAAAAAAAATAGTTCTTCTAAAACATTATCTATATTGAAACGGAGGGAGTATAAAATTAGTATGCTTCCTTCCATTTTTTGGAAAATAAACACTAAATCTTTGTAAACTATTATTATTTGGCATGTAAACGCAGTTTGTAAACAATATATATTTTTCTGTTTACACTTATGACTTATCAAACAATTTGTAACAAGCTAAAAATATGTGTATGCGTGTATACAAACATAAATATAAAATAAAAATAGCAAAGACAAAGAATCCATCAAACTTCAGCAGTTTGTACTGAGTGTCGACCTTTTTTAGTACACAACTAGAAGATCCATTCCTAGTGGATGGTTCGACAATTTCGCCATATATACATATACACACTTAATTGATCCCCTATGTATGATTGATTATTAAAGTGCATGTTAAAAAATGATCATAGAAGTTTTTGCGAATATTGATGATAGTGGGGTGAAGCAAAAGCATCAGTGAGAGAATTCGATGTGTCAGGGCATTTTGACTGAGGAATATATTTGGCTCTTAGAATTGAGATTCTCTTAACACCCCAAACCTTTGTAACCAAGTGGACCACTTCCTTTGTTTAATTGGATTCTCCTAACGGCCATGGACACGCGTGCCGTTCTGCGTATTTCTACTCTTCTTCATGCCGTTTCCTTATATTATAAACTACAAAAAGGCCGTTTCCGTTTATTAGTGATGTAAACCTCCAACTATTTTCAAATCGGATGAAAAATCTCCAACTAAAATTTTATGTTTTTCAACCTCCAACTATTAAACCGTTAATACCGTTAACCTTCCGTTAACAAAATCGTTTTTCTTAACTGAGATCCGTTAAATCTAAACGCGGCGTTTCATGTAATCCCGAAAATGACATGAGGTTCTTATAATCAATGGATATTTTAGTGATTTAAACCTCCAACTATTTTAAATCAGATGAAAAACCCAAAACTAAAACTGTATATTTTTAAACCTTCAACTATTAAATATTTAATGCTTTTAACCCTCTGTAAACAAAGTCATCTTGTATAAACGGGAACCGTTACATAAACGACACGAAACGCTTAAAACCTCCATATATCAATGGGTAATGATGATAAGATTAAATTAACCCTAGAGTCAACCCTCTCAAATAAGAGATCGGATGTAACACTTGGGAATCGAATCCACAGAGAGCTGAGAACATAATAGAACATATTAAATATAAGATTAAGCTAGGTATGTAATTGGTAAAGACAGTAAATAATGATAAGCAGTAAATAAGATAGATTGGTTGAGTTCACAAAATAAGATATAAGCTAGACTTTCATGCTAAGGGAATCCTAATTATGATGTAGTTGTTAAGTGCATGTGATAATCAATCCTAGAACTCGAATGCTAATGCAAGATGTCCAGCTCTCGCTGCGATTCTACGAGTCTGAATCTATATCCACACTCTCGCGTGTCACATGGAACGAGTGTTGATCGATATACCTATAGGGTGTCTACAGCTCGTGTTTAACAACATAACTCAACAGAATTACTATCAGGTATGAGCATATTCTCGTCGTTGTCAACTCCTAATTCATGATTCTAGTTAGCTATTATAGAATGCAAGCAGTAAGTCGTAACTCTGTGAAGGATTCTTAATTAATCACCTTAACAGTTCTAACATCAATAATTCATTAATATCATACAAACCCTAAGTCTAACAAGGTTACTACTCAGCCAATCAAACAAAACACAAAGATAAACTGAATGAATTGCATGATAGATTAGAGATAGATAAACCGGAGTTCTAATATAATACATTGAATGAGTTCTTGATCTTCTCTCTAAAACCTTAAGCTTCTAAATAAACCCTAATATATTGTCTGTGTTTGTTTTGCCTAAATAGTGGCACAAAATATATATCTAGGTAATATATTCTTGTAATGTGGACAGGGATGTAGTCCATCCTATTTTGATATCAATTTAATAGTTCTCTTCAAAAAATATGACTTTATATACACTAACGTGTGTTGTGCACTATTAGTCTATTATTATAAATGTATTTGTTAATGTCACACACTGAAGGTTAGCCAAATAAAAATGTCACACGGTTAAACCATTTTGTAACGGTTTCTCGCTTTTAATGAATAATTATATATATGTCATAAGAATCAAAACAATCGGTAATGTTTTGTTTGAATTAATTGTAGGACCAAAATAATAACTAATAATAATAGATAGGCTAAACAACTTTTTTAAGTAGATTTATTAAAACTGCTTCTATTTTAATAGTATTTATAGTTAAGGGTTTAAAAACATAAAGTTTTAGTTGAGAGTTTTCCATCCGATTTATAAATAGTTGGAGGTTTAAATCACTAAAATATATATTGATTATAAGAACCTCCTGTCATTTTCGGGATTACATGAAACGCCGCGTTTAGATTTAACAGTTCTCAGTTAAGAAAAACGATTTTGTTAACGGAAGGTTAACGACATTAACGGTTTAATAGTTAGAGGTTTAAAAACATAAAATTTTAGTTGGAGGTTTAAATCACTAATAACCATATTATAAACTACAAAAAGAATAAAAAAAATTGGAGAATTCCGAAATATTTCGGGAGTTTGAACACGACGTGAATTGAACACGCAACCTTCTGATCTGGAGTCAGACGCGCTACCATTGCGCCACGGATCCCCATGCTAAATGGTTACACTTATATATATAAATAAAGAATACTAAACTGGTCGAATAAGAACGCGAATGCTGTTGGTTCTTCCCTGAGGCATGAAATGGCTGCATCCATTGATTCTCTCCAATTCAACTCTCTCTGCAATCGCCAGGTATAGTCGATCCATCTCTTCTCCATCCTCACTTTACCGATACTAACTTCTCTTCTTCCATTGATTGAAATCTCAAAGCTCGCAATTAAATGAAAAACCCAAAAAGAGGTAAGACTATTCTACCCAAAACTACAATTGTTTACGTTCTTTATTTCATGCTTTGACTGGGAGACCAACAGAAACCAACACAAGGTTCTTGTGCAAATCGATTGCTGATGATTCCTCGTCTCCAGGTGAAGAAACTCAGAACACTCATAACGATGATGATGAAGAAGTTGATGTTACCACGACTCAGAGTAGCACCGCTCGTGATTCCGAGAGTTCGATTTCGAGATTCAGGAGTATGATTACGAACAAAGGCTCTTAACTACGAAGACCCCCATTCAACAACCCTTTTGTTAAACTTGGTAAAGGAAGCTCAACGGTAGAGACGTGTGGGAAAGTTTATAAGTTAGCTCCAGTCACGCTTACAGAGAGAGAACAAAGTGTTCATCAAGAAAAGAAGGTCAAGAGCTTACCAATGAAAAAGACCAACGGTTTTCCTCAGAGAAGAAGACTCAATACCTCCTGATGTTGATCCTGATACAGTCAGATGGATCCCTGCCAATCATCCGTTTGCGACTACAGTCAGCGATATAGATCAAGATCTTGCTCAGAACAATGTGAAGCTATGCAGAAACAGCTTGAAGCTTTACAGAACGTAAGCTCTAACTGTTGTGTTTCGCAGGTAATCAACAAGCTCCAAGAAACAATGAGTGTTGGATTGTGTTTCTTACAGGAGGAGAAGTTGAATAATCTGGGTATTGACAGTCAAAATGCCAGAGACTTTCAGAGGCCATACAAGTTCTCAGGAGAATCATACTGGCAGCAATTCATCCTCTGAAGAGACCCACAAGTCCTGAGACACACTGAGCTTTGTAAATATATAGCCTTGAGAATCACACTTGCATCCCAAGAAACTCGAGATAATTTGTAGTGAACCTTCAAAAACCCTAAATCTATCTTTTCATTTGCTTTCAAGAGTTCAAATCACAAATCTCAAAGCTTCAAGATTATCATCATGTTAGGTTTCAAAGAAAGAGAGAAAATTGAGTAATTATTAGATTAATTTCAATAACAAAAACAAAGGAAACAAAAACTAAAGGAAGGTATCTCACAACCAACAAAAAGAGATGAAGAAATCTTTAAGTACATAGAGCAAATGAAGAAGAATCAAGGATACAAACTATATATCTTTGGAAGGAGCAGAAGCTTGAGCTTGAGCACCAAAGGCAAAGTAGTCTGTGATAACCTCCAAGGGCATACCTTTAGTCTCCGGGACCTTCATGTAAACAAAGATCCACGAGATAACGCAAACCGCACCGTAGATGATGAACACACCAACGAGTCCGATCGAGCTGAGAAGAACAGGAAGCGAGTAAGTGACGATAATGTCTCCGATCCAGAACACCATAGCGCAGATAGCAATGCAGAGACCACGGACTCTCGTTGGGAAGATTTCAGAACAGAGGATGTTCGGAATGGGACCGTAACCCATCACGAAGAAGCAGAAGTAGAGTATCACACAGGCCGTGGAGAGCGCTGCGTTTACAACTTTGCTGATGTGGACAAGCTCGCTGATGACCAGGACGATGAGCGAGACGATGAGAACAGGGATTGTCCACAGAAGTAATGCCCTGCAAACAAAAACAGAGTATGGTTTCAGAAAACAGAGGATTAGTTTGAAAACAGAGGATCTTGAGCACAAAGGTTATAGCTTTTTGAGTAGTACCTTCTTCCAGAGACATCCATGAGTCTCATGGCGACAACAATAGATGGAAGCATGAGTAAAGTCGTTAACCCACTAATGAGGAACGACGCGGAGATGGAGCTTAGTCCAAAGCTCGAAAGAAGAATGTCTACACCAGCACGTTCAAGAATCTGAGGAGTATAGTAAAGAACACCATTGATACCCGAAAACTGCTGTAGTATCTGAATCCCCACACCAACAACCAACGCACGTTTGACACCAGGCTCAAGAAGAGCAGACCAGAGAGGTCCTGTAGGAGCGGTTTTCTCTGGAGGAACCATGGCTGATCCATGGATTGATTTGGGACCAAGAACTGATTTGCTCACAAGAGCAGAAGCGTGAATGTAGCTGCCGCCTCCATCTTGACCACCAGGAAGAGAAATGATCGAGCCGCGGCGAGACTCTGCATTGTCTTCCTTAAGGTAATACCTTTTGTACTCTCCGTTGTCGTATCTATACCCCATATGCCAACCATTACCAATCCCCATGTTGGTTTCGCCCGTAAGCGTGCTGTGTCGTCTCATGCTCAGCGTGCTTCCGCCTGTGGGGTGAGGGATCATGTCCTTGTCCATGCTCGTCGTCTGGCGAGACATCAACGGGCTGCGAAGATCGTTGTCCGAGTCATCAGCAGCCGCATTATCATCGGTCGCGTAGTCATCGTGGTCTTTGTTGAATTGGCTCTCTACGTCTTTCTCCCAGTGAGGCGGCTTCCCGTCTGCGTTGGTGCTGAACATGCTTCCGAAGTGAGGGAAGATCCCGCTCCTCGTGTTTCCGCCTGCTGCTTCAGGCATCATCTTCTCGTGGAGGCTGTCGAAGAGACCCACGAGGGGGTCTTTGAGGATCATGCTTTGGTTTGCTGCTAAGCTGCCGTGTCGAGAGCGTAGGAACATTGAGCTCTGTTGTTCAGGGACGGGTCGAGCGATGTAGGATTGGTTCTCGTGGGTGCCAAGAAGCCTCATCTGTCCGTCTTCGTTAACGGTTTCAAGTGTTTCATGGTCATCTAGAGTTACTAAGAGATCTTCTAGTGTTTTCTCTCCCCCTATGTCTAGTCCTTCAACAAGCAAAGCCATCTCATCTGCAAGAACATATAAACAACATTTAATAGCAGCAACCAGTTGACCAGGGCTGGATATGGACACAACCCAATAAAACATTGACCTTGTTTCTAAAAATTTGAAGGTTAGAGCACCCCCAATGAATAGTTCTAGTTTATGGGTTCTACAAATACAATTTGAGAGAATTGCCCTACATTATATATGTGTATGTAATTGCGAGGTTCTAAACGGGAAATCCAACAAAGATATTTTGTATTTTGGGTTAGGTTTTCCGTAAAGTTTAGAACCTGCAATTACATACACATATATGGTTTTAAAATTCGCTAGAACTCCCCATTAAGGATACTCTTATATATATATATAGACATAGGTCCGAAGATTATATAAAAAAAAATTATTAAAATTTTTAGTAAATGTTTACGGTCCCCAAAATCTCAGATCCGGCCCATATAGTGAGAAGAAACCTTACCGGTAACATCTTCTCTGCCACACAACTGTTGAAGCACCCTCTTAGCCTCATCCATTCTCCCTTTACTAACCAGCCAACGAGGAGACTCAGGCAAATAAAACACAGTGAAAAACAAATACACAAGAGAAGGTATCGAGAGGACACCAAGCATCCCTCTCCAGCTAGGAGCCTCGCTAAGTGACATAGTGAAAACCATACAGTAAGACAAGAACATTCCACCAGAGCCAAGAAACTGAGGAAGAGTGTTGAGCTGTCCTCTGATCTCCGGAGGAGCGGTTTCAGAGATGTAAACAGGGACAAGGGTAACCGCAAGCCCGGCACCAAACCCATCAAGAAGCCTAGCTAAACACAGGACATAGACGTTTGGAGACCACCACATTATCAAACCGCTGAGGAAATACATAACGGATGATAAAATGAGCATGGGGCGTCTCCCGAGCCAGTCAGAGATGGGTCCTGAGCAAGTGGTGATGACCGTTGCACCTATCAATGACATAGCTACCACAAGACCTTGAACAGAGGTTGGTAGATTCATGTCTTTGTTGATATAGACCATAGCTCCTGCAACCAAATCTCAAATGAGAAATTGCTCTGATTGAGACAAACAAACTCAAATCCAGACAAGAGCTAAAAAGAACAACAAACCAGCAATGGTGGCATTGTCCCATCCTTGCAAGAAATTGCCGATAGTGGCGGCGAGAGCAACAAGCGTCGCTCCCTTCATTGTTCAACCTACCTTAAACACCAAATCAACATTCAAAGTTTCAAACTTTTAGTCAAAATTTTAGATCTAAACCACAAATATGATAAACCCACAAGATTCAGTTCGAGAAAACTAAAAGACCCTTCATCAGTGGAGGTGAAAAGGATTGATTTTTAGCTAAACAGAGTAAAGGAAGCTTATGTGAAAGCAGAGAGATAAGAACCCAAAAGGTGTTTTTTACCTTTTTCTTCTACAATTCTCCGACAGTAACGAGGAACTGGAGCTCTTTCTTTTTGCTTTGCCTTTTCGCTTCTGATTTTATAAAGCAAAGAGGCGTTGAAATAGGGATGAACGATTTGGACTCCTTTGATATTTTCCGAGTTTAGAGATTTAATTTTTATGTACAAACAGAGAGGCACCGGTGATGGAATCTACAAATACGGACAAGAGGTAATGGTTTATTGCTACAAAATGAAGTTAAAATTATTGATTTTTTTTTTTGGTGAAAATGAATTGAAATTATTGCTACCAAACAAAAGTTTTGTTACTCTTTTCTTTTTGTTCCCAAGAGAATATTCTCACCGCCGGGATCTAACTTTTATGTTCTTGGGAAAGTGAAAGAAAGACAATAATTGAATTTACATCACAAGTTCTTCTGGTGGCTAAACGTCTGTGGGGGTGAGAGCTATTTAAGAGGATTCTGTAATGTTTTCAAAACTAATGATAAAGTACATAAAATAGATTGAAAGTGCAGGTTGGTTCAAAAAATATATATTTTTAGAGTCTTATTTATATTTTTTTTTTTTCAAAAAATTTGTGGGCTTGAAACGAATGTTTCATCCAGCTTGGTCCAAGATCGGTCATGGTTATATATACAGAAAAACACAAGAAATTTGAAATTTTTTAGTTGGACTGTAAATGATAATAATAAAATTAAATTAATGGAATGAATATGGATAGAATAAGATGAATAACATTGGTAAAAAATGGAAATACAATCATTCCATTTATTCCTTATCAAAATTATAAATGAGTATTTATAAATAGTTTTATTTGTATTATTTTGAAATAATTGTAGAATTGATTAAATGATTATTCCATTACATTCATGTTAATGGTAAAAAAATTTTATGGAATAATAGAATTAATCATTTCACATCATTTTATTCCAAATTAACAATCCAGTTGGAACATTAGCTAAAGTGACTTTGATATAAAGCACATATTTAATTGATAAAATGTAGTTACAGTAAATAGATGATAAATATAGTGATCACAAATATTTACTTTATTATATCACTAAAATTAAGTAACAAATCATGTTTATGTTAAAATTCAGTATCATTTTTAAAGTAACAAATCATATTTGTGTGGAGTCTATATCTCCCAATTACTTTGGCTTTATATCCTCTTTATGACCCTGTATTTATTTCAACAAACATTACTTCATAAATAACCTTTATCAAAACGTTATGACCAATAATTTAAAAAATTTATTAGTCATTTGTTTGCTAAATAATTCATGAACTCATCTATACTATTAAAGGAGGATCCTATTGTCATTTTTACCTTAGTCTGCTTTTTTTTACTAACATTGCATGTTTCATTAAGGGCAATCAAGTAATATTAATAACACATCTATATTGGGCCATTTTTTCGGATCCAGCCCACTGTCCACATCAGATCTCTCTTGGGTCATTTGGGCCGATTAAGAAATCAGATATAATTCTCACTTTTTTTTTCTTTTGGGCCATTGAGTCCAAGTTCAAATAATTTTTTTTCAACCATTCTTAATTTTTTTTTTTGGGCCATTTGGGCTGATTAAGAAATCAGATCAAATTCTCACATTTTTTTTTTCCTTTGGGCCATTTAGTCCAAGTTCAAAAAAAAAAAATTTCAACCATTCTTAATTATTATTTTTTCTTTTCTTAATATAATTTAAGCATTCATAAAAAAAAAATTGATTTTTTCATTGAAAAGTATAAATCTTTATTAAAGGTGTATAATTATTTTTATTAAAAATATTAACCACATAATAAAATTAATTTATCAGAGTTATACCAACTTAATTCATTAAAAAAAATAAAGTTTAATTTTTTAAACATAAATCTATACTATTAAATCAGGATCCTATTATCCTTTTTACCTTAGTCTGCCCTTTCTTTACTAACATTGCATGTTTCATTAAGGGCAATCAAGTAATATTAATAACACATCTATATTGGGCCATTTTTTTTTTATCTAGCCCACTGTCCACATCAGATCTCTCTTGGGCCATTTGGGCTGATTAAGAAATCAGATCAAATTCTCACATTTTTTTTTTCCTTTGGGCCATTTAGTCCAAGTTCAAAAAAAAAAAATTTCAACCATTCTTAATTATTATTTTTTCTTTTCTTAATATAATTTAAGCATTCATAAAAAAAAAATTGATTTTTTCATTGAAAAGTATAAATCTTTATTAAAATTATATAATTATTTTTATTAAAAATATTAACCACATAATAAAATTAATTTATCAGAGTTATACCAATTTAATTCATTAAAAAAATAAAGTTTAATTTTTTTTAACATAAATAGTCATTTAAAATGAAACACGATAAAGAAAGATAAAAAGTTTAAGTCTTTTATAAAATAAAACACAAATATACGAAATATGACATTTACTAAATATTTCTCAATTGAAAAAAAAAAGAAAATAAACCGGCGCTTTGAAAGCGCGGATCAAAATCTAGTACTCATTAATCACAAGACTTATTGATATTATATTTTTATCACATACTATTTTTATTTTAAGCTTATTTTATTCTAATTATTGATTTCCAATTATATAAATATGATATATTATACTGCAGTCCATGTTTACTAGAAAGTACAAAATGTGCTGGATTTTTCTCTAAAATAATTTTTAATTAATAGTTTCGAACTCTAGTAATTATCTGCCAACATTAGTAGTACATTGGTTTATATTACGATTGAAAGTTCAAATCCACATAATGTATATATTGTTAAAGAACAAATTTACTCATCATATAGGTTTCCAGCGTTCAATTCCCATAGAAACAATTCCGATAGTTTACACCAAAAAAAAAAAAACAATTCCGATAGTCAACATACTTATATAGCACCGCTTACAGACTGATTATCACTAATTGGAACCCTTTTCCATATCACGAATTGGAACCTTAAGAAGTTGACACAATTACCTACATATATAATTGAAGTATTATTTTATGCGATCCCAATGGCAGAAGAGACCAAAAATAAACAGCAATGAAGGTGAAAAAAAATTTCTAATACATTACGACCAGATCAATGTGGAACATGCAAATACAGAGGATCCACGTTATAGATCAACGCTTCAGTTGTTGTCCAAGTTAAAATCAATACGCAATAAACAAAAAAGATTTACAGCTTTTCTGTCACATCGAATGTAATATTTTAGTTTTCAGATGTCACACTCTGATGAGTCGTACATTGTTGGGAGCTAACAATTCATACAAATAATGATTCTTTAAAAAAATGAATCATTTATCTGTATGAATTGTTCCCCACCAATGTACATGAATTCACAAGTGATCATGTGGCTTAATTATATATTAGCTCATACTTTTTACATAGAACGTACGCACAATGGTTGGATGTACAGCAAAATTGGGGTAAAAAGATGAAGACATTTAGGAGAAATTTGCTATAAAATAACGTTAAATCACTATTAAAAAGAAAAAGGGTTATAATCAAGAGACAGATGGGGTAAGTGCAACGGGAGATGAACATGGCGTTGTGAGAGGGCACGTGATAGTTTACTATTAGTGCTTTGTCACTTCCTCACGCATCTTTTTGTGCCCTACCAATTACTTCTCCTCTACTAGTACTCCACTGCTCCCTCTGTATTTTAATGTTACATATTCTAGATTTTTCACACATTTTAATAAAACACATTAAATTTGCATATTTTTTTGTGTTTATCTTTGTTTCGTAGTTTTAAGCCAATAACAATTCAGTAAGTGCAATTAAGTTTTTTGAAATTTGCAATTAGTTAATAAAACATGTCTTGAAAATATAAAAAATAGATTTTTTTAAAACAATTTTTTTTCCTAAAATATATAATATTAAGGAACAGGGGGAGTATATTACAAATAAATACTCCATTAATTTTTTTCAAAAATTCAATAATCATTACATTTATCCATGGTTTTCTAGTTTTGTTACAAGCTGGTAATTTTATTTTTCTTTGCGCAAAGCAAGTTGAGAAATAATATATAACGTTCTTTCTTTTAATACTAATAGATAGATCTATATATAAGACCTAAAGAAACATAGACAACGGTCTTATTCTTGGTAGAGTTCGTGCTCCCAAATCATTCAACCATCTCCGACCACGTGTATCCACCTCAAACGGATCTTAAGACATGCTTTTTGTTTTTGTTATTCATTTTTATAGTATTTGTTTTTGTATTTTGTCCCAAGTACAAACTAACTACCAACTATTATTTTTATACCAAGTATTTATTT
The DNA here is from genome assembly GCF_000695525.1 of Brassica oleracea var. oleracea. Lineage (NCBI taxonomy): Eukaryota > Viridiplantae > Streptophyta > Magnoliopsida > Brassicales > Brassicaceae > Brassica > Brassica oleracea. The sequence continues at coordinate 23,073,620 of NC_027755.1, forward strand.
CGTTTATACAAGTAGCTAGATGTTCTGTAAAGATAGATCCAGTGATTTTTCAATTTGAACTTTCATATGATTCATGTTTTAAATGATCAACTTTATGATATACATGGTGTGTTCATAGTGCTTGGTGGTCATCAAAATAAAGTAAGGTTTAGGTAAGAAGATCTGATCCTCCTGACATTGTTATCAGATATCTTGGTGGATTGACAGGTCAAACTTTGTTCTTTACAGCATAATAATTTTAAAAAGACAAAAGAAACACTTCACTATAATCTCATGTTTTATGAAGTATAGATAGCCTGATTAAATAATTCTTGGGGACCAAATATCATTCCAAAGGCCCATCTCCAAATATGTGGGCATAGAATGGACTTGATTAAGAGCATGACCATTTATCATTCCAAGGGCCTATCTTATTTATTCAACCTCTAGCCCAAGTAGAGGGTTCTGGTGCTGCACAGAACTTACTAAACAAACATATATACATATTACTTGGAGTCAAAGTTTCTTCAGGGGACACAATACTAAGCTTAAAGACACAGACTGTATACAAGATCCAGATTCAGACAACTTTACTCTAAAGCAAAAAGATCAACATCTATCTATAACTTCAGCCTATATAAACTAAACCCTTCTCTTCCAAATACTCCATCAACTAACAAAGTACAAACTTCTAGTTACCCTAATGGCTCTCTCTTCTCCTACAAGAATCCTCTGTTTTGCTCTTGCCTTATCTGCTGCATCTATCTCCCTCTGTTTCGCTGCTTCCAACGACTTCTCCATCGTTGGATACTCCCCCGAGGATTTGGAGTCTCATGACAAACTCATCGAACTCTTCGAAAACTGGATCTCCAACTTCGAGAAAGCTTACGAGACCGTTGAAGAGAAGTTGCGTAGGTTCGAAGTTTTCAAAGATAACCTGAAGCACATCGATGAGACTAACAAGAAAGCGAAAAGCTATTGGCTTGGTCTCAACGAGTTTGCGGATTTGAGCCACGAAGAATTCAAGAATAAGTACTTGGGGCTCAAGACTGATATAGCGAGACGCCAAGAAGAAAGATCTTACCAAGAGTTTGTTTATAAGGACGTTGACGTTGAGGCTTTTCCTAAATCAGTTGACTGGAGAAAGAAAGGAGCTGTGAGCTATGTCAAGAACCAGGGCTCTTGCGGTAACTCACATCTTGGACTCTGATGTGTTATAGTTTTAAAATTTTCATTTAAATTTTAATATTTTTTTTTTGAATTGTTACGCAGGAAGTTGTTGGGCGTTTTCGACAGTAGCTGCAGTGGAAGGTATAAACAAGATTGTGACAGGGAACTTGACAACATTGTCTGAACAAGAACTCATAGACTGTGACACAACCTACAACAATGGCTGCAACGGTGGTCTCATGGACTATGCTTTTGAATACATTGTCAAGAACGGGGGCCTTCGCAAGGAAGAGGATTATCCTTACTCCATGGAAGAAGGAACTTGCGAGACTCAAAAGGATGAATCTGAAATGGTGACTATCAGTGGGCACCAAGATGTACCTATAAACGATGAGAAAAGTCTCTTGAAGGCATTGGCTCATCAACCTCTCAGTGTGGCCATTGATGCCTCTGGTAGAGAGTTCCAGTTCTACAGCGGTGTAAGTACATTATTAAACACATGATCAAGTAAATAATTAATCTTCTTGATGTTTGAATCATTTTGTTTTGGTATATTAAGGGTGTCTTTGATGGACGGTGCGGGGTTGATTTGGACCACGGTGTGGCTGCGGTTGGGTATGGATCAAGCAAGGGTTCGGATTACATCATTGTCAAGAATTCTTGGGGACCAACATGGGGAGAGAAGGGCTACATCAGGATGAAGAGGAACACTGGTAAACCAGAGGGGCTCTGTGGAATCAACAAGATGGCTTCTTTCCCCACCAAAACTAAGTGATGAAATCATTTTATCTTATCTGCATTTGATCATTATCTTCATATCAATATGAATATTCATTGTCATGAAATTGTCAATTTATTTGTGTTTCCTTTTGAATTATGAATAGAAATGTTGTAAGAACTATGAGAAATAATAAACTGAATATAATAGTATGATTTAAAAAATAGAAACCATAATCAAACTGAAGAAAAACAAAGGAAGACTAGGTTGAACAGTTTCATGGGTAGAAAGTACATAAAGAAAACAAAAGAAACGTACATTAAACAGTTTCCTGGGTCAGAAGTAATTGTAAAAATAAATACAAAAGTGGTTTCCTTTGTCTACTAAACTTGAACCGTACATGAGTTTGGTATCTCGGTCATCATTGTGTCTGAAGCAAAGTGCTTTCCGATGATTGTCCGTCAACAATATGTGGCTCATCTTCACTCTCATCATTGTTAACTTGTTCTTGTTGGTGCTCATTCTCCTCTAACGATCTTCCCATAGTTTCCTTGGTGAAGAAATACGTCACGAATATTCCAGCAATGCAAACTCCACCAAGTATCAAGAAAGCAGCTCTCATACGGTTCATATTATCGCCATCGTCTGCCTTCTCCGTAGCCCACAAGAACCCAACAGTGCCCACAATAGCCCCAAGCTTACCCGCGGCTCCAGATATCCCGTGACATGTCGACCTAAACCTAGCCGGAAAAAGCTCAGCGGGTATGATAAAAGTTGTAGTGTTGGGACCAAAGTTAGAAAAGAAAAAAACCAAACCGTAGAGAACCATAAAGCCTTTCTTTGTCTGCTCATGCTTCGACCAGTACCAAGTGTACGGTATCCCTGCGACCAAATACACAACGGCCATGAAGAAAAACCCCATCATCTGGATTTTAACCCGACCTATCTTGTCGATGAAGTAAACTGTGAACCAATAACCGGGAATGGTGGAGCAAGCGGCTATGATGGCTCCTAGTTCCGCCACTCTGAAGGCTGCGTCGTAGACATTCTCAGCGGTGGAGGAAGAAGGTTTATCCGAGTAGTGACTGAAGATTTGGGAGAGGAGGAGGTTGCTTGTGTAGAAAACAACGTCTACTAGGAACCAATTAACAGATGCGGCAAAGAGGTCGCGGCCGTGGAGGCGGAGGAAGCGAAGGGAGAAGAGTGTGTATGAAGGCGGCAAAGGAGGAGGAGGTGGTGGTGGTGTCTCCGTCGTTGTTTCATCAGAGATATCATCAGTTATTGACATGACTCTTTCCATGTCTTTTGCTGCTTGGACTATGTTGTTTTCCACAAGTGCTGTGTATCTGCATGCATCAGTACAACTTTTAATTAATAACCCGTAATTTATGTAAGATTTTCTATACTTTCAAAATCTAGTTTTTGTTATTTTGACTTTTTATTTATTTTCTAATGAATGCCGTAGAGACTAGAGTGTTGGAAGAACTGGAGTACGTGTGGGGATAATTTTAAATACTTGAAATGAAAACTAATCAATGGATTAGCTGGATCTTATACCTGAGGTATATAAAAATATTAGATGAAAGAAATAATAGAGGATTTATAAATAGTGTAAATATATGATTGGTGAAGACTTTTTTAGTTAAAATGATTGGTGGAGACTTGGAATAGCCAATCTTGAATACGCAAGGATAAGATGTATACTAGCTGGTAAGGTATATACCACAGTATTTGGTATCCATCCGAGTATCCCTTGCAAAGTCAATGAATCATTTGAAACAAATCACTAATTTGCAACCTTCTAAATCATTGATCTATCAGTACCCTAGCGGTTAAAATATACATATAGCTACACTTTTTTAAGGAATCTGATATTTTATAGAAAAAATATCTAAAATACCATCAAGCTATGGTTCCAAACCTACCACTTACTCTAACATTTTTTTATAGAATAGAAAACCTTTTCTATCTTCAATTAATTAAAAATCCACTGAAAGCTCTTGAATTCGATCATAAGTCAGGTATATATATCTGTGACTGATCGGAAAACTTGTATAAGAATAGTCAATTACAAGAAAATATTCGTTAATGACAAACAAATGATTTTCTTTTGAAATACAATGTATCTAGCCAGAGAAGCTTTCACAAAAAAGATGATTGGTTCTACTTCTAATAACTCGTATAACAACTCATAAAAATTTATTAGGATAACACTTTTTAAGTTTTTGTTGTAAAATATATATTTTTGTTTTTATATTTTTATTTTTATGGTTAACTAATCTAGATTTAAAGTTAAAAGTTAAAAGGTGGAGTTTTGGGATAAGATTTCAAATTAAAAAAATTAAAAAAAATATTAAAAAAATAAAAATAAAAATAAACTATTTTGGTCATTTTTATAGTTATTTTGTGATAAAAACTTAAAAAGTGTTATTTGAGAGAATTGTTTATAATTTAATCCTACAGAATGATATTAGAAAATCTAGTAGCTTTTAAAATTTTAAATGCGAGTCAAGTAGCCAATAAAAATATATAGTGAGACGAGAACGTTCTGCATTACGTCCATTCTGATTTGTGATTGGATACATAAAATATATTAATGCAAGTAAAAGGAAAATATTGAAAATAATTTAACTAGTTTATTAGTGAAAAAAGATAAGTTCTGGACGGACCTTGCGGTCTCAGGCATCAGCATTCGCCAGTAAAACGTCAATGCAGCGGGAAGAGCACCTATCATTAGTATAAGCCTCCACGCCACGTCAGCTTCAGGCGGAGCCTCCTCCTCGTCCAATGAACCACCGCCGCCACCTCTTTTAAACGCCACACAAACAGCCATCGTCACGGCTGAGCTCACAAGAATCCCCAACCCTTGCATCGAGAACACCGCAGCTATAAACGCGCCACGCGTCCTCTTATTAGCGAACTCGGACATTATAGTAGCCGAGACTAACCATAACACAAGACCTCCGAGTGGTGCACACAGAGAAGCCACAACCGAAGGAGCTTATGATCATGATGACGAGACAAAGGCCGTAGACTCGGCGACGACCGACCCGGTCGCCGAGGTAACCGAACACGAGTTGACCCGTCGCTGTCCCGAGGAGAGCGATGGCGTAAGAAGTGGAGAGAACGGCCGTGTTGATGGAGTCGCCGTGGTAGTAAACGTGGCTGATCATTTTCATGACGGGCGCGATGCAGAAGAGGTCGTAAGCGTCGGTGAATAGTCCCATGCCTGCGACTATGATGGCTTTGAAATGGTACCATTGTATTCGAGCTGCGTCTAGGGATGACAATACCTTTATTGGCATCGTCTTTTTCTTGATCTGTGATTCTGAATCCAGAGCTTTTGTTTTATCGTTTTTCTTTTTTGGAGTTTTTTTTGTTGGGAGATGAAAGTGAAGACAGGACAAAGACTACTCTTTATAACAAACATGTTGCTGTCTTTGTTTTGCTGTATTTTTATAACTATGAGCATGGAATATGCTTGTTATTTGACTCCGAGGAAGACTTGGTCAGTTCTTCCTATTGCCTTTTGTGTTGTCACGATGGACACAGCATTACATTACATTACATTGTTTGAAATCTTCCAGCAGATTAAACCGGAGTTAGTCGAGTTCCATTTGGTTTCGGTTTGATTCACTGATGACAAGAAGTAACTAGTAACAGCAAGTAGTGCTTCCGTGAGTTTACTCTCACTTTTAGTAGCATTTATCCAAGCAATTTTTTTTTCTGTAACGTGAATTGATAACTGTATCTTAAAAAATGATTTAAATGATGCTCGGTTTAACTAGTTCTTGAATCTTTAGAAACCAAAACAAGTAGTTAACGAAAATATACAAGAAAGATGGAGTTAACAACAGAGGATGATGGTAAGCAGAAGATGGAACCGGAGACAGAAACAATAAGAAGATCCTGATATAACAATTTATCATTTTAGTAACTGTACAGACGTGTAAAAGAGAAGAGTACAATAGCCCTGTTCTTTTCATAGCCGCTGCGGCCGGCGGTAGCGACAAAGAATAACATTTGGGTGGAGACAAGATGATCGATTTTGAAAGTGAATTAAACTACCGGAGCTTGCCGCAGCGACTAAAAATGAAGACGCTGCTATCGCTGATATTTCCAGCGTCTAATTTTGTTATTGCGTCTAACCGCGCGGCTGAAAAAGTATGCTTGTCTTGTGTTAACGGCGCTGCATTTCCGATCGCGAAGATGTACTTTTCAGTTACTGACGCTGGGGAACAGCGTTCGTAAAAAGAACAAGGCTAATATATGCAAAGATATGAAGCTAAGTGAGCTCAATACACATTAACAAGGACATTAAAAAAAAGCTACCTAACAATCTTCTTACTAACACACACACTCCTATGCCTTGAGAAAGTGTGAAGTAAGAAGACTACTTTAACTACCAAAAGAATCAGATTTTGTGATTCCACCATTCTATATATGCATCTGTACATCTTTTAAATTTATATACATATATATGCTATATCTTTGTCTACCAAGCTTGTTACGTTGATTGAGTTTTTTTCACCCTGTTGTTTGAACAGAACCGCTACTCTGCATATACTGAGGATGGGACTGCGTTGGGGAAGGACCTGCTACAGCTGAAGGGTAGGGAGATTGCATATGACTTCCTGGAACTGAATAGCCCTGTACCGCTGTATAGCCATGACCAACAGGGATGTTTTGACTCAGTTGCCCGTATTGGTAGCTCGGTGAGTTAATTCCCCCAGGCACTCCATAAACCTGAAGGTACTGTTGCCCAGTGTAAGGACCATATAAGCCCTAAAACAACATGAAGAGAAAGACATGTGTTATATATAACCGAAGTCGAAACAGTTTTAAATGCTTAAATAAACCAAGAAGAGGCTGCAACAACTTTAGAATCCTACCTGAGATTGTGAGTACATGTACTCAGGTCCATATGGTGTAACCCTGAGAGAACACCAAAAGGAAAAAAATAAAATTAGAGACAGGTTAGGAAAGTTTTTGCTAGGTACTCAAAGAGTAGCAGTTACACAACCATGGCTAAAAATACATATCCTAGGAAAAGAAGACACTAAATTTGGAGAAAACTTCAGATCATTTTGTAAACTCCGAAATGTGTAACTCACCCATAAGGGTACATCACTCCTTGCTGGTAGCTATAAGCAGGCGTTTGTTGATACGGATGGCTTCCAAAGAGTGAACCGCGAGGAGCCTGCACACTTCCAACATACGGAGAAGCAGGTCCTAACAAACAAAAAACCAACGTAATATGAAAAGGTCTAAGCAAGTAATGCAAGAAAAAAGGTACAGATAAAACAGAGAAGCAAGACCAACCAGGAATATTGGGTAGTGGAAGACGAGGAGGCCTCCCAAGAGAAGCGAGATTACAATTCGCACGTCTGCCATCTATAATAGGTGTTGGATCAACACAGGCTCTCCTAGCAGCCTCTGGATCTCGGAAAGTCACCTAAAAAAATCCTCCATACAAATCAATAACAGAGCATTTTTAAGTCATTCAACAATCTTGAAAATGGCGTAACGAAACAGTTTGTAATCTGCAAGCCCCTAAGATGGCATTTACCAAAACTATTAACTCTAAAGCAAAACTCACAACCCATTTATCTCTAAAGCACACTATGGAAGCAGAGGGAACAAATAAAGCAATGAAGGAAATCACACAAAGGATAGGAAACTCACAAAGCCGTAACCTTTGGATCGACCAGTGTTCTTATCGGTAATAACGACCGCCTCGAGTATCTCACCGTAAGGTTCGAAATGACGACGAAGAGTGTGGCTTTGAGTCTCCCAGGCAAGGCCACCAACGAAGACTTTAGTGAAGGTCGTATCACCAAAAGGAGAATTCAAGTAGTGAAACCCCGAGGAGCCCGGAATCGAATGATACGCCATGACTAGAGGTATGCACAAGAACCGATTCTAACTAAGTGGACCCGGTAAACCCTATACGTTAAATTTGTATGCTTGGAGCTTAAGAGAGAGTAAAGGTGAAGAAGAAGAAACAGAATAGATCGAATTGTAATCGGAGATTCTAGGGTATACTAACTCTAGAATAAAGGTGAAGAGATTAATACTAACTCTGTTCCTAAATATATGATATTTTAAAGAATTTTGATGTTTCAATATATAAGATGTTTTCATTTTTTTAGATAATCTTTTACTTTATTAAAAACTGTGCAACCAATTATATTTGATAATCTATTTTGTAATTGGTTGAATAACATTAATTTATAGTTTTAATGATACTTTCTAGACAAAACAATTATTTTCTTAATTTATAATCTATTTTGTAATGTGTGTTTTACCTAAATATCTTATATTTAGAAACAGATGGAGTATTTTCTAGAGTATGCACGTTTATTAAGAATTTAATCAATGTTTATAATTTAATTTATTCTATACTTTTCAATAACTTTCCAACAATGAAATTTAATCAATTCAAATATTCTTAATTAATGTTCCTTAAAAATATAGAAAATCTATCTTCGTTGAATAAAATTTTTTTTTAAAAAATCTCACTTTCGGAAAAAACGGGAGTAGTTTATTTAAAAATTGTTCAATCTCTTTCTTTTGAATCTCCCAACTCCTTCAAAAGGTTATATACCGTGTTGTACTTTAGAATTTTTATTTTTTTTGCTGGATAGAAACTGAAATGGATAAGCCTTGTGAGACCATCTACCTACTAAATTATAATATACAATCAAATCAATTAAGTTAGGAAAAGGACTTTCCTCGGCAATGGTTATGTGTACCCGTAATTTTTTTTAGATCCTTTACGCTTTTTTGGCATATAGTTGTCGTAGGAGTCTAGACATATACATATATTGTCCAATAGTCAAGTTCGAGAAAAAGAATTACACCAGAGTTTCAAAGAAACATAAATATCCAAAATACCCAACTCATATTCACATGATACAACTTGATCAAAACCGAACTGGATGAACAAACATCAAGCAGCTAGCAGAGTAACAAAACAGAAATGCGAGAGAAAAAGACATATCTGTTAATATAGACCATATGCTTCTTCTTGATATTAACTTGGGAGGGGCCTTTTAACGGCCACGATCAACATCTTTGGTTAGAGGATAAGATGGGAGAAACCGAGGAAGAATCAGCGCGACCACGAGACACAATACTATTACAACCACCCATGACCAGAATGAGCATGAACAAAGCTCGAGACACAATTAAAACCACCAGTTGTGAGCAGCATGAGAGTATGAATCCTTAAATAAACAAAGCTCGCGAAGCCCATGGCCATTTTATTAATAAAGTTGACCCGTAACATTAAGAAGAAGAACAACAATTACGAATGGTGGTTGGAAGTGGAATATATATTATATAGTTTTTATTGTATTTATTAAGAGCACGATAAGATTATCGCAGGAGATTAGTGGGTTTCTTAACAAACTTTATGGTCTGGGTCCCACAAAAACCTTTAAAATCGGTTCTACAAGTTGTGAAATAAGGATCGACTTTGGTCTGTTTCTTGCACTGTCCGCGGATCCCATTGACACGTGGCGGCCCACAAATGGTGCGTTTGTTAATTTTTTTTAATCAAACAAAAAAAAATAAAAAAGTAAATAAAAAAATTGAGTCTTTTTTTTTTGTTCAACTAAGGATTTCATTAAACTTAATAAAACGGCAGTTTAGCCCACTAGGGGCCCATTACAAATTGAAAGTAAAGATAAACGGAGAGTTCTTTTAGCTAACTCGTCGGCTTCCTGGTTCTGAGTTCGTGGCAGAAACGTGAAGGAGATTGAGTTAAACGCAGAGGAGAGTTGATGGATGTCGGTGATGATTCCATAAATTTCCTTATCCTGCATCGTGGTGTTGATAGCTCTGATGAGCGTTGAAGAGTCGGAGAAGACTTTGAGATCGGGGATCTCAAGTTCTACTGCCATAGTGATGGCTGATCGAATCGCTAGGGCTTCAGCCATCAAGAGGGCTCATAAAGATTATGAGGTCCAAAAGAGTAAAAGGGTGGGAAAGTGGTTTGCAGTTTTGGTTTCGTACTAGAATTTAAAATTTTTCTAAGGTTGGAAGTTTTAGAAGGTTTATCTCAAATTTAAAGGTATACACTTGATGTAAGAAGGGTTTTTTTGATGAATAAATTTAGCATTCATTCAAAAAAAAAAAGATAATGGAAACTTCTGGTTTACCGAGTTTTGACTCTCTCTATCGTACTAGAATTTAAAATTTTTCTAAGGTTGGAAGTTTTAGAAGGTTTATCTCAAATTTAAAGGTATACACTTGATGTAAGAAGGGTTTTTTTGATGAATAAATTTAGCATTCATTCAAAAAAAAAAAGATAAAGGAAACTTAAGATAATGGAAACTTCTGGTTTACCGAGTTTTGACTCTCTCTATCTCTCTGTTCTCTCACTTAAATATTTCACACAGAGAGAAGAGAAAAAATCAAAAGTTTTTCTTTTGGTCTTCTGATCATTAGATCAGATATTTACTTCGGCTTTGTCCATTAGCTTTTCCGGTAGCGGATATAAGTTCGGCTTGTCCAATTTTGTTGTGTTTTTAGCTCTTCTTTTGTTCTTCACTCATAATCCTCTTGATCTAAAAATTTGATTTTCATCTCATTAGATAAGCCCAACTCTTGATACTGAGTTGGAATCAACCTTGCGTATGTGAAGAAGCGAAGTATCCATGACGGTCAAGATTAGAGAGTCAGAATAAACTGGTGAGATTCGATGCATGGATAGAAGAGTCGGAGCTGCCGTATCGGCTTGCGTTCTGACAAATTTCTGTCTTGGTTCTTATTGAAGCTCTTCGCCGGAATAACTCTAGAGGATGGAGAATAATATCTTGTTGATTGGGCGGTGACTGAAGGAGAGTGGAGCGAACAAGCAACTCAAGCGAGCCGGATATGGTGAGCTATGTTCGACCGGCGTGAAGTTTCCGGCCTGGGCTGAATGTATTTTAAGTTTAACTTGAATTGCTTGTACTGTTTAGCATGTGGGCTTAATATAAATGGGTTGACGAAAAAAAACTCCTGGTCTACGCCGATGATTTTGTTTGGACGCCTCGTGTACCCATCAGTGGCAATCTGCTTAGTTGCAATATAACTATAGTTTCATATCTATTGAAAAAATATTAGTTAAACACTAATATTAATATAAGACTAGACTTTGATCTATACCTCTGCGCGAGTGTTTAGTTATTTTGTAAGGAATATTATTTACGATTGTGGCCAATTTTTAATACTCTATATTATGGGTGGGTAAATAAAACGAATTCAAAAAACATGTATAGAATCTGACCCAATAAAAATAATTTGAACTGAACTGAATCCAACATAAATATCAAATGGATATAGTTTTATTATATTTTGGATTATGAGTTTTATCTAAACCAAATCTCA
>NC_027755.1:23085898-23107150 GCF_000695525.1 Brassica oleracea var. oleracea
GGTGAGAAGGCTCTCTACACCCATTCGATCTCATAAAACATATTTGCAAAGGAATTTTTGTGGCTTCTTCTCCTCTCTATGGCGTCGAGAATCTTTCTTCACCTTCATGGTACCTTTTCTTCAAACATAAAGGCTCCACCATTCGCACTCTTCTCTCTTGCCCATTTTTTTTACTTGAGTATCCATAATCAATTTGTTTATTTACTATTGGTTTCTCAGGCCCACAACAATGTCTTCCTAGGGTTCCCCAAGTTTCTTCTCTTACTCGTCTTTCTCCAGGTTATGTTATTTCTCAATAAACTCTTCTTTGAGTTAACTCGTGTACACTTATGAAGTTTCAGTAGAAGGAAACAATGATACCATCGCTCCTTTTGTTAGAAAAATAACAAAGAGAGTGACTTTGGGGGTTAATATGTTTTTTACTCTGCAAATTTCTCGCCTTTACTATAGGGGGTTTGCTTGTGTTCTTCCGGATGGCTCTTAGTTCTTGTGGGTTTTCTTATGTTAATCCGGAGGGCTAAAGCAGTAATTAATTGTATTGTGTTGGTGGATGCATGCAGGTGTGTATGTTGTGAGAACGATTGATCTTCTATTAAAAGGAAGACGCATAGAAGGAGAACGTTCTTGGTTCCTGCAAAAAAAGGTTTGGATGTATTAAAACAGTGGCTGTTCCAGCCCACACCCCTTTCAGTTGACAGTGTAGAAAACAGAGAACAGTTAACATAAAGCTATGGATTCAAACGAATTGGACAAGATCTTCCTGATAATGCCCCTTTAATGGATACACTACCTAAAGAGGTATATAGATTTTCAATAAGTATTGACATTTAACTTCTTCTTTTTGTTACTCACTATTTTAAACATGATTCTTCTTCAGGTGATTGAGATTGGATGATGTTAAAGCTGAAAGTCTGTGTTGATATCTGTGATAGGTGTTTGAGATTGAATGATGTTAAAGCTGAAAGTCTGTGTTGATATCTGTGATTTCCTACACTTTGGCGCACTTCATGATTGTAAAAGTGCCATGGAATTTGCTGCCGTTGGCTTGCCATGGTATCTACAATCTGGACATTTCAAGCAAAATCCTCGAACACTTGTTCTTCCCTTCTAAACTTGTGCAGAGGTCTCTCTCTCATTTTCACTTCAAACAGAGTGATCAAAGCAATTTGGGGGAAGAAAGGAGCATCTGCCACAATTTGGTGGCGGTATGTGATTTATTAGTTTTGTACGTATTTAACAATTTTAAATCCATCACCCTAAAAACCCCCGGTAATCATCCTCTAAGAAGTTAACGTTTTAAAAACGTCCCACTTGAACTATTTATTCATGAGGCTAAAAATGATATTTATAGTGGACGAAAGGCATCTTCTCAAATCTCAATGTACTTGATATACAAAGTTGCATGTGCATGTATACACATCCGTGTATATATCGTCACATGAAAGTTTATTCATCCATTAACATTCAAATCTAATCAACCACACAAACACAAAAATAATGAATCCTATGTTTTACTTCCTTCTTGCCTTAACCACTGTTTTGGCCGTGACCGCCGGACCAGTTCTCGACACTGATGGTGATATCATATTCCATGGCAGTTACTACGCGATCCCGCTCCCCGCCGACATTAAACGTGGCGGCCTGGATCTATTGCCCGACCTTGATCACCAATGTCCCCTCTATGTGACTATGTCGGGCAGACTTTTTAAGAAACTGACAAGGGCATGTAAGATATACTTTTATGATTTCTATAATGAAATTTACCCAAGACTGAATTCTAGATTTAGATTAATTCAACCCCAACACATTTCTAAAGAAAATAGAAGGACTAACCTTTCAATCCATGCTTAATGAAGATAAATTGAAATCAATGCACCAATTGATTTTCTCCTCCCTTAGACCTCCAAGTCCTTATGATTCTCTTTGATGGATAAGAGAATCTGAATCCTTTCTTCCTTTCCTTGTAATGATCACCGTACGTCTTTCCTTTGATCACCACCGTATGTCACTCCTCTTTCATTTACGTTTGTTTGTATTAGTTATGACAAAAGGAAGAGACTCCTTTTTTTGATCAAAATTACGTACACCCATTACACACATATATATATGTATATTGCACCCTTTCAAATATATAGTCACGTCTCTTTTATTAACTATACATATAATACACATATATATATATATATATGCACATATGAAAAGGATATTATATAATTTAAATAGGCAAGCGAGGAGGGTTATCATTACACCCAAATTCTAATGACATTAATCGAAACCGATCCATCGCGGTATCATCTTTTATATTAGAATCTTACAACATTATTATGAATTTGAACTTTATATTAAACCAATAGACACATAGGTCACATAGAATATAAAATATTCTCACATTCTCCCACTTGACCTTTGTGTCGTCTTAAGAGTTCAATAACTTTAATGTGCACTTTTTATCAAGTTCGTTTGATCTTTACTAAAATTAGAACTGATCGAATCATGGCGGTTGTATGTCATTTAACCGGCATAGTCCCTTCCATGTATTACAAACCAATTCTAACTTTATATCATCCTTACATGAGAAGAACCTTTATTCTCAAAACTTTACTATATGTTATCTTTGAACCATAAATGTGTACACATACTTTAATGACAACATATCTAACAAATCAGAAACTTAACTTTAATTGAATTCCTAGGTGTCAAAAACTTAATAAGCATTCCATAACTATAATAGCAAGGCTTTATCTATGATACCCATACGCTCTAAACGGCCATTGAACGCCTTGGGTGATAAACCTTTAGTTTGCGGATCCGCTATTATTATATCATTTCTTATGTGCTCAAATGACACTCTATATGTCTGAATTTCTTCTTTAATAAACAATTACTTTAACTTAATGTGCTTAGCACCTTCCAACACTGTCATCTTTTCAAAAGAAGACAGCTGCAAAATAATCACCATAAACTCTCAGCCACTTGGCTTTAATGTCGACAATCCAAAACCTTGAGATAAATTTCCGCAGCCTCCATACATGAATTGTGGCTTCAAAGCATACCACAATTCGACCTTCATAGTGGAAGTAGCAATGACAGACTACTTTCCACTTTCTTTTATATTGTTTCCTCAATTTATAGGAACAATAGCCAAACGTTGATTTTTACCATCAACACATCCGGCATAATCTGAATCTGAATATCCAGTGACCTTTAACTGATTGGATCTCTTTTATGTAAGCATGTTCTCGTTGGTGCCTTGCAAGTACCAGGGACCTTTCTTTGCAGCATTCTAGTGGTTCATTCCAGTATTACATTCATATCGGCCCAACTTTCCAATATCAAAACTGATGTCAAGCTGAATACATATCCGATATAGTTCAAACTCCCAACCACTAATGTCTAAGCATTTTTTTTATTCTTTACGCTCCAATTCATTCTTAAGACATACTAAACTTATCACCCTTCTGAATTGGAGCTATTCCTACGGAGCATTTTTCCATTTTATATATCTCTAAGATCTTACAGATATATCCTTTCTGAGACAAACTCAACACTCTTGTGATCTATCTCAAAAGATTTCTATTCCGATCACATAAGATGCCTCACCCCTATCTTTCATTTTAAAATTCATAGAGAGATACTACTTTACATCATGTAACATGCCTATGTTATTTGCAGCAAGCAAAAATTACATCAACATATAAGACTAACACCACAAATCTGCTCCCACTGACTTTAACGCAGATACATAGATCAACGATCATCTCTACAAAACCAAATAACGTGATGGTATTATTAAATTTAAAATACCATTGTTTGGAAGCTTGTTTTAGTCTATATATTGACTTTTTCAGCTTCCACACCATATTTTATTTTCATGCGGTCATGAAACTTTTCATGCGGCCATGAACATGTTACTACTTCCTCAAGCTCTACATTCAGAAAAAAACGGTCAAACAACTATCTGGTGAAACTCAAGATCATAATGAGCCACCAAAACCAAAACAATTCTAAGAGAAACTGGAGAGAATGTCCCTTTATAGTTAATATCATATTTTCTGGGTGAATCCTTTAGCAGGAAGGCGAGCTTTGTATCTTTCAATATTACCTTTCGAGTTGTGTTTGGTCTTGAAGACCCATTTACAACCAATGGTATTGAAACCATCAAGCAACGCTACTAAGTACCAAACTTCATTTCATTTCGGATTTGACTAAGTTTTTTTTTTCAGGAAAGAATTGTTATTCCTTTTGTTCTTTCTGCTTAGGATTCTTTTGCTGCTACTGACACTTCCAAGACCTACGAGGTTAGCAACTTGGTCTTTCATCTTCCTTGATCTCCTCTCCTCTTGAATAAACATAGCCTTTAATTCTCTAATGTTTCATTATCTTTACTGGTGTTGTAATTCACCTGAAACTGACTAATCTCAAGAGGTATAGAGCTGATGATGAATTGGACCAGAAACTGCTTGTGCACCTCCATTTCCAAGGTCTTTAACTTTATAGCCAGATTAGACATGTGAGTCACATGATCACGGATTAGTTGGTACCAATCAACCATTTTCATAGTTAGCTCATTTATGAGACTTTCTACATTCGACTTACAACATAATCCGACTATAAACACTCCTTAAATCTACTCTATAAATTCCTTTTTTTTTCTTAGGCATCAATGACAACTCTTTCTACAACGAGAACATTCTCATAAAGTTCAAACTCAGCCTATTAGTTTGCTCTCATCTCTTACACACGAGACTTTTCACAGTCGGAGATATCTATCGTAATGGCTGAGGACTCTTCATTTACTATGGTGAATTCCCATTCTATTACATCTAATGTAACCCAGATCTTTTCGGACCATTCACCAAAATTGAGTTCATTGAACTTCACGATAGAGTTAGCAAATGCAAACACATTTGATGAAGCTGCAAGCTTTTATACATGCTTACCCCTTAGTGCTTTGAAACTTTATTTCAGATTCTAGACTTAGTATAAACTTTTAAGTTTGTATTTAAGTAACCTTTGGGCAATACTTAAACACAAACACTTTCAGTGGCGCTAAAATACACTTTAATAACTAATCATTTAAAACTCAAGTCAAATGGTATATTACCTTTAGGTATATATACTACCAACTATAGTAAAAAAATGACTAGTTCTTTTCATATTATTAACTATATTCAATGATCCACATTTGGGTGATCTCCAAGAATATAGAAAATAAAATAATTGATCACTAAAACTTTAATGTCATTTAGCATCTCTTTTATCATGATCAATTATACTACTATTAATTTTAATATTTGTAAGTAAATAACATGGTCACTTTGGTGACAAACATGTTATAAACTATACAAACGATCAAAATATTAATAGGTAAATTTATCCTAATATTATGCTATATTTCATAACATAATTTTATATAATG
Organism: Brassica oleracea var. oleracea; assembly: GCF_000695525.1. Lineage (NCBI taxonomy): Eukaryota > Viridiplantae > Streptophyta > Magnoliopsida > Brassicales > Brassicaceae > Brassica > Brassica oleracea. The sequence goes on from NC_027755.1 coordinate 23,091,318, forward strand.
TGTTAATATTTCATAACACAAGTTACCTATTAATAAAATGCCGCGGAAGCATTTTTCAAAACTTACAACTTTATACATACAATATTTTAAATTAATAAAATATTATATAGCTCATTTTGTGTCTATGTATGTCCAATACTCTTTAGCATAATGGTGTAGTAGAGAGGTAAAATCGTACTATAATAGAGATGGTTAGAAGCATGTTAAGTAATTCTTCTTTACTTCTTTAGTTGTGGGTATATATATGCATTAAGAACTGCAACGTATGTGTTGAACTAGGTTCCCAGTTAGGAAGTTCCTAAGATCCCTTACGAACTATGAATGGAAAGAAACCTAGTTTGAACCAACTACGCGTATGGGGTTGCTCATCAGAAATAAAGCTATATAACCCACATGAAAAGAAACTTGATCCTAGGGCTGTCAATGTATTATTTTTTATTGGCTATCCTAAAAGAATCAAAGGGGTATGATTTTTTATTGTTTTAACCATAATACGAGAATAGTTGAATCGGGTAATCTTGGGTACATTGAGAATGGTGAAACTAGTGGGAGTTGTGAACTGCGAAAGGGTGGACATTAATGAAATTCGGGTTGAAAGTTCTTTCGCCTGAAGTTGCACCTGAGGTAGTTGTTTCTTCACAATCGAACAACATGCAAATGCACTGATCTCACTAGCTAAAATATATAGTCAATGAACTTGTCACAATTCAATTAGAGGCTAGTGAACCACAAGTACCTTTACAGCGCTCTGATACCAAATGTAAGATATACTTTTATGATTTCTATAATGAAATCTACCCAAGACTGAATTCTAGATTTAGATTAATTCAACCCTAACACATTTCTAAAGAAAATAGAAGGACTAACCTTTCAATCCATACTTAATGAAGATAAATTGAAATCAATGCACCAATTGATTTTCTCCTCCCTTAGACCTTCAAGTCCTTATGATTCTCTTTGATGGATAAGAGAATCCGAATCCTTTCTTCCTTTCCTTGTAATGATCACCGTACGTCTTTCCTTTGATCACCACCGTATGTCACTCCTCTTTCATTTACGTTTGTTTGTATTAGTTATGACAAAAGGAAGAGACTCCTTTTTTTGATCAAAATTACGTACACTCATTACACACATATATATATGTATATTGCACCCTTTTTTTTTGTCATCTTATAAATATTAAACTTGGACAGAAGTCCAACAACACAAATAATTATAAGGTGAGGCCCAGAACAAGAAGGCCCAGACAAAGCTAAGGAAATAAATGAGACCTAGACAAGGGCCCAAAAAAACAAGGCATAGCAGCCTTCGCAGAGGAAAACGACACGCCGATGATAGGCGAGACACGTGTATAGACGCAGAGCTGATGGGGACACGTGCTTTGAAGGTCATCACCTTAATCGCTGGGAAAAGATCCTCGCCGGAGCTCCGACCACCGGAAGACGAAGCCGTCAACACGACGAGGGGAGTAAGCTCAGAACGAGCACCGTAGCGAAGAATTTCCAAGCTGATTGAGAACCAAAAGACCAACGCTCCAAAAGATGGATGAATCGATTGTCTTCAATCGATCTGAATAATCGGACTCACCTGAACACGAGAAACATACATCTTTAAAGATGTAGAAGAGCTCGAAGATGAAGCGACCCTATCCAAGGGGAGGAGGAAACAATCCGATCTTCTTATCGAGAGTCAATCGCCGCAGATACAACCAGGAAGCGGTGGTCAAAAAGTAAAACAAAGGAACCGGAGAACCGGAACCAAGCTCACCATCACCATCACAGACGGACGGCAGACAGACGATGAATCGAGAAGAAAGCCGGCTAAGAAGGTGTTTTGAGAACCACCTCTTACCAGAGTCAGAAGCCCGAACTACGGGAGTCAAAACCGGATAAGAACCGGTGATAGAGAAGAAGACGAAGTCGGAATGAAGCCGGCAACGATTCAAGTTCTCTCTCTGAAAGATTTTTAAGAAGATTTTTATATTGCACCCTTTCAAATATATAGTCATGTCTCTTTTATTAACTATACATATATCGTACGAATAATATATATATATATATGCACATATGAAAAGGATATTATATAATTTAAATAGGCAAGCGAGGAGGGTTATCATTACACCCATATTCTAATGACATTAATCGAAACTGATCCATCGCGGTATCATCTTTTATATTAGAATCTTACAACATTATTATGAACTTGAACTTTATATTAAACCAATAGACACATAGGTCACATAGAATATAAAATATTCTTACAGGGCATTCCCGTGATATTCTCAAACTGGAAGTCTAAAGTTGGGTTCGTTCCCGAATCAGGGAACCTTAACATCCAGATGGACACCAATGACACGACCTGCGGTGTCCCAATCTATTGGCTGATCTCTGCCGACGACATGGACGATGGTACGTCATACGTAACGGGTGGTCCTAAGCCAGAATCGGGAGAAGATTTGTCCAAGAGTTTCTTCAAAATCAAGAAAGCTGGAGAAAATCTTAGCAGTTGCTAGATTGTGTATTGTCCTGACGATGATGGGTGCGTGGATGTCGGGATAGTTCATAAACCACATCATTTTCCATGTTTGGGTTTTAGCAACTGGGCTGGGTATTCAACATTACAGGTTGTGTCCGTGAAAGCTAATGGGGCAGAGACTTCGTCCAAGCCTATGTCTATTATATGAGAGAATAAATACTACAAAACTATTTGTGTTTCCTGTTTTCTTTGTTCATCAATCCTCACATATGGAATAAAAATATATATATATCCTTTTGTTTCTTTGATTCTTTTTAAATTCACTCTCTAGTATTGTGTAATATAAAAGTTTTAAATCTCCTCATCTGGTATAGCTTCAAACCTATTTCACTGTTCCTCAATAGTTGCAGCAAGAACAGAGCCTGGAACAAAAGATGAAACTTTCAACAAGCACTAAAGATCTTGGAACCACATACAGAAACTGGGAACCAAGATCTTGACTTAAGCCCTTCTAATTTGTTGACTCGAGATCCAGCATCTATGAAGTTTTTACATCACCTCATAACTTCATTTCTTCTATCGCGTAACATGAAGCATCTTAGAGCATCATTAACCGGAACGCTTAAAGGGGTGCTTAATGTTTTTAGTAATTAAAAAAAAGGAAATGATGTAATTAGGGAAGACTCGGTGTTTAAATAAGCCTCACAAGACCCACTGCTTGTGGGACACGTGTTGGGCGCTCATCTCACCGCGTCTCTTTCTCTTTCTCTCACGAAACGCAAGCGGCTGTTGGGTTTCATTCTCGATGACTCCGCCTCTATCTCCTCTTCTCTCTCGCGAAAGCGACGACTCCGTGATCTCTCCTCGTCGTCTCTCCTCCAAGATTATCTCTCGTCGACCGAATCAGTCGAAGATGAGGCCTCCTCCTGTCGCTCGCTCTCCTAGCAATCTCTCGGTGACTCTCTGTCTCGATCTCCTCGACGCCTCCGTGATCTCTCCTCCTCATCTCTCCTCGAAGATTATATCCCCTCAACCGAATCAGTCGAGGATGAGGCCTCCTCGTGTCTCTCGCTCTCCTAGCAAATTCTCGGCGACTCTCTGGGACGATCTCCTCGACGCCTCCGTGATCTCTTCTCCTAATCTCTCGTCGAAGATAATCTCTCCTCGACGGCTCACCTCGATGAAGAAAGCCTTCGCCTCTGTCTCCGAAATTCAAAATGAAAGGTAAAGCTAAGAATTTTTCTTTGCATGTATGAATCCTTCTCTGTTATTTTGATTAGTTGTGTTTTTTTCTGCATCATGATTTGTCTCTGTCTTTGTTGCTTCAGATGGAGTGATGAAGAGACGAATGTTCGTCAAACAAGAAGCGTCTCACTGTATTGATTATGAATCTAGTCCGCAATACATGTAAAATTGCAAGACAATGTGATCTGTTACTTAGGTTCAGGTAGAATGTATTGATTATGTTGTGGATTCAGGTAGAATGAAATGAACTCTGATCTGAAATGATATAATTTATCTTCTGCTCTGAATCGAGTGTCATGATTTAGCTTCTTGCCTGAATTGAATTGTGTATGAGTTCAATTATATGATTTAGATTCTTGCCTGGATTGAATCGTGTGTCATGTATTTGATTTGTTGCTCTGTTACTCATTTTTGTTTTGCTTCTGTGTGTTTGTATGTTGAGCTACACGGATCAAGGTAGATGAGGAGGGATCACCAAAGCAGAGGAGTGCATTTCTTTCAAAAATACAGGTAAATGTCTTCATCCTTTAGGTCGGTCTTCATTGAAAGCTTTGTGGTTGAGAACAATAGTTAATGTTTAGGTCTGTTGGCATAAATGTTGGTAATAAATAGAAGTGATGATCTATTTGATCTTTTGAAATGAAAAAAGGATATTGTGTGGTTGAGTTAGGTACCGAAATGAATTGCTTTGCGTGTGAAAAAGAATTGAATCGTTGTTAATAAATTACTTGCTTTGTAGTTGATTGTGGTTGTGAAAGGGTCATTAATAGAAGTTAGATATGTGTCAACTCTGAATTTGTTTTGAGTGTTTCTCTCTTCCCTCTTAAAACGCTTTCTTTCTCTTCCAACTTCAACAGATTCCTATCTGTTGTTTCTCTCCTCCCTCTTAAAACGCTTTGTTTCTCTTCCAACCTTCTCTCTTGCCTCTTAAAACGCTTTCTTTCTCTTCCAACTCCTCTTAGACTTATGCAATGGATTTTAATCCATTTAGCGAGTCTGCAAACTTTGTTGACTTACTTAACAGTCGTCTTAGGCAGTTAAGGCAACGAAGATTTTAACTTTGCTGAAGACAATGGAGGCAGCCGCAAAGAAAGAAGAACCTGGACGCCAACAGACGATGTCGTTCTCATCAGCTCGTGGTTAAACACGAGCAAAGATGCAGTAATTGGGAATGAGCAAAGGTCGCTTACCTTCTGGAAAAGAATTGTTGGGTACTACAATGCTAGTCCTAAGCTTGCTGGCTGTGAAAAGAGAGAGGCGACTCACTGTAAGAATCGTTGGCAGAAGATCAATGACGTTGTTTGTAAGTTTTGCGGTGCATATGAAGCAGCTACCAGAGAGAAAACCAGTGGACAAAATGAGAATGATCTTCTGAAGCTAGCACACGAAATCTTCTTCACCAACTATAAAAAAAATTCACTCTTGACCATGCTTGGAAAGAGTTGCGTAATGACCAAAAGTGGTGTGAGTTGTCGACAGCTAAAAATGATGGAAGCTCCAGAAAGAGGAAGTGTGGGGATGTATCACATTCAGCAAGCTCTAAATGTCCTGAAGCCAATTCCACTGATGATGATGAAACTACAAATCGACCCCCGGGAGTCAAGGCAGCAAAGGCCGGTTCTAAGAAAAAAATGGGAGATGGGAAAGATCTGTCTAAGTTTCAGACAATATGGAGCATCAAAAAGGAAGATTTGGCTTTGAAAGAAAAACTGTCTAAAATTAAGCTTCTCGAGACTCTCATTGCTAAACAAGGACCACTTGCGGATTATGAAGAAACTTTGAAGCAGAAACTCATTACTGAGTTGATGCAGTAATTAGTTTAAGTCTGGGTTAGTTTAAGTCTCGGTTACTGATATCTACTGAGTTGCTTGTTGCTTAAGTTATATGTTGATGTTCTCAGGTTGTTCTATCTTGCTGTTCTTGGTTTCTCTTTAATATATGTTTTTGCTTGCTGTTTAATATATATGTTGTTGTTGTACTTTGTTTCAGGTCTCTTTCACGGACCAAGTAGCATGTGTAGTCACGGACCAAGTAGCATGTGGAGTCACGGGCCAAGTATCATGTTGTTATGTCGTGTACTTTGTAGTGTTGTGTATGTCGCATTTGTAGTCACGGACTTGTGTATGTCGCGTAGGGTAATCATGTTGTAGTGTTGTGTCACAGACTTGTGTATGTCGTCTATGCTCCACTTGTTGTGTCACTATCTTAATGTAGATGCTTCTTTCTATTTAAAATGCTCCCTCGACTTGTATGCAAAAACAACACCAAGACTCTCATCTTCTCTCCCGTTTTCTAACACCACCAAAACTCAAAAACAACACCAAGACTCTCATCCTCTCTCTCGCTTTCTGACACCACCAATCTTTGTCAAACTCATCTTCCTCTCTTTAATCATATCAACAACCACTAACCTTTTAATTTCACCATTTTAAACTCATTTTTCTGCTTGCGTTTTCTCTCTATCTCACCATTTTAATCTCTTGTTCTATCCTTCTCATAATTTCACAATTTCTATATGGCTTCTTCTTCTTAAAATCTTTTAGATGAATCATTTGATGATGAATTTGATGAAATCTTTGATCAGCAGTTTGATATGCATTTTGATCAAACTTTTGAGAATTTGACCATTCAAATTGATCAAGAAGAACGACGGAAAAAAAGAAAAAAAGAGCTTATATCGAAAGAAATCGTGAAGAAGGCAATGTACGTTTATGGAATGATTATTTCAGTGAAATGCTAACGTATCCTGAAAATTATTTCCGACGACGTTTTAGGATGAGCAAGCCATTGTTCATGCACATTGTTGATAGACTCTCGAGCGAAGTTGACTTCTTTCGCCAAAAGAAAGATGGTCTTGGAAGGCTTGGTCTCTCAGCACTCCAATTGTGTACAGCAGCTATCAGTGTCTTGGCATATGGTACTGCGGCTGATACGGTCGACGAATACCTCCGGCTCGGTGAAACGACAACTCGGTCATGTGTGGAGAATTTTGTGGAGGGAATCATTTATTTGTTCCGCGATGAGTACCTACGAAGACCAACACCGGCTGATCTTCAACGTCTACTTGATGTTGGAGAGTATCGTGGATTTCTCGGGATGATAGGAAGCATCGATTGTGTGCATTGGGAGTGGAAGAATTGTCCCACCGCATGGAAAGGGCAATATTCTCGTGGTTCGGGCAAACCAACAATCGTTTTATAGGTGGTGGCTTCATATGATCTCTGGATACGGCATGCGTTTTTCGGACCTCCAGGTACCTTAAATGATATTAATGTTCTTGATCGCTCACCTGTTTTTGACGACATAATAAATGGTCAAGCTCCCCAAGTGACTTACTCTGTCAATGGAAGAGAGTATCACTTGACTTACAATCTCACCGATGGTATTTATCCGAAATTGGCAACTTTTATCCAATCTATTTCACTACTACAAGGGCCGAAAGCGGTGTTATTTGCTCAACGCCAAGAAGCTATCCGAAAAGATGTCGAGCGTGCTTTTGGAGTCTTGCAAGCTCGCTTTGCCATCGTTAAAAATCTAGCACCTCTTTGGGATAAAGTCAAAATTGGTAAGATTATGAGAGCATGTATCATACTCCATAATATGATAGTAGAAGACGAACGAGATGGAAACACTCAATTTGATGTTTCCGAGTTCCAACAAGGAGAAGACAACGGAAGTTCACATGTCGATCTCACGTATTCTACAGATATCCCTACAAATATCGCCAATATGATGGGTGTTCGAATTAGAATTCGTGATCGACAAATGCATGAACAACTGAAAGGTGATTTGGTTGAACATGTATGGCGTAAATTTGGACGTGATGAAGACAACCAATGATCTCGCATGTTTTTTCAAATTACTCTCGTTTATTGTACTAATCTTTATTTTTATGTTTTTCTTTTTTAATCTATGTTTAAAATGTTATATTTTAATATGTTTTACTTAATAAATAAATTTTATCTAAAATAAGACAATGTTTAGTATTTTATTTTATTAAGCACCCCAAAATAAGCACCTTGCATTGGAGGATCAAAATATAGAAATTTCTTAATCAAATGCTTAACACATATTTAATACTAAAAAGTGATTAAGCATCCCATTAAGAGTGCTATGGATAATGTTGCTCTTACGAGGGATGACTCATATAACCAGAAGTCCAGTAAGAAGAATCGATTCAGTTGTTGTTATTGGGCTTACACTTATTAATAGACTTTATTTGAGTGGACACCTAGGTCTAAAAACTACCATATAAAAAACTTGGACAAATGAAGTAGGGAATTTGCATCTAATACACAAAAATCCAAAATTAACTAACTAACTAATTTTACACTCTCTTTCCTCTTTTCTGTTTTTTTTTTTTTTTTTGTCAACTTATTACTGGACCACAACGGGCCGGCCCAGTTGGCCCCTATCAGCCTTACCGCAGGAGGTATGGATCGAATCCTAGATGCCTGGGAGATTGACGTGTCTTAGAAGCTCCGGGTCCTCTTTTCTGTTCCTATCGCTCTATCTTTTTTCTACAAAACTTTTTTTTTTTTGTTATTTCACAAATAACCCCCAATAAAGTAACAAGATACTTGACCGTCCGCGTCACAGGTACACGTTGTCCGATACCAATGTCTACGTGGACGATTTCAAAGACTTTTTGTCTTGTCTTGTGCGGGGTCATCTTTATGGAATGATGGCCCAAAGCATTCGACACACTCAGAAAGTCCAAAACCGTCACGTGGGCATGTGGGCCACTTATCAAACCAATTTGGCAATTTGCCCATGTTGCCAAACCAATTTAGTAATGTCTAATCAATAAATCACCTTTAATTTCACTATATACAAATCACATTATAATCAAAATTTTGTAACTTAAAAAGCTTTTATCTTGACGGCAGCGTAAAATAATTTATCGTTTCTACAGTTTAATAGATTTCCTCGCTTAAAAAAAATTAGATATGTAGATAGTATAAACTATGAAGGCTTGCTCAGATACAAAACGAGTAGGAACATAATGAAAGAGACTTTAAAAGTTTAAAAAGACATTTGGTTTTGTTTTATTTTCTTGCTTAATAATTTATATTTTAAAACTTGGTGGATGGGGTGGTGGCAGATCACAAGTCGCCAAAGATATGAGAATGGGATTGGGCATTATTGGAAAGGTGACCCGTAATTTCTGATTAATCACAACTGCTTTTGAATTTGTTTATACAATGTAGTGGAGACCACTAATTTAATTGACTTTTACTAGCTTCACTTGGACCATAATTATCGCAGGTCCTATGTGGGCGAGGGGTTTAAACAAAATTTGTCATTTAATTAAATCAAAAGAAAAGAAAAGGAGAATTACCAATCTTTAACGGGCTGTTTTGAAAACCGATTTTAGGGGAGTTTTATAACCACGTGTCAGTATCTCGTTTTTTTGTTTTTCTTTTTCTTTTTCTTTTCTCTCTTCCTTTCCTTTTCTCACCGTTTCTCGACTTCTTGTGTTCTCCGTCAGAGGAGAAGAATCCAAACCGACGACGGACGAAGACTGTGTCGGTCCAATCGACGTCTCCTCCGTTTTCTCAGTCAAAAGGAGCGAAACTCACCGCCGACTCTCTCGGTGCTCACCACGTCTCAAATTTAAACAAAATTTGTGATTTAATTAAATCAAAAGAAAAGAAAAGGAGAATTACCAATCTTTAATGGGCTGTTTTGGAAACCAATTTTTAGGGGAGTTTTATAACCACGTGTCAGTATCTCGTTTTTTTGTTTTTTTTTTTTAATTTTCTCTCTTCCTTTCCTTTTCTCATCGTTTCTCGACTTCTTGTGTTCTCCGTAAGAGGAGAAGAATCCAAACCGACGACGGACGAGGACTGTGTCGGTCCAATCGACGTCTCCTCCGTCTTCTCCGTCAGAAGGAGCGAAACTCACCGCCGACTCTCTCGGTGCTCACCACGTCTCAAATTTAAACAAAATTTGTGATTTAATTAAATCAAAAGAAAAGAAAAGGAGAATTACCAATCTTTAACGGGCTGTTTTGAAAACCGATTTTAGGGAAGTTTTATAACCACGTGTCAGTATCTCGTTTTTTTGGTTTTTTTTTCTTTTTCTTTTCTCTCTTCCTTTCCTTTTCTCACCGTTTCTCGACTTCTTGTGTTCTCCGTCAGAGGAGAAGAATCCAAACCGACGACGGACGAAGACTGTGTCGGTCCAATCGACGTCTCCTCCGTTTTCTCAGTCAAAAGGAGCGAAACTCACCGCCGACTCTCTCGGTGCTCACCACGTCTCAAATTTAAACAAAATTTGTGATTTAATTAAATCAAAAGAAAAGAAAAGGAGAATTACCAATCTTTAATGGGCTGTTTTGGAAACCAATTTTTAGGGGAGTTTTATAACCACGTGTCAGTATCTCATTTTTTGGTTTTTTTTTTTCTTTTCTCTCTTCCTTTCCTTTTCTCACCGTTTCTCGACTTCTTGTGTTCTCCGTCAGAGGAGAAGAATTCAAACCGACGACGGACGAGGACTGTGTCAGTCCAATTGATGTCTCCTCCGTCTTCTCCGTCAGAAGGAGCGAAACTCACCGCCGACTATCTCGGTGCTCACCACGTCTCCTCCGTCTTCTCTCATCTACTCCGTCAGAAGAAGGATCGAAATCCACCACCAATCGACGAATCTCTCGGTACTGATGGCGTCTCCTCCGACTTGTCTCGTTTTCCACCTCATAAGAAGGATCGAAATCCATCACAATCGACGACTCTCTCGGTTATCACAGCGTCTCGTTCGTCGGTTCTCGTTTTCTCTGACGTACGACGACTCTATCAGTCCTCAAAGCGTCTCCTCCTCCGGCGAGCGATGTCTTCAGTTTGGAGATCAGCTTCTGGTAAGTATGTAACTTTCTCACCTTTATCCTATGGATTAGTGATGCATATGCTTGTATGTAGTTGTCTCGGGGTATTGATAGTCATGAATCAAGATTTTAGTGTGCTTAAATGTTGCCCTTTGATTCATGTAACCGAGGAATTGATTTACATTTTGAAGCTTTTAGTTAATTAACTTGAAGATTTCCTAGTTTTGATAATTATCATATATTGGTGATAGTCATGCGTGTTTATTTCTTCATAGTTTGTGGTCTTACGGATTTCACTTTCTTTTCTATGTGTCAATGGTGAATATTGTTGTGATTGAAGGTGTTTTGCGTTTGAATTTTCAAGTTAAGGTTTGCCTCTTTAGAATTTCAATTTTGTTAGATATGTGACCGGAGAAAGCATGGTATCAATTTTAAATTGTTTTGTGTTTGAATTTCATATGAAGCAGGTTATCATATGTATTGTCTACTTAAGTTATGTGCTCCAATGTAATATGAAGTTATTTTTGGATTTCAGTGCTAGTGGTGGTTGAGGGCGAAGTGAACAGGCTAGTCTAACACATCCAGTTCTGTGAGACTGTCGGTGAGGTAAGTCTGCAAAACTCTATATCATTTTCTTGCTTTCGTTGTGGATAGTAGGTAGGTTAATGAATGCAACTGATGAAAGCTTGTTAGAGTTAGGATATGGTTAGTCAATGCTTGTGATGAATATGCATGTTCTGTTTCAAACGGAAGTCACGTAGCATGTTCTATTTCAAACGGATACAATACGTGACACTGTTCCCGCTATCATATTGAGATTTTCTTCTAAGAATGGCATTGGCATTGGCATTGAGACGATCAAGTAAGGTTTTCTTGTTTATGTTTCTTCTTCTTAAGTAAGCGAACTTCCTCAATTCTTCTAAAAATTTTAATTTTGTTTTTTTAAGAACTTTTAATTAAGAAACTCTCATTGGACCACTCAAAATGAGAGTTTCTTAACTAGAGTTCTTAAGTCTACTTAAATATATTTATATAATTAAATAATCATTAAGAAACCCAAACGGGTTTGATGGGATAATCATGCTCTTATGTTGTGACCATCATTACCTTAGTAAAAAAGTATTGCACACTAAATTATTTTTATAGTAACATGGGTATATTTGGGATACCAAGTTCTCCAAATTATCTAACAGAATGTCAAGTCAGAGTCGATTGTAAAAATTAATTTCTTTATGTTTTCTTTTGTTAAATATAATAAAAGTGAAGTACGTGCAAGAGAATAGAGAGAATCAAAGAGAGTACTTCAGGTAAGGATTACGCAATCTTGCCGACATCGGAGGGCTCCTTTAGCCTCGATGTCGGTCGAATCTTTGTTTTTTTTCGTCGTTCTTCTCCGGTTTCGGTGTTATCCGACCGGCTCTGACTCTGGCGTCGCGCCTTACTTTCGGTGGTCGTCCGACTTTTGTCTTTGGCGTCCTTGCCTTCTTCTCTGGGGATGGGCGGCCAGCTTTTCCTACGCGTCACACTTTTCTTAGGTGTTGACAGCGGTTTTGTATGGGGGTCTTCTTGGTTGTGTTCGACCTGCGTTTCTTGTACCTACTCTGTCCGATTGACTCTCGTTTCTCCATCTTTCTGAAAGACGAAGGCTGAGGAATCGATTGTAGGCGATTGTGTTTCTTTGATGAAGCCTAGCTCTGGTGGGTTTCGATTAGGGTGTGTGTGAAGTTGGATCCGGTTGTTCGGCTCCTTCACTGTTTTATTTCCGCTGACGGCGGAGTTCCTCCGTGCCTCTTTCCTGCTTCCGGCGTGACCTTCATCTTGACACGTGTGAACATGCAGCGAAAAGCGGCTGTAAGCGTTGAGGAAGACGTGTCTATCTCTTTCACGTCTAATGTTTTTGGGTTTGTTTGTATATTTGTTGGGCTTCGTTTGTCTGGGCTTTGACCCATTTAACAAAACTCAGTTGGCAAAAAAGCAAGCGGTTATTCTCGTGTATAGTAATAATATATCCTCATTTATACTAGCTTATTAATATTATTTAACCAATCATTCATTTCTATAATTCTATTCATACAAAAGCAACGAAGCGGGACATGTTAGATTCCGTGCGACAAAACCAAATAAAGTATGATTTCACTGATATAATTTGATTACCAGCTGGATTTGACTTGTCGATTGATCTTTTTGTTCTAAAAAGCATATAATCAAATGTAGATTACTAGATTTAGTATAGTATCGATATATAATGATCACTTGATGGCTATGGCAGCGTTAAAGAAGATGATTGAAAAAAGGATCCGTAAAAAACTTCGCCTATTGAGAATGAAGTATGTTAAGGGTATGGAGTGTACATTGCAGTTTTGGTTCACAACGAGGGTATAAAATTGTGTTTGAGTCTTTGATACGAAGGTTTGGAAAGTATTTTGTAATTCTTCTTAAACACGGGATGCACTTAAATGTAATAAAGTTTTTTTTTTATGAATAAAATTTAACATTCATTCAACAAAAAAAAATGATCACTGTCTAAAAAATTCTTAAACCGAAAGGTTGAATTATCAATACAAATATTTTTGGTTTTAAGATTTTTTTCCCCTCTGTCTGAACTCCCAACCTCAAAATTATAGTATATAAATTATAATACCAAAAAACCTCAAAATATATATTTGAATTATTTGCATATTTAATCTTTATCACCTTAAATGATGTTTTTATCACAGTTTATGTCGGAATATCTTTGAACTGATAAATGTTTGTTGATATAAATAACTCTTGCGGTAATAAGGAACACAAGGGATCAAGTTATCTTATGACACATATGTATTGATTTTTTATTTATTTAAATGAGTGTGAGATAAATTTCTGATTCTTTAACTCCACGAACCAGATCATTGATATATATTATATGTGACTAATTAGAAAGAAATGGTTTGATTCTAGACCAGTAGCCACTAGGGTCATAACTCATATACTCCCTCTGTGCCTGAAAATAAGATTTTTAGAGTATTCACGCTTATTAAGAATTTAATAAATGTTTATAATTTAATTTATTTTTTACTTTATTATACACTTTCCAATAACTTTCCACCAATGAAATTTAACCAATTCAAATATTTTCAATTAATGTTCCTCAAAAGTATAAAAAAATACCTTAACAATATAAAAAATCTATTTTTGTGGAACAAGAAAAAAATTTAAAACATCTTTGTAATAACTTTACTCTGGACCGTCTCATATATAGACTTAATTATAGTTATGGAGACATGTATTGTACTAAATTTGGCACGTAGCTCCAGGGCTTAAATAACGGCTTCACAAAGTAACTATAAAGTATCCACCCATTTGAATCGGTTGAGTTATATGGAAGTACTAAAGAACAAAAAGATGGTGGATGTCCACCATGGTGAATCGTCCACTCACAACAACGACAATCAAGTTTACTTGTGCTTGAATTATCTTCTGTCCGGGACTCGACGATGCTCAGAAGGTAAAATTTTATCCACAACTTGGTTTCCAATTTTTTTAGTTAACCACACTTCCAAATCGATTTTGCTCTCACCTTTAGTAATTAAGCATTCACTGTCTTTTATAATTTTCAGTAATGCTTTGTAACTCTTTGACTGCGTTTGTACAGTTCAACTTTTCAAGTAATATTAATCAGAAAGGTGGCGAATATAATATATGCTGTTACAAAAAGGGGGCTGGTATATGCATGTTAAACAGCTTCCACTTGCGTTCATTTTTTCTCTCAGTATCCATATTACAGTCAAATCTTGTTGTAACTTTTTTATTTGTTCAATTAAACACGTAAAAACACATTTTATTTTGAAAATTGTAAAATACGGCAGAAGTGAGCCCAAGTACAAAACCTTAAGGAAAGTGATTGATAAACTGGATAGATTCGGGATAGGTGCGATTGGATAAAGATTTGGACTACCGATGTTTCCGACCGCCTCCACGTGGTCACATAGCTTACCTTTTGACTGCACGTGATTTTTGCCTGTACACGTGCGGATTAAGCTAACGTGTCCGATACAAGTACGTTGCACTGCACCCTGACTTGGCAGGTTGCGCCGATGAAAACGACGGTCCGTGGGCCCCGCACACCATGAGTCTAGACAGTTCCGATCTGTTTTTAGAAGGGTCCTATATGGTTCAGCGCACATGCGTCCACGTTGAGAAGCTTTAGGTGTTACTATATGGGTGCAGTATGAAGTTAAAACTAGGACAGCCAGTCACGATCCAAAGAGGTCCAAGCATTAATAGGTCGGACCCAGTTTAGTCACTTCAATAAATTTGCAATTATTTCGATGGGTTATATAAATATCAAATTATTTGAAGAAAGTGTAAATTAGTGGTCTAGTAATTTTTGCTGATATTACTACGTAATGAAAATGAAGATCAAATTAGTAACTAAACCTTTGTTGGCTCCCGGATGTTCCTTCTCTGAACTCGGCTTTGGTTTCTGGTAGGCCTGGACATTTTAATCTGGACCCGAAAATCCGAACCGGAACCGACTCAAAAATACCCGATCTAGATCCAGACCGGAAATTTATAAGTACCTTTTGGGTCAAAACTTTTTTTACTCGAATAAACCCGAAACCGAAAAGAACCGATCCGAATAGATCCGGATCCGAAAAGAACCGACCCGAATAGACTCGATAAGAACCGATTTGTATCCGACTTGAAAACATGTATATCTAAAACTATGATGTTTTGTGTTATATTTTATATATATTATTTTATGATTTAGTTGAAACTAGTATCATCACCCCGTGCATAGCACAAGGCAGTTTTTGTTTACACTAAAATTATTTTCACTACAAGAAAACACGCCGAATTCCGACGGAGGTTCCGACGGACTTCAATGTCGTCAGACGTTTGTGACGGATTTCCGACCAATTTCCGACGAAAACCAAAAAATTGAAGTCGTCGGAATTCCGTCGGCCATTTCCGACGAATATCCGAGGAAACATGGCTCGTCGGAATTTTCCGAAGACTTTTCGACGATATTCCGATAAAACATATAACCGTTGTAGTCATCGGAAATTCGTCGGAATATACTGACGAACTTCCGACGACATTCCGATTAACAAATATAACCGTTACCGTCGTCGGTATTCTGTTGGAATTTTCCGACGAACCATGTGACTGTTGCCGACAAATATATATGACCGTTTATAGCCGTTTGAGATTGGAAAATACCGACGGTATTCCGACGGACTGCTTTACATCCGTCGGAATTTCGTCGGAAAGTCGTCGGATGGCCGTAAGCAATTTCCTATAAATGCAA
>NC_027755.1:23107157-23111342 GCF_000695525.1 Brassica oleracea var. oleracea
CCCCTCCTCATTCAACTCATTCACACTTCATTCTCTCTTCATTCTCTTTAGTCATAACAATTATGTGAAAATCATGTCTTCAGGAGCTTATTATCGTTCGTGGATGGATAAACTTCATTTGGATCCCAACACCAATTTGCTTACGAAAGAATACATTCAAGGGATTGGAGAATTCGTGAGGCTTGTTCAACAGCAACCGGATGCAAAAAGTGGTATGTTAAGATGTCCCTGCTCTACTTGCAATAATAATAAGGTTATAAAAGAATTTGATGTTTGGACTCATTTGTATATGAAAGGGTTTTCACGTAATTATAAAGTTTGGTACCTTCGTGGGGAAACTGGTTATGAATATGGTAGTACTAGCGAACCTCAGCCTGTTAGTGAACCTCAGCCTGATATTAGGTTAGAAGAATCTAGAACGGATATAGATTATGGTGTAGGTACTGAGCAGATGGTACATGATCATTATAGAGGGGAAGAACCAAACCCCGAGTCTAGGAGTTTTTTTGACATGTTGGATGCAGGAAAACAACCTTTGTATCAAAATTGTAGGGATGGTCATTCAGTCTTATCATCTGCAACTAGATTAATGGGTATTAAGACAGACTATAATTTTGCTGAAGAATGTATGGATGCGATTACTGATTTTGTCAAAGGTATTCTACCTGAGGATAACCTTGCACCGGGTTCATACTACGAGGTTCAGAAACTTGTTGCAGGTCTTCAACTACCGTATGAAGTGATAGATGTATGTATTGACAACTGCATGATCTACTGGAGAGCGGATGAGACACGGAATGTATGCAAATTTTGTGGGAAACCTCGTTATCAGGAGACGAGGGGAAGAGTTCCGATCCCATTCAAAAGAATGTGGTATTTGCCTTTGACGGAAAGATTGAAGAGGTTGTATCAGTGTGAGCGCACAGCAAAAGCAATGAGATGGCATGCAGAGCATTCCACAAATGGTGAGATTAGACATCCTTCAGATGCAAAGGCTTGGAAACATTTCCAGTCAACATATCCAGAATTTGCGGAAGAGAGAAGAAATGTTTATCTTGGATTATCTACTGATGGTTTCAGCCCATTTGGAAAGCATGGAAGGCAGTATTCTCTATGGCCAGTTATTGTGACACCGTACAACTTACGGCCGAGCTTGTGCATGCGACGAGAGTTTTTGTTTCTCTCAATTCTCGTCCCCGGGCCAGATCATCCTAAAAGATCACTAGATGTGTTTCTTCAACCACTAATATATGAGTTGCAACAACTATGGGCGCATGGTTTTGAGACATACGATGTTTCGCGCAAAGAAAACTTTCAGATGCGGGCAGTACTTATGTGGACAATAAGTGACTTTCCAGCATATGGTATGTTATCTGGATGGACAACACATGGGAAGCTATCATGTCCATATTGTCAAGATGACACAGATGCTTTCCAACTAAAGAACGGAAGGAAAACGTGTTGGTTTGACTGTCACAGACGATTTCTACCACCTGATCATCCATACCGCAGGAGTAAGACTTCGTTTACGAAGAACAAGCAGGTGTTTGATGGTCCACCTGAGGAAGTTAGTGGGAAAGATTTGTTGAAGCAGTTTAGGTATTTTGATGCAGAAAGGACGCCAGATGTAGGTGGACATGAAAACATTCGAGTCAATGCGGTTGGAGAGCTACATAACTGGCACAAAAAGAGTATTTTCTGGGATCTACCATATTGGGAGAGTCATTTATTGCGGCATAATTTAGATGTCATGCATATTGAGAAGAACTTCTTCGATAATCTGATGAACACAGTCCTTAACATCCAAGGTAAAACGAAGGATAATTTGAAGTCAAGGTTGGATTTAGTCGATATTTGTGATCGTTCTGAACTTCACGTTGATGAGAACGGTACGGCCCCTTTTCCCATTTATCGGCTAGATGGTGCTAGAAAAGAAGAGTTCTTTGATTGGATTACAGAGAAAGTGAAATTTCCTGACGGATATGCATCAAATTTGGGGAACTGCGTTGATAGAAGCGAAAGAAAGTTTACTGGCTTGAAGAGTCATGATTGTCATGTAATTATGCAGCGCCTCCTTCCGTTTGCCTTTTCAGCATTATTGCCACGTAATGTTCATGAAGCAATTGCAGGGATTAGTGTTTTTTTCCGTGACTTATGCAGCAGAGTATTGACTGAAGAGGGTATTAATAATTTGAAGACAAACGCACCAGTCAGCATGTGCAACCTTGAGAAGATATTTCCTCCATCATTCTTTGATGTAATGGAACATCTTGCTATTCATCTCGCAAGAGAATTGGAACTTGGTGGTCCTGTGCAGTACAGATGGATGTATATTTTTGAGCGTTATATGCATCATCTGAAGAAGATGGTCAAAAATCAAAGCAGGGTGGAAGGATCTATAGTGGCACAGGTGATCAATGAAGAAACTGCAATCTTTGCTGAAAATTATTTTCCACCAGAAGTGCAAACAAAACACCGAAGACCTGCTCGGCATGATGATAGAGGGGAGAGAGCAACATATCATGTTACTGTCCCAAGCATGTTCAAGGAAATAGGACGACTTAGTGGAAAATTCACGAAGCGGAGACTTACGGACACTGAGAACGCTCATTTGCAAACATATTTGCTCACCAACTGTGAAGATGTTCTACAATATGAGAGGTAAAAATATTTATTCATTTATTGTTAGATTAATATTCAATAAATTTATTTCATATTGATAATATTTTTGTATATAGTGTATATATGGCGGAGTTGCGTATGACTCACAAGTATGCAACAGAAGATGAGCTTCAACAACTTAGAGATAACAGATTTGCTGCGTGGCTTCGTAGTTATGTGAGTCATATATCATATTACCCTATGCAAATGAGTAGTTTAAATTTAATATATATAAACTAATTAATTTTGCAATCATATATGTTTTTTTTTTATAGGTGAATGATGGTTTGGCCAGAGGTCTTGTGTTCGATGATTGGTAACGCGAATTTGTGCAGGAACCAAACTATGTGGTCAAATCATATCCCAAATTTTGTACGCAAGGATATGCATTCACAAGGAAATGTCATTCTAAGACAACATATGATGCTGGTGTTTCATCTTCTTCCGGTGACGATGTCTACTACGGCAACATAAAATAAATATTGGAAATCCTTTCCTAGAATGGTTGGATTGCGTTGTGTAGTATTCTATTGTGATTGGTATGACACCACCCCAGATAGAGGAGTGAAGATTGATGCGTTTGGTGTTACATCAGTTCATTCGCGGCGGAAACTTTAATATTATGATCTATTCATTCTTGGTTCGCAAGCTGATCAGGTATGTCAATCTATTCATAATTGTTTTACTAATATAATTAATTAATGTTATATATTTTACTAATACATGTATAATTGATATGTATAGGTGTGCTACATCAGTTACCCTCGGGTGACGTATAGAGACGATCCATGGGTTACTGTAACGTAAATCAACCCAAGAGAACGAGTGGATGGAACTTCTGATGATGATGAACCATTGCAACCAGAGTCTACCAGCAACGCCCAGGCAGTTGAAGATTTGGCAAATTTTGAACTCGTTGAGAATTTGACTTTGTTTGGACTGAAGCTGTTGTACATTCGGAGCCAGAAGCTGAGGTTGGGGAGTTTGATGAAGATTCAGAAGATTCTAATTAGTTTTTTTTTATTATTATTGGTCCGTCGGAAATCCCTCTAAAAATACCGACGTCATAGCGACGGCCAAGGGTTTCATTGAAGTTTGGAAATGTCCTCGGTAATTCGTCGGAATTACCGACGACCTTTCCAAATAACATCTCATCTTAACACTCATATACTTATACAATCATATTCATCTAATCTTACACTACAAAAAATGTTGTTGTGTAAAATCGTGTTATAAAAACATTTTTATTGTTAAATCTTTATGCAAATATTATATATATTATCAAAGATTTGGATTTTGCATTTAGATACTTGTAATCAACACCCTAAACACTAAGTCGTCGGAATTCCGTCGGAAAAGGTCGTCAGTATTCCGTCAGAATATACTGACGGACACCAATTCCGTCGGAATTTCAATTTACCCGGGAAAACCAAACCGCGTGAAAATTTACGCGAATCGCCAATTGATATATATTTAATTACCCTTCTTCTTCCTTCTTCGTTATTTCTGCCTCTCTCTCAATCC
>NC_027755.1:23111535-23112438 GCF_000695525.1 Brassica oleracea var. oleracea
TTTTAGGATTGAATGGATAGTTTAGGATATATAAGTTAGGATTGTTGTTCGGATTGTTGTTTTAGTTTTTTTTTTGGAATTATTTTTTGTTTTTGTTAAAATTCAAAACATTTTACTATTTTTAAAACGTTTTTTTATTTTTAAAAACGTTTTTCAAGTTTCCAGTAATAAACTATGTATAATAAAACGTTTTTGAAAATTTTAAAAAATATTTAACAACATTTTTATATATTTATAAATTTTTTATAATTTTGTATACATATATATATAAATCATGTATGATAAAAAATTTTAAAATTTTTATAATTTTTTATAAGTTTCCAGTAATAAAATATGTATAATAAAAGGTTTAATAATTTTTTTTAAACGTTTATAAAACCTTTTGTAAATATATAAATGAAAATATTAAAAATAGAAATGATTTGAAAATATTTTTGATGTATTAATTTTTTTTTTAGGTCCGAGGATGAACCCCGCCCCGCAGCCCGTCTTCGACGTAGTTCGGAGAGCAGTGCATCGGGATCGTCTCACGAACAAAACTCGATTCCCGCATATATTCCCGCTCCAGCTCCCGCTACTGCTCAACAGGATCCGGGGGTCATGCCAGTTGAACTATTGGTTCAACAACCAGGTCGAGAGCATCTCCCGGTTCTCCAACCCAACCCACGACGAGGACATAGCACTTGGTTAGTATTTTTTTTATTTGTAGCATTATGTTTTTTTCCATTAATTAACTTGCTAACTTGTATTTTATTTAAAGGTTCACCAAGTCGAGAAAATGCATTAGCAGGAGCATCAACCAGATGATGTACTCCATGCTCCGTTTTGGATATTCAAAGTGGAGTGTGATCCCTTCCAACGAACGAGAGTTGTGGTTTCGTCAGTTTGCGGTAGTAACTCTTC
>NC_027755.1:23112454-23113450 GCF_000695525.1 Brassica oleracea var. oleracea
AATATATTTACTTATTAAATTGTGTTTGTTTTGTAGCAAGAGTTCAACTGGCACTCCGATCTTACGGAAATAGTCCGTAAGAAATTCAACGAAAAGACCATGGACTCTTATACGTAGCAGATGAACGCGTGGAAGACAATTTGGCAGAAGAACAAGAGGCCACGGTTCATCAACGGGACGGTGTGGGAGCAGTTGATAGCTCATTGGGAGAAGGAAAAAACTGCAGAGACGTCTTCTAGGAACTCCAAGAACCGGAAGAGCGATCATGGTGGAAAAGGTATGTATGTGCACAACGTCGGCGTTTGCTCTATGTCTACTAAGGAGGATGAACTTGTAATTTTTTTATTATTATTTATCTTTATATTTTTTAAATAAATATTTTATATATTTCTTGACTAATAATAGCGGTTTTTTTGATCGAAGCAAATGACGGTAATCCCGTTGATCGTCTCCAACTCATTAAGGTGGCTCACACTAACAAGAATCAAAGGTGTCGTTGATTTGGTGGAAGCTGAAATAGCATCTCAATCTCAGCCTCTTTCTGATGACGGCGATTCTACGGGAACTTCAACCAACTTGTCCCTATTGCAAATAAATGAGATGGTTGAAAAGGTAATTTTTTTTATTAATATATGTTTTTTATAATGTCGATTACTAACTTGTCCCTATTTACTAACTTTAAATATTTTTGTAGGCGGTTCCTAAAAGGAAAGGAGGCTGTTTAGTTGGGTTGGCCCGCCGTGCTTCTTGGTATCCGGCATCTTCTTCGCAAGCTCCGTATGCCGATCCCATGATTCTCGAGGATCTACATGACAAAGATGAACGGATTGCGGCATTGGAGGAGCAGAACACCACTATCCTTTCTGAGAATGCCACGATCCGTTCGGAGAATGCCACTATCCTTGCTGAGCTGGCATCCCAGAAGAAGTTCAACGCCGAGATAATGCATAAGCTAGATCGTTTGATGTCTTCGAGTTCTTAGTTTTTTCTGCTTTT
>NC_027755.1:23113500-23121044 GCF_000695525.1 Brassica oleracea var. oleracea
AAACTTTCTGAATGTTTTTTTTCTATTTCGGTTTGTATGAATTTAAATTCTACAATATTATTAGTTTTAAATTTCAGATTTTATTTATTTATTAATTAATTTTTAGTATAAAAAAATATATAAAAATGCAAAATTAATTCGTTTTTAAAATTGATATATTGCGACGAATTGTGGGCGTCGGACTATACCGACGAACCATAGTCCGTCGGTATTTTCCGACGGAGGGGGTTCCTCGAAATATTCCGACGAACCATTGTCCGTCGGTATCTTCTGACGCCCCATAGTCCGTCGGTATTTTCTGAGGACTACGTTCGTCGGTATAATCCGAGGAACGTTTTCCGTCGGTATACAGTTTTTCCGATGAACTCTGGTCTCGTGTGTCAGCATCGGAATATTGTCGGAAGTTCGTCAGAATGACGTTTCTCGGTATTCGTCAGAAAGTCGTCGGAAGGTCTGACGAAATTCCGACGAATACTTTTTTCCGACAAAATGATACCGATGAATTGGTTCGTCAAAAATTCGTCGGAATCGGTCTATTCTGACGAATTTCTGACGATTTCGGCCATCAGAATCCCCATGTTTTCTTGTAGTGTTTGTTTTAATCAAATTCTAGTGTTCTGAAAAATATAATTTTTATTTTAATATTAAAAAATTGAAACTAAAATAAAATATAAAAATCAAAATTTTATTGACACTTTTTGTTTGAAAATTTTCTTAGAATCTGAAGCCTTTATAAAGATCAATTAGATAAATACTGGTTAAAGAAAACACATTCTAGATTTTTTTGGTTGAATTTGTATTTTGACATACTTCTCCATCGCCTCTTTTTGTAGTCAACACCAACTTTGAGATTTAAATGGTAACACAAAAACAGATATACAATACTCTTAACATATTTTTTAAATAGTTGAATATTAGTGTTATAACAAAAACGTATTCCCTCCATTTCTAAATGATCCTTGTTTTAGAAAAATATTTTGTTTTTAAAAGATCAATATTTTACATTTTCAATGTATGTAATAATGTCAAATTGTAAACTTCAAAAACATTAATTGTGTTTATTAAATTCTGATTGGTTAAAAATCATAGAAAAGAGCTAAACACGGAAAGTAATACATTTATTATCAAAAACTTACGTGTTTTTTAATAAGTGTGTAAACTCTAAAACATGGATCATTCTGAAACGTAGGGAGTATTTGTAAAAATGGTTAAACCATAACAAACCGAGACACTTGAGAAGGGAAGTTCGTGGGTGATGAGTTTTTTTCCAGCAACCGTTGCCTACAGTTATTTTTACTTTTAACACTTTTTAATTTTAATTTTGTAAATATAATTACATGTGTCAAAATTTGATTAGCTAGGTGACTTGTGCTTATTATATAAGGGATATTTTTTGTTAACAATATTTATTATTATTTTGTAATATTTTTTAAGTAATATGAAGCTTTAAACTGTAAAATTTAGAGTTTAAAAATATTTTATTTTAATTATTAATAGTTTCATTTAAGTTGCTTTGTAAAATTTTAGATATATATGACAAATATCAACTAAATTTGATTGAATTGGGTATGTCATTTCTTTTTCAGATCCTAAATACCCGAACCCGATCCGGATTCGATATGGACCCGAAAAATTATATGTATTTTAATTATAGACCCGAACCGATCCGGACCCGAGAAGAACCGATCCGAACCCGAACCCAAATTTTCTAAATACCTATTGGATCTAACTATTTAGGACCCGAAAAAACCGAATCCGAAAGAAACATGTCTGAACCCGACCCGAAGACCTGAACGCCTAGAACTAGTTTCTGGAAGAGTTACGATTGTTGTAACTTGTAACGATTGGTTTCATGTTTAAATAAATTTATAGAAAACAAAAAATAGTAGTACACCAGACTCGAAATCAATTATTTTTGAAAACCAAAAATATCAACGTAATTTGACATTGTGATAACGACAATTATTAGTTAAAATCTCAGATTAATGGACTATTAATATTCTCTAAATTTCACTAAAAAGGGCCCAGTCCATTTTATGATATTTAAAATAGTATACATCCTTGATATAGTAAAAGGACCATTATCTTCTTCTTTTCTCTTTTAACAAAGGGACTATGGCGAGAAAAAATATCCGGATCTAAAGAACCGACGCAAAATTGATCTGAAATTAGGGTTCAAATCTGATCAAACCTGGAGTAAATAACTGAATGGATCCTAAATTGCTATATCCAAAGAAACGATGTCAAACCTGATCCAAACCAAAAACCAAAGGAGTATCCAAAAATATCTGAAATGTAAATATATATCTAAACTATTATATATTATTGTACTTATATTTATTTTAATAATTTAAATTAAATTCATAAATTAAATATATTAGTTATTTTTAATACTTTTGTGTATTGAATATAAATACTAAAACAAAACCGTTTCTAATGAGTGTTTTTGGTTATTTTGGTATATTTAGATAATTAAATATAAAATATCCGAATCGAATCGGTTAACTAATAATTGTCGTTATCACAATGAATCCATTGCAAATACATTAGTTATTTGGTTATTTTAGTTTCTACACATCGGAATCGAATCCACCCGGTTTCGGGAAGATTCGGCTCGAACCTGACCTCAAAAATTTTAATATCTGAATGAGGCTTAGTTTCAAAACTCAAAAAATCCAATACTTGAAAAACAGACCCGTACTGGAATAGATATATGAATGTCCATGCTTAGAAAGGACCATTATCTTGAAATCTAGTTATGCGGCTTAGAGCATGTTTATTGCAGATCTCTTAGGTTGGGGTTCTTAGCGTAATATAAGATACGGTCTCTTAGCTTTTAACTAAAAAAAACTAAGAGACATCTCTTAAATAAGAGATATAAGAAACGTTTCTTAGTTTTTTTAGTTAAAAACTAAGATACCGTATCTTATATTACGTTAAAAACCCTAATCTAAAAGACCTGCAATAAACATGCTCTTGTGCCCTCTCACACACGACAATAAAAGCGGATTCATATATATATATATATATATATATATATATATATATATATTAAATGTAACAAATGGGAACTTCTTAGTAACAAAAGAAAAGCAAAGAAAAGAGAAACTTTGATAACTCTAACACACTACATCCATGTAAATATATAAAGAGAACGGTAGAATTTAAATATTGCATCATTCATATATTACCTTAGTGTCACTAGAGATTTGTAGGCAAGTATTTTCTTGGTGCTGAGCAATATATCAGCATTTAAAACTAGCCTAAAAATCTCTAATGACACTAAGATAACTTTAAAAGATAAGATTAGCACAAAAGATAATCTAAATCTTAAATATGTTAAGTTTATAACAAAACCTAAAAAAAACCGCCAAATATGTTAAATATCTAAATCTTAAATATGTCAAGTAAAAGGAAGATTCAATAATTTTACTCATTTTTCCTTTTACCAAAAACACGTTGTTAAAAACATTAAAGCTAAACAATTAGCTTATAAGCAACATGATAAAGTTGATTTGATCAATTTTGTTTAAAGGTAATTTCAACGCGCCTTAAAGTCTTCTCTGTGGCCTTGTAGTATTCGTTTATTAGCTTTGTACCCAACTTCCACTTGACATTTTGTGTTGAAAATTAAATAAATGATGCGTTTTCTATATTTCGTCTATAGTTTCCGATAAACAAATCGTCCTTTTATCTTCTTTTTTTTTCTATGTCCTTATCTCAGGCTTTCAATTTATAAAACTTCTTCACAATATTTCCTTCTTTTATTGTACCCGATTGGAGCCAAATACTGAAGCCCTAGTTATCTTTGGGGATCTCATGTAAGGATAACTATTTACGCACATATTTTTTGTCGGATTGTGTTCGTAATATATAGTATTTTTTCTATTCATATATTCATAATATTATACTAATAAGTAATAACGTTAATATAAAGCTAGTATATTATTAAATATAATATAGGGACTGCTTCACTAAATTCTCGGTGTATGTCTTTGCTTTTACTTTCCTCGTTCAATGAGAGACCAAAATTTTATATTGCAGAGTCGCACATGAATCTCAACCTTCTCTCTCCTTCAAGAGCACATGAGAACAACGACGTGGTCTCGCAGACGAGGAGGAGCTGCTTCTTCCTCTTGCCCTAATTAAGCTACATAACTAGGGTTTCCTCTTACCTTTCCCTCACCAGAGATCATTTTTCATAAGTGACCCTTTTCTCTTTGCTTTAGTCTTTAGTCTAGTTCTGTTCTTGGTCTGTTTTCGTTTTGTCGGCTTGTGTAACTAATCACCCCTTCTTTAGCTAGTGGCTCCTCAAAATCCTGAGTTTTGACTTCTCTATCTGAGTTATTTTTTCTCTCTCTCTCTTCATGCTCTTCCTCACCTCTCAATATATCAGCCAGAAGAACCAAGTATCAAGATTCAAGAACTAAGAATCAAGAAAATTTATTTGAGCTGGCGAATAAACAGTGGTGGGATAGGGAACTAGTAGATGCGGCGGCGATGGAAGGCGGTTACGAGCAAGGCGGTGGAGCTTCTAGATACTTTTATAACCTCTTCAGACCGGAGATTCACCACCAACAACAGCTTCAACCGCAAGGCGGAATCAATCTTTTTGACCAGCACCATCACCAGCAACAACAACACCAGCAACAGGAGCAGCAGCAACCGTCCCATGATTCAAGAGAATCTGATCACTCAAACAAGGATCATCATCACCAAACGGGGCGACCCGATTCAGATCCAGCTACATCAAGCTCAGCACCTGGGAAACGTCCACGTGGACGTCCACCAGGATCTAAGAACAAACCTAAAGCACCGATCATAGTGACGCGTGATAGCCCGAACACGCTTAGATCTCACGTTCTTGAAGTATCTCCTGGAGCTGACATAGTTGAGAGTCTTTCCACTTACGCTAGGCGGAGAGGGAGAGGAATCTCCGTTTTAGGGGGAAACGGCACCGTTTCTAACGTCACTCTCCGTCAGTTAGTCACTCCCGGTAACGGCGGTGGTGTTGGGGCTGGAGCCGGTGGAGTTGTGACTTTACATGGAAGGTTTGAGATTCTTTCGCTAACGGGAACCGTTTTGCCACCACCTGCACCCCCTGGTGCTGGTGGTTTGTCAATATTTTTATCCGGAGGGCAAGGTCAGGTGGTTGGAGGAAGCGTCGTGGCTCCGCTTGTTGCGTCTGCTCCGGTTATACTAATGGCTGCTTCGTTCTCAAATGCGGTTTTCGAGAGATTGCCTATTGAGGAGGAGGAAGAAGAAGGCGGTGGTGGCGGCGGCGGAGGAGGAGAACCACCGCAGATGCAGCAAGCCCCATCAGCTTCTCCACCATCGGGAGTGACGGGTCAGGGACAGTTAGGAGGTAATGTGGGTGGCTATGGTTTTTCCGGTGATCCTCATTTGCTAGGATGGAGAGCTGGTACACCTTCAAGACCACCTTTTAATTGAATTTACATGTGTGTTTAAATCATTTGTGGAGTCCTCTTTCATTTGGGATCTTTGGTATTTATTTTGCAGTTAATATGCATATTTGAGCGTTCGTGTTTTTTTTTCTTTCCTCTCTCATCTTGATAGATCGATCCTAGACGTTAGAGGAATGCATATTAATTTGTCTTTCATACGGTTACTTAGCAAAACCTCTCCATATATGTATTTCTTTTATTCGTTGCTAGGGTTTCGTGATGTACGGTATAACTATTATCATACTTAGCTCGATTTGATAGATATATCATGTATAGTTTTTAATTAACGGTTTCGAATTCTTTTAAGAAATTTTGAGGTTTTACAACATATTCTTGATGGATATATAAAATATATATGGACATCTCAGAAGTTGCTCTATATGAATATTTTATACAATACGTTTTCAGTCATAGTCTAATATAACACTTTTTGATGTTTATATCAACGTATATAGGCCGAAAGTAATTACCCATACCTATCTGTCGTATAATGCACATTCATTCCAAGTTTTTCTCAAAACTTCAATGTACTACATCTATAAGGATAAACACTAACTTACATATATAGAGATTGATCAAAACGTTTATTGCTCAATTAGACAGTCCTCGTTTATGCAGCCTTTTTTGAACTTTAATTATTTATGCAGCCTTCTAAACTGTGGGTTTAAATAAAAAAACAATCGGATACTTGGAGGGGCCATGTTATAATGATGTCCATTCCAACACTCAAATTAATTCCATGCATAAAATATATGCATTATAACGCTCCAATTAGAGCTATCCTTTCTATGAGAGTTGTAAATTCAACACCATTAAGAATTTAAGACAGGTTGGCAATAAGTAGCTTGGGACATATTGTTGGCCACATACATGCGGTCAAACACCCTAATATTGGCATGTATGGAGAGTTTAACTATGTGTCAACCAACAATTCAAAATGTATTCTGGTTTTGTATAAGTTTAGAGCACCTCACATGGGGGTTTTACCGGAAAGGTTTTCATAATACATATACATGTATATATAAATATTAGTATTTAATTATATGTATTTTAATTTTACGGAAAATCCAATTCAAAGTATCTGAAAAAAGAAGTTTTGGCGTCAAATTAAGATACACATAATTAAATACTAATAGTTATATATATGCATTTTGAGAACCCCAGTCGTAATTCTCGGAATGCTCATAATAATACTTTTGTTGTAAACTTAAGGATAAGTTCTTCTCATTATTACTCAATAATAAAGTGTCCTTATATATGTGAATTACAAAGAGATAAATGAAAAGACATAAATATGAAAAGTGTACAAATAAAAGGAATAGGAAACTAGGGTTTCCCCTTCTCTCTAAGTCCAAGCCGCCTCTCTCTCTATCTCTCTCCTGCTGCGGCCGCCTCTCTCTCTCTCTAGATATTAGGCTGGTTATGGACCAGGCCGGTTATGGACATCCACAATATGAATTATAACATTCCCCCTTGGACGCCATAACCATACAGGGATTGTAATACGCTTTGGATGTTGCCTCATTAAAACCTTACAAGGAAAACCCAGTGGGACAAAACCATGGTGAAGAAAAAATAGTACAACACGTATACTCCCCCTGATTTGTACCTCCGTATATGTTCTTCAAGTTGGCGCATCCCAACCTGATGGTTGAGCTTCATGGACGCCAATGACTAATGGTCTCAATACCAAGGTAAAGTAGTGCTACCGCGTTGCAAAGACATAACTTGCTTGTGATCTATCATTGTGGATCAGAGAGAGAACCTTATCAATCAAAAACATATTAACCCTTATTTGGGTTTTGGTTAGTATAATGTAATCTCAAATTTTAGTTCCTTATAGGTAACATAGAATGTATTTTATCCTGTCCTAGTCCCTTATGTTCGGACATGACCTAAACCTAGACAATAGGTTTACATCAATAGTCATGTCCGAATGTGTATGACATGACAAATACATCAAGGCAAGGCGCCAATATTACTTAAGGTAAGGGACATGCATGTCTTTATTTCTAGTGCCTCATGGTCGAACATGAGCTAAACATATATAAGAGATTCACGGCAAGAACACATGTCCGG
>NC_027755.1:23121763-23122376 GCF_000695525.1 Brassica oleracea var. oleracea
CTGGTATATATGACTTAGTCATTCTATTCGAGCCAGTAACGGAATCTGGCAATTGTTTAAGCTAGATTTTGTATAATATTTTGGACTTCTAAATCTCATTCTTGAGTCCGAGGATCTTGCCAATATAAGGATGTCTGATTCCATGTAATTTCTTTTACTCTTTTACCAGCTTATTACTTTCTCCCCCTAATCCGTGTACCTGGCCTCAAACTGATCACCCATATTTGGCTCAAGGCACTTAATAATCGTGGAAGAATCATATCCAACATATATCCCCATCCTCGTTTGAGGTCCCATCTTAGTTCTCTGTGGTGGAGTAATTTGTATATAGACGGCACATCCAAATGTCTTACGATGGGATATGTCTGGCTCTTGACCCGTTATCTAATCGATGGGGATATCTATGCTCACTAAATGGCCTCGTGCGTATTAACTTAGATGCATGTAAATTTCGTGTGACCCAAGCTGTGACTGAGAGTTTTGACCTCATAAGTAATGGTCTAGCAATCAGCTGTATGTGTTTAATAAAAGATTTCGGCCAAGCCGCACTTGGTATGGACATGTATCACGGAATTGTCCACACTTACTCCCATGGACATACCATAATCATTTA
>NC_027755.1:23122567-23147984 GCF_000695525.1 Brassica oleracea var. oleracea
ATAATAAAATAAATTCAAAGTGATAAAACAAAGCAAGTATAAAAGCAAAACAAACACAGAAGTCGAAATCAACAATATTCTTTTATGCAATCAGAAGTTTCATATTCCGTATGATCATCTCTTTCATGATCAAAATCATCTTTATCATCTTTATATACCAATTGGGCTTCACATTCTTTCCTTTCAGACTCTCTTGATAGAGGTCACAAAGATGTTTGGGAGTCCTACATATCTTAGCCCAATGGTTCCCCATTCCACATCTATGGCACACTGATTTGGTCGAGCTTTGTGGTTTAAAGGATATACCACGGTTTCCGCCTCGACCATGGCATCAAATTAGGTTGACACCCACGGCCTTTGCCATAGTGGTTCCCACGGCCAAATGTATAATAGTGGTCATGGCCACGTCCTTTCTACCCTTCACGGCCATGGTCGTGTGGTCTATCATCCTGGACGTGGTAAGATTCTTTGGATTCTTTTTTTTTCTTTTGCGGCCTTATTGGCTTCAGGTAATGGGGTTGATCCAGGAGGTCTCAATTCATTGTTTCTCATCAGTATTGGAGGCTTAGCTAGCAATAGACTCATCCATGAACTTGTAGTCCTGGATTCTGAGATTCCTCCATAGTTTTTGCTAATAACACCTTTCTTTGGTGTCATATCTCGATTTGAATTCTGTCCAAAGGTCTAGAAGATTCTCAATTGTCAAACACTGATCTTTGAGACTCTCAATAAGATGATGGCAAATAATTAATATTGCCATGTATCAATCTTTCTCATTTGGTATTATTGCCTTCTATGATACATTCACCAAGTCTTTTTGACTTTAGGATAATCTTTGTATCCAATGCCCACTGTAAATAATTATCTCCAGAGAGATTTAGGGCAGCAAAATCCAGGTTGATTTTCGACATCTCAAATCATAGATTACATAATTTAGCAATTCTAATGATCAAACAAAGCAATAAGCCTTAACGGCCAACAAGGAAGCCTCACGGCCAACAATGAAGCCTCATGGCCAAGATAGATAACAAGCCGCACGGCTATGAATGCAATCAGTTCGGTTTAATGCATTAAGTTCATTGCAATCCTAGCATAGATGATTTCTATCAGTTCATGATGCAATCAAAACTTCTCGGCCAAGTCAAAGAATAATCACACGGCTTATTTGATTTCAATTCAATATCATCCTAGCATAAGGTTCTAAGTGTAATTGCAATCAATCAATGTGATCAAGTTAGGTATGAATGCAACAAGGCTGCATGGCCACGAGATGATATGGTCTTAGTGATTTTAATTTAAAACTACCAAAGCTATCAATATTAGGGTTTCAATCAATTCAATACCAAATTCGAGTTTAAATAATCTTAGCAACAGTTCTAGGTGATCAAAACAATCAATCAAGATTCAAATTCAAACAATCAAAACCGATTTTCAAATTAGGGTTTAGGGTTTCGATTTTGATCTTAGATCAAAGGAGATTGTTTTGAGATTCAAAATCATCAAAGATTTTTATTTTAATTGATCAATAGATCAATCTCGATTTAGGGTTTGGGGTATCGAACTTTTGAGCTTCGATTTACTCATTAGGGTTTGATCTATTATTCTATGGCTTTTATAAAGATTAGGATTTTAGGGTTTCATTCTTTATCAAACAATCCAAATTCGATCATAGGTTCTTAGATTTCGAATTACCTTTTAACCTAGATGATTGTTGAAACCGGACCACCAAGAAGGATGAACCGCGAGCTGCAATACGAACATGAACGAACGCGAGCTATCCGCGAGCTGGACACGAGCTGATCAGGAACGCCTTGATCGTCGGATGCGTGCTGACTGTGAGCTGGACACGCGCGGATTGAAGTTGATCGGAGACACGAGCTGGAATGGGTCGAGTCGCTCCTATCGAGTCGCGAACGTCGGATCGGGAACGCGGGCCGTCCGGGATGCGAGTTGAGGCTGAGGTCATCTAAGTGCTGAGCTGAGACGGATCGTGAGGCTATCGGATCGGGAACGCCTCGGTTGGGATGCAAGAGACTCGATCGGGAATTAGGGTTCGTCGGGTTGCGGCTAGGGTTAGGGTTTTAGGGGTTTTTCGATTTGGTTTCTTAGCTCAGGGATTTAGAGTTTTGTGCTGATAACGTGTTGTAAACTTAAGGATTGGAATCTATAAGTTCTTCTCATTATTACTCAATCATAAGGTGCCCTTATATATGAGAATTACAAAGAGATAAATGGAAAGACAGAAATATGGAAAGTGTACAAATACAAGGAATAGGAAACTAGGGTTTCCCCTTCTCTCTAAGTCTAAGCCGCCTCTCTCTCTCTAGGTATTAGGCCGGTTATGGACCAGGCCGGTTATGGATATCCACAATATGATTTATAACAACTTTAGTTTTATCTTTTATCCTATGAAAATGTGATTTTTCTTGTTAAGCATCGGTACGAAAAGGGAAGTCGTGATGACATCATATACTTCCTTACCGATCTATATATCAATTAAGAGCTACCTCCAAAAAGACTCTCTATTTTAAAGTTTTCAAAATTCTATATTTGAAGTTTAAAGGTGTTTTTTTTCCAAAAGCAAAACTTCAAATTTAACTTCAAAATTATTTGTAATTTTCACTATGATCATTATATTTATCATAATTAATATAAATCCATAAAACTTTTATAAAATAACTAGCTTATATATAAAAATATTACAGTAATATTAATTAATAAAATCTTACACTAAAATATAAAGTTATAAACATAAATAAATAATTAAATATTAAAATACAAGCAAAATACCAAATTATTCCATAAAATTATTTCCGCAATGCTCCATCTTCGGTTACACAAAATTTGTTTGGAAAATATCTAAAGGTTCCGGAGCAAATTTACTAGACTACTAGTGTTGTTGTAATATTTAAATATGTTTTCATGTATCTTTTTAAAAAGTTTTTTTATTAATTTTCTTTTGTAATTTTCTTGTTTAAATCTAGTTTTAAAATATTATAAATCTTATTTTAAATTTTTTGTTTAATTTTATGTGTAAAATTTGAATTTATAAAATAAATTTGAAACATTTATGATATATAAAAGTTTTAAGGATTAAAATGATAAATGAGAAAATACATAAGAATCATAAATGTGATGTATAATTAATTATAAAGACCAAAATGCAAATAAACATATGAAACTTCAAATTTAGAGTTTTGAGTAGTGAAACTTCACTCCTTAAACTCTAAATTTAAAGTTTTGAAAAAATAATTTAGAGAGCAAAAAACTCTATATTTGAAGTTATAGAGTTTCTTTTGGAGATGCTCCAAAAACATAAAATGATTATGGTGACAAGAGCATGAGAAGAGCGTTGCTTTCGAATTTAAGCCAATGACTAAGG
Organism: Brassica oleracea var. oleracea; assembly: GCF_000695525.1. Lineage (NCBI taxonomy): Eukaryota > Viridiplantae > Streptophyta > Magnoliopsida > Brassicales > Brassicaceae > Brassica > Brassica oleracea. Next base: position 23,125,950 of record NC_027755.1, read on the forward strand.
TAATGGTTAAAGCAACTGTTACAGCAAAGCATAGAAACATGAAGTACATGGTGTTCCACGTCAGTTACATATGAATTTGTGAACTTAGCATGGGAATATCAACTAAGAACATGAACCATTTGTAGTGTCAGTTCAGAGTCTCTGTTGCAAGATAACAAAAGGAGTTTTGATTACCAAGATATGTGAAAAAGAGGAATGTTCCAATTCCCTAGGCAAACTTATAGACTAGGAACAAAAGAGGAGAAGCTCATTTTAGATGATACCAATATACTAACACAAATACTGTCAGATAACCAATACAACTCTTAAAGAGAAATTTTTTATTTTATTTATACATGTATGTATAATGATTGATTATTAACATAACAGACATGCTCATGACCAAAGTAAATGTTTTACGAAGCATATCACAACGAATGCAAACACTAGCTTACATTTAAGATTGTGAGTCTTTTGATCAAAGTTACTGTGAATCTAAGAGCATGATTAACGGGGTTTTTAGCGTAATATAAGAAACCATTTCTTAACTTTAAATATATTTAAAAGTCGGTTCTTTGATTTTTTAGTTAAAAATTAAGAGATATTATTATATTCCGTTAAGACCCACCCTAAGAACTTCCCAATTATCATGTTCTAAAACCTGAAATTTCTTCTTGGATACGTCTCATGGAAATTGGAGCTCTTATAAATACTAGGGGTGATAATATATACATTCAGCAAGAAATGTGTTGCCAAAATAAATAAAATAAAATATCAATACCTACTTTTGTTATTTCATGTGGCTTTTTTGGAACTTTGGAACATGTTACGGAAAAAGCGTTTGTAGCTATGTTTGCATACATTAGCAAATTCCCATGTGGTCATGTCATTTGCCTTACATGCAATTAAGCTACACCAAGTTGAGAATAAGCAACTGGGTTTCATCTTTCCAGATACCATTTTGTATGTGTCTGCATGATAAAGACATATATACACACAACATACATCTATATATGTGATTATTTAGTTTTTTTTAATAACCATTATCTTCTAATCTAGTTAAGAAATTAGTGATGCTGTCGTATCCGTAAACTGAACATTGTTTAGACCAAACTGACGTCTCCTGGTCCTTAAAAAATTGAAAGACATTAAATCTAATTCATCAAATAATACCCTGCAATATTTTCTGATATCTAAAAAATAGCCTGGACTTGACGAGTTTGAACCTTAAATGAACTTCATGATAGAAATATTGAAATATATCATGAACTTTATATTCTTTTCATCATGTCCCCCAAGGAATAATCATGAACCTTTTAGATTCATGAACATGTCAAATAAGTTTTCTGTTACTATTGTTTTCCCTTAAAACTTTACTTTCACTTTTCGAAAACAAATCATACCAGTACTTAACGAATACCGAAAAAGGGCATGAGAAAGTCGAAAATCATTACAAAACCTATACATAGTAGATGGGATAGGTAAAAATGTAAATCTATTCATATCTATAAAAAACATAAACAAGAAAAGCTTAACATTCCAGAGTTTGAACAAACACATATCATTGTTGGTTGCATCCTATAAAGGCTTTAAACTATAAGATCTGGAGCAGCTTCTCCAACTAGTCTCAACTTCTACATAAAAACCTTGCAGCAAGATACAATGTCTGATTGTCTGCTCTTCACTTCGGTCTTCAGACTAGAACTACAGTAACGCTTCAGCAGCCTTAGCAGTTTTGTTCTGGTACGATTGCATTCCTTTAAGAAACTAAAAACAGACAACAGAGTTCACTGTTGAGATCAGTCACTGCGCAAAGGGAACTCGTATGAACAACCGACCGTGCATGCTCATGACCGCAGATGTGTGAAGCGGATCGATTCTTGCTGATAAGCCAACAATCTGATTTTATCATAATCACAGTGACATGACGGTTCTCAGTGAGATAACAACAAGTCTATGTCTTGGTTAATGGCAATATTTGAGAGATATAAGAAAGTTTTACCTTTTTGAATGGTGTAATGCCCCAAGGATTGTCAAGCTGCTCAGGCTCTCCTGTTATAATCAGTCGTCCAGCCGGATCTGATTGAATTCGAATCTGAGAACAAAAAAATCAAACAAATGATGTTCAGGACTATGAACTCTGTTATGATCTGCTGTGCTTGCTATCATACGAAAGTGAAAGAGTTAATAGGGGTTCAAGGGAGTGATCACCTCTTTGCGAAGAAGTCCAGGTACCAAAGCATATATCTCAAAGGACTCCTTCTGTGAGTTAAAAAAACAAAACAAAACAGATTTGGTAAGATTCAGATTGAAAACAATTAATCCAGTTTGCAATTTTCTTTTTGGCGTTTCTCAAAGCGGCCTTTTGATCACTAGTTACAACAAGGAAAAAGATGGCAGAAGTAACTCACAGTTTCTTTGACAGTTATCTTCACCCAGTCAGCAAGGGGTCCATCATCAACAACATCAGCAATCGACCTAAGGAGCCAAAACCATATTATTTTTGTTAACATCTTGAATTGATTAGGGACAAGATAGAAAAATGAAAGTTACAGTAACATGTAAAGGTCAAGAAATGCTTAGAGGGTTTGAAAGAAAGAAACAAAAAATTAAAATAACTATCAAAGGGTTGCAAATAAACAGGAGAGGATTAGCTTTCCGTAACTGTTTTTCTGCTTCTTGGGACATAACATGGTCCATGCAAGTTTGTGTTTTGGGTTTATGGAAACCTGAAAAAACCCGTTCGAAACACAAAGTTAAGCAACTCTTGTAGAAAAGAACAGCAATGCCTTGAGAAATGATTTTACCAATGCTTTTGAGTTTCTTATGCTTTGGGGTTGAGCTTAAGCCCTTATCCTGAAACAAAAGGAGAACATCGTTATGGTACAGAGGAAATTTCTGCAGGCGAAGTCACAAAGTGCAGTAAGATTTGAAGTGAAATCTTAGCAATAGTCTCAGTAACCTCTCCAGATCCGACAAGGCGCTGTGTATGCCAGCCTTGCATAGCACGAGCTGCAGAATCTCTCCGAGCCCTTCCTGATCCTGAACCTTGATGACTAATAACCTACATCAAAACATGGTTATGCACATAGGTTTCTTAGCAGCTTTCCTATCAGACATAAAAGGCTATAACTTGTATTCAGTTAGATTGCAGATGGTGCCGGTGGGGCTTAACATGTTTATAGCTGGTATTGCTCATTCAAGAAATTCCTTTATGCATAAAATAATTTCTCAAAAGAAACTTTAAGCTGTCATTTTCTCAGTTTCAACATGTTCTCCGTACATGACCATTGAACCAGTTCCCACAATATATTAACAAAAGCTACCATTTTAGGGGAATTCTTTTACCTCTTTCTCGAGGCCTGAAGACAGACTGTGTGTTGAATTAGGAAAGTTAAGCTCACCATTTTTCCTTAAACTCTTTTCGTACTCCAAAAGTGCCTACAATTGAAGCAAATATTCAAATCACTATGTACCTATATCTATATGATAAGACAGAAAGAAAAAAACATTCAGTGCATCCAACGTGCTAACAGAAGTAGTCAGAACTTTCTGAAGTGGATAAGTAAAAAGGTAGAAAAGATAAATACATGGTACTTATGCACAACAACAAAACTCACCTTCTCATAGAAATTGCGGAATGTGTAGGAGATTGTTGTGCACGTCCTGGAAAAGATAATTAAACCAAATTTATAACAAGTTGCTATCATGAACAATCAGAAAAGACCAACGGAGAGTCTAAGGGCGATATCAGCCATACTTTGGAGGATTGAAGGACTCTCCAACTTGCCGCCATAGCTTAGACGTGGTGACCTAAATTACATGAAAAAAACAAAAGAATCATGAAGACCAATAAACATTCAATTTTCAGTAGAAAATTCTGAGAAACATCGAATAAAAGCCCTTAAATAACAGTAAAACCAATATACTTTCCGGACAACATATCAAACACTCTTTAACATATATGCATACTTAAATCAGTTATCTCCTCTCTGAAAATCTTTCACATGGCTATAGATACTCTTTATCATCAATAAGCTTACCGATTTAAAATATTACACGTTATACAGTTCATATGTTATCCATAAACTCAAACAAATCCAATATAACTAACAATCATACGAGTCAAACTCAAATGATATGGTTTCGGTTATCATAAAGTGGCGATGTTGGAGATTAATACTACACGAAAAGAAGTGGATAATTACCACGTCATGGCCACCTAGTTTAACGACTGCTCGCCATAGCCTACAATGCATAGTAAAAACATGCATAAGTCAGACACTCATTTAAAATAGAATATGAGTTTGTTTAAGAACCAAAAGCTAACTTGAGAGTGTTTAAAGGCTGGCCATAAAACTTAAGAGGTTTGTAATCCAGGTAGTTCTCTCTGTGAAATGTCGCCAACTCTTTTAGAAACGCCTGCTGTTCTTCTAGCGTCCCTGCTTCATCAACTTCCCCTGCCTGTAGAGAAACGTGAACTTGTAAGAAGAAGAAGAAGATAACAAAACATTGATATTCAATTCAGCGAATTGCTCAGAAAGATCAGCCCTTTTTAAACCAAATGTAGTAGAAACAGAGTCTATTATTATTATTATTACCTCAGAATCACTCAGCAACCAATTTTTGCGCTTTTTGCCATTTCCATCTCCAGCCCCGGGACTCGAAACCTGCACCTTAGCATCAGTCTTGTTCTCAGAGTGAAGAGAAACTCCAACATCCGCATGACCATTTTCATCTCCCTTATCCACGGGAAGAATGGGCTGGGGGGTTTCACTAGTGTTTAGGTTATTTTCTGGCTCCGAAGGTTCTTCCTTAAGGGCATCATCATCAGTAGCAACACAAGGCGGCACGTCTCCTAATTGCATCTCGGTATCCTCCATCAAAAAAGCTTCCCTTTCTTTCTGTCACAGCATTGAAAAACCTCTACTTGGTGGGTTTCGAGTAAACACTACTTAGAAGGAAACGCAATTGAGAATTAGAGCTCACTCTATTGCTCTGATTCACATCATAAAGGAAAAAGAAATGGTTTACCTGTTTCTACAGGGACGGCGCCGGCGACGAAAACACGGGAAGGAAAGTAGAGAGAGGGACTAACGGTGGCGCGCTAGGGTTCACACTCACAGGCGGAGAAATAGGAAGGAGATACAGAGAGAAAGAGCTGCGAACAATCCTTTGTCAATGGCCCAAGGTATTGGAAGATGGATGCGTTTAACATCTCCACAAGAGTTCCCACTCTTTGCATATAAACTAATTGGGCCGAAATAGATAATATGGGCTCAATATGGAACGAACCCAAAAGATGTATAAATATGGTAGGTAGATTTAGAAAACAAATAAAGTCTGTTGATAACATAAATTCAAAACTTTTTGTTTTTCTCGATTTCTAAACTCAACCCACAACAAACGTTACATCGTTTAAGAATTAAAAAAAAAAACAAGAACACGAAATGTGGGATATTGAAAAAGTTTATGCAAAAAAAAACATTGAAGCTTTTATAAAGAGTTGGCTGGCTCTCTTTCTTTAGCGTTCTAAGCAGTTTGTTGACCACCATTTGATGATGAAGAAATGGTGGTGAGAACATCAGTCACTGAAGCCATCACGCTCAGTGCTGCTTTCAGTACGTCTTGAGAACACCCTGGCTTCACTATCGTCCTCACCTATTCCCCAAAATGTCTTATGAATATATATACAATCATTTTGAAACATAGTTTCAAAAAAAAAAAAAGTTTTACCTGGTCTAGATATTCTTGCAGCTTCTTGATACGTCCCATGTAATCTTGATCTTCAACACAGAGACTCACTGCTTTAGCATCTGCGCCAGGTCCATCGTACTGAAGCGGTCCTGGGTTCCTGTACAGATCTTCCATCAAGAATTTCTCTGCGTTCTGTCTCAACAGCCTGAACAAAAAAACCATTTACATAACAACTTGAGAAACGCTTGAAGCAAGCAAGTGCCTTCATGTTCGTCTAGTTAAAAGAAAATGCTTACTCGTATGCTTTGCCTTTCAAATCCACCATTGCCGGATGAATTGCAGGTCTACCGATTGAAGTTGATGTAGAACCAGCGTTTTGGGACCAGTTCTTCACCGTCATCATTGCCTGCAAAGGTGTGAGATCAGTAGAGAACGCCAGCTTTACATTAAAAGAGAAGAAGACGAGACTCAACTGTAATAGGTGCAGCACCACATTTCCACTTGTTTACAGGACTCTTTAAGTTGGTCACTGTTGCCATGTAGCCATTCAGACCAGCTGCGAGTATGTGGTAACATATATGTCCAAGAACCTGACAGATTTTTTTCCATTCAATAATGTGAATATTCATCCAAAAGATTATTATCAGAGTGGCAGTGACACTTACGTAGGCATAGTCACAGTCGAATTTGGATGGGAGAGATCCACGAGCTTGGTAACCAAAGAAGTGACATATAGCATTGAACTTCTTGCCCTTGTATGTGCCTTCTTTCTGTCAAGTTTCATAGGCCAGAATGTTTCTAAGATTGCTGCAAACAACTTGAATATATAGAGAAGTGGAGCATACCAAGCGCTTGTTCATTTCAGTCTCCACGAGATACGCAAGAAGCTTCTCCGTCTCAATCTGAAGAAAGAAAGCAAAACAAACATTTAAGACTCCAGCCCTTTTTTTTCTGTTGTTGTAACATATTGGCTCCAATCATCTTTTGTTTCATCTTCGTCATCTTACCTGGGATAGCTGAGCAGAATCATCAGACTCGGGGTGGAGAAGTAGCTGCAACAGCAAAAAATGAACTTCTTGTAAGCATCCATACTTATTTGCTTTTGGAGTAAAACAAAGAAAAGTCTCATGCCTGTTTCTTAATGAATGGAGGGAGAAATTCAAACAGAGCAGATGACCAAGGTGAGAGCTGAGTAGATATCTTATCAGCAGCTACACCCTCCCTAAGTAGCCCGTGAATTTCCTGCACATCACAAAAACTCAGCTTAGACATGAGAGATATAATGTTTACAAGTATCAAACCATTACCTTTAACAGAGCATAGACTTCAGGAATGCTCTCTATGATCCCTTCCGGAATGAGGATGACTCCATGATTCTTGTCTGGTGCCAGTCAATAGTATAGCAATCGAGTTAGTGAACTGTAAAATACATGACTGCATAATCTTTCATATTAATGAGACCTTGTCCTGCTCTTGCTTGAACTGCATCACAGATCTGTTTAGAAATGTCAAAAATGGTGAGCTTGGATGCTGCAACCTCCTCTCCCAGTATCACCTGAGAGAACGCATCAAATGCAAATGAGAATCTAGACATACAGGCACACAAAAAGATCAATTAGCTACGTTAAGAAACGGGATTAAAAATAACCAACCATGTTTGGATGAGACTGGAGGGTACACTCAAGTGCAACATGAGAGTGCTTCCGACCCATGAGACGGATGAAATAATAGTACTGCCAATAGAAAAACGAAGTGTAAGTTGGTATCAGAATCATAAAGTATTTATTATCATCATTGTATGATGAAAGTTTAGCAAGAAAATAGCATTTTTACCTTCTCTGCAGATAGAGCATCAGTGCATGCATTACTAATGAGCTGAGAATTCACCTGTACGAAGCAAAAAGATCATTAGCCAAACATAACATTATCTTTCTATATTAAAAAAGTTAAAGTTCAGATTTTACCTTGCATATGGTGTCAAAACCAACGTTTGCCTCCACAAACTGATTCTTGAGATCTCCATTTGTAGTAACTGGAACACCAACTACCTGAAATTTTTATGGGTAACTTATAGTATCAATAGAGGGATTGTAAATAAAACTATCTAAAAAAAGGAGAAGAAGGTGGTAAAAAGAACAAGTTAGGACCTTTGTGGAGCATTTTGCTTCAGCGAAAAACTCAGCAAGATGAGCAGCATCAGTGTTTGATGTCACACCTTCAGAAAAAAAAAAAGCACAATATAAGACTCTTGGTTTAGTAGAAACTCACACCATAACTTCGCGAGTGAATATAAATTAAAAACGTTAGGTATATATACCTCCAATGATAACAAGGCCATCTAACTTCAGATCAGTGCAAGCTTTGAGTGCAGCGTTGACCTGCTCAGTGGTTCTGATCTGATCCTTGGTTCTTCCCAGCAAATCATAACCACCTTTTAAAACATACATTTAAGAATAAGGTAATGAAACAACAAGATTCTGCAATGCATGCATCAAACAAACCTACCTTGGTTCTTGTAAGTCTGGAGTATATCATCTGTGATCTCCAGAGTCTTTTGCGCAAATAGACCTTCTGAACCACCTATAGATACAAAGTATAGATTTTTATGAACTATAATCACAAAACAGGATCTTCTCTCACACCAATGAGCAATAGAGATGCTGAAGCTTACCCAAGAAGCCAAGCAAAGTGCTTTTAGCGTTGTGAACCTTAAGAGCCTCGTAGAGACCCCAGATAACATTGTGACCGCCCGGAGCTTGCCTTCCACAGAAGACGATTCCAACTCTGATAGATGGAAGCTGAGTAATGATGTGAGCATCAGAGACTTTGGCGGTTTCCCTGAGGAAGTGAGCCAAAGGCTGTCCTAATGTATGTGGGAAGGCGCGAGCTATGATGTGGGAATCAGAGGCCTCGGACACGGTGGTTCCATCACCAAGCTCCACGCGGACAGTAGTTCCCTGAAGCAGAGGAGTAGGAAAAAAAAAACGAGCAAGTTCAAGATAGTAATCCAAATAGAACCAAAGCTATGAGATCTGACAAGTTGAATAAAACAGGACAGCAAGTCCAGGACTAGATTGATAACTTGGGACAATACAGATTAGAGATTCATTACAAGGTGGAAACTTTAGATCTGATAATGTTCCTCGGAGTTACGGAAAGCACAGTTAACAAGCAGCAGAAGCTTGTTGGATTCATTGCACAATCAATGATAAATATATAAAACAAGAAAAGACAAGTCTTTAAAATAGATCCAATGAAACAGTAGAATGAATGAAGAAGAAGAACCTGGAGACAAGGAGGGAGCTCAGGTTGGTACTGAGAGCGGAGTTGCTGAAGAGGAGAGAGTTCTCTGGGGATTCCGAAGTCTGAATCCATGCGGCTTTGAGTGTGTTTGGTCAAATGTGTGTGTGAGAGAGAGAGAGAGAAGTGAAAAATGCTCTGAAAGAGTACAAAGGTCACGTGTAGGTCAAGAGATATCCAAAACCAAAAAGGAAACAGTACGACGATATTCACAATGCTCTGAAAGATATGCTTTGCATATACATTACCTACCACTTGGGTTTTGGGTTCTTGGTTCGGATCATTCGGATTGAAATGTTTAAGACCTATTTAGAAAGCAAACATTTCTAGATCGGATCAAGTTTCGGTTGAGTTTCTATTTTTTTTTTCCATAAAACCAAAAAATAACTGAATAAAAATAGTTTGGATTTGATTCGAATTTAAAGCTGAAAAACCAAAAAAAAAAAAAAAAACTCAAAAACTTAAGTTAAACACAAAAAGACAAAAAAAAATATTCGCATAAATTGGTTTTTTGGATAGTTTTAGTTTATAAATTATATTACATATAATTAAATAATTATTTAATAAATTATATGACATGTAATTAAATAATTATAACTTGGTTTCTTTAAATAATTATTATATTTCATATATTCGGACAATCATTTGGTTTCTATTGCGTTCTAATTCAATATTCCGTTGTGGTTCTAATTCAATTTTGGTTTATTAGGTTTAAAGAAACATGAACCATTCAATTTTTATAAATTTCGGTCTGGTTTTGATTTTATAGTGTTCGGCTTCGGCTTCGGTTCCGGTTCGATGTCTAGACAATATGCCAGGACAACCACCACCCAAGGACATGTAAAGCTATTTCTTGGTCTCGTCCTCGGTCTTTCTTTAGATTTTGACTAAATCTTGCCCTTCTCTTATTTGTTCTACGGTATCTCGACTATTTACGAAAGAGCCACTGGATCTCCCCTCGAGATTGTTCCCGCTATTAAGAATGTTGACCTTTTATGAATACAGCATCAACTCTGAGGACTCCACTCCACCCCACAGCCCATATTACTAGGACAAATGGTTTTGATGGGTTGCAGACTTTAATGAATTGGGCTTTTAGACAAATGTAATTTAAATTATTGTGATGGGCCTATAACATTTTCCATATTCTCAACGCGATATATAGCTGGGCTTATACATGTTCCAAGTATATACTAATAAAACAGAATTCACTACTTAATTCATAGGTGATTTTTTTTTTCATTTTGGACCACCTTTAGAAAGTTATTTAAATGACTATTTTCTTATAAATATTTGAATTAATCAAATTATTATAAAACAAACAAATTAAATAGATATTCTTATATTTTCTCTGAAATTGTATCTGAATAAAATCTTTCATATCTTTTTATTTACAATATAAATATATATTTATTTTTCATTAAAATAAACATTTTAAATATTTAATTAAATTCGTGTTTATTATAACATATATGTACATTTCATTTTATACTCAAAAAACTTTTAAATATTTAGTTAATTTCGGGTTTATTTAAAAAAATTAATGTATGTTTCATTTTAACTAAAACAAACCTTTAAAATATCTAATTAATTTTGTAATTGTAATAAAACTAATGTACAATTTTGTACTAATATTTTGATATTAATTTAATATAATACTTTTCAATTAAATTTTTGATCTTTAACTAATAAGACTTTCAATTTAGAACTTTATATCACATGATTGAAAATATGCTATCGTTGACAATTCAAAACAAATAAATTAAATTATTGCATATAAACTATAAAATTGTCTTTTTTTTAAATGTTATATTAAACAATTAGTAATATGGTATATATTAAAATTATGTACAATTAATCATGTAAAACAATAGTTATGTGTGTAAAAATGAAAATAATCACTCGTACGGTTGTACGGGTCAAAATCTAGTTCTGATTTAAATCAGATTCTTTTTTGTTGTTAGTTTGGGATTTATATTTCTGCCGTGTTCGTTTGTTTAACGCTATGTTAGCAACCACCGGCTTTGATACATTTCTGTTACTCTTATGCAAATTTAATTTTCAACATGATGCATAACTCTTCGGTTACCATATATTAAAATTGAAATACATCGTTACGCATAATGACGTCTAAGTACAAAGAGATTCTCAAAGCCGACATGGTTTGACTTATACCAGAGAATCTAACAAATTAAAACGACGCATGCGGCATGCCACACAAATTACATTCACGGACTTTCTAAATTATTACCCTCCACTTTTAAAATTTAATTTGCTTCTCAATTAGTATAAACAAACTCCTAGTATTATTATTTCTTGGACCACGTTACATAACGTGGCAGCTAAACGCTGACCTATGGACCGGAAGCAGGTCCTACCCTACTATTAATTCGACAGCTCTGGGTTCGCCACGACCGTTAAGTTTGAACCGGATGGGACAAAAGCGTCGGCCACGTCCCACCAAAAAAGGATGAGACGAGAAGGCTCTTCTCATCCAACGGCTCAGATGTCACTAGGCTAGTCTCTTCTCTTCTGTCTCTTGTCAGACCCGTCGATCTGTTTGGCTTTTCATCTATCGCCACCTCTGTTTCCTTTTATGACAAAGAATTAGGATAACGTCTTTCTAATTGTGACCAATACTTAATTCACATTTCTTATTTGACTTTTTCAAATTCAAGTGTGATTATTCCTTTATTTTTGTAGTTTCACTCTCAAGGCTTAACTAGACTTGACATCCACATGTGTTTGTCTGTTATAATACGTGAAAAGAAAAACATAAAAAAATGTTGTAAAATATCAATCATCATATAACACAAGTTCAGAAGTAGTAAAATTAGCATGAATTTTGTTTTTGTCAAGAGTAAAATTAGCATGAATATATGATATAAATATACTGAATACTAGACGCTGGATAATAGATGATGGAAATAGCAAGGAAACTTAATTATTTATGTCCATTTGGGGACAATAATATCACATTTTACGTTGTTAATTAACCTTTACAAATAAATCCTTTCAAGTCTTGTAGAAACACACTCAACAGACACGCATATTCATAGATACGTGTGCCTTTGGATGACTTAGAAAAAAAGAGAATGATTTCCCGAAATTAACTAAAGAACAAAACAAATAAAAAATTTCCCAAGTAGAGAAGTCAGTAAATACTAAATATTAAGGAGCAAACAGAAAAGACACCTTAAGGCTTTAACTAGTAACAAAAATATAAAACAACTAAACAATATTCAAAAATTGTTTTCTTATACCTAACGAGTGGTAGTCGCAATCTCTTGAAGCTTGGTGTGTATTCACATTAGTTCTGGGTTCGATTTCTCTTGGAAATTAAATTATCACTACTTGGCCAGTCTGTGCTTGGGCTACGACCCAAGTGGTTTACATGGTAGGCCATAACAGATGATTGGTCAACTCCTTAGCATTAGTCGGAAGGTATGGTACGCTTTCGGGCTAATCCACTCTGTAGCACTAAGTGCGTTCCTCCCGACCGGACCAGCCGATGGAGTTTATCAAAAAAAAAAAAAATTGTTTTCCTATGAAATATAAACCTTATAAACTTATCGGGGCCGCCCCCTTTCACTTACCTCTTCCTCGACCTTCTTCTCGTACGTTTTTTCTAATGTGGAGCTAGCAAATCTGGCTATCGAAAACCCTAACCACAAGCTCAACTTGAGAGCCTTCAAGGCCAATCACAAACAAGTCATGGTGATACTTCTTTTACCCTTTTGTTTCGTCTATCTTATTATTTTCTCCAGTTTCTGACTTCAAAAGTTTCAGGGTCCGATGATAAAAACAGAGGAGGAAGAAGACTATACGAGTCCACCGTGGCTAATGCCAATGCTACGAGGCAGCTACTTCATCCCATGTTCGATCCACGCCGACTCTAACAAAAACGAATGCAACATGTTCTGTCTCGATTGTGCTGGAACTGCTTTTTGCTCTTACTGTTTGGTCAAACATAAAGACCATCGTGTTGTTCAGGTCTAATATCTCGTTCCTTTTTTCTTTCCTTCAGAAAAAAAATCGGGTTATTTATTTTCGTAATGTAAATGAAAATGAAATAAATTGCAGATAAGGAGATCTTCTTACCACAACGTGGTGAGAGTGAATGAGATACAAAAGTACTTAGACATCTCTTGCGTTCAGACATATATAATCAACAGTGCAAGGATCTTGTTCCTCAATGAAAGACCTCAGCCAAGAATCGGAAAAGGTGTTACAAACACTTGTGAAATATGTTGTAGAAGCCTTCTTGATTCTTTCCGCTTCTGCTCTCTTGGTTGCAAGGTATTAAAACATAAACCCATCACAAATGTCATTTCGTATATGATATATTATAGTTTCGTTCATGATTTATGTGGATACATGTTACACGTGGAATGAACAGTATGTTCTTGGTTGTTTTTACTGTTTCAGCTCGGGGGAATGAAGAGAGGAGATCAAAGTCTGACCTTCTCTATGAGAGGGAAACACGGGAGAGACTATCAAGGTGGGTTGGAATCAGATGAGGCTACCACACCAACTAAACTGCGTAAGACGAAAGCTTTCAACCGTCTGATGGATGGTCTCTCGATCTCTACCGTTAGGTTTGATGACTATGGTCCAGGTGGTGATCAACGGTCTCCAAGCTCTGGCGATGAAGGTGGTTTCAGTTTCTCTCCTGGAACACCTCCGATATATAATCACCGGAATTCAAGCAGACGAAAGGGGATTCCGCACCGTGCTCCGTTCTAAAAAGTTACTTAATTACAGCCCCGTATTAAGTATTAATAATTTTTAAAAAAGTATTAATAATTAATAAATTAATATTATAAATAGAAAATGGGGTAATAATACGCGTCAATATTATAATGTATAACTCTTGGGGTAAAATCTAGGATGTTGTCATAAAGTTGTACATGGGTAGTGTCTTCTTTTTTATAGTTTCTTTTCATAGAAGATAAAGGAAACAAGACTAAGCACATATATAAATACATTTTTATATAAATATAGAAGAATTTAGGTTATATAGTTTTGATGTTCGCTTTGCTTAAAAGCATATGGCTTTGTGTTGTGTTGTAATGTAATGTGTAACTTATTTTTGTTCATACTGTAATAATACGAAGTAAAACTGTAATAACAAGAGTATATATAAACGCTGATGTGTTGTCTAGTGCAGCTAATGTCTTCGCCATTGTGTATAGAATTTAAAGGGTGAGGTTCATACCTAATAGTCCACCTATCCTTACTTGATTTTAAACTATTTTAAGAGAGTATATAATTGAAATGGTGAGGTCATCATAAAGTTATATATGCATTTAGTGTCTGAAAGTCGTAAGAGTGACACAGAAATATATTGTTTTCAATAATGTTGATTGATTTGTTATAGCTTGACGTTATCAAGAAGAATATTCTAATAGTACGCCAAGGAATGTTATTTGTATCAACGATCAACATACGTTAAAAAAAGTAAGCTAGTGGATAGAGCCGTGGGGAATCTGAAAGGCTGTGATTCTCCGCCACCATTAAGATACGGGTGTTCATCACCTTTATATGGCATCTTATTCAATGTCATATTAGCTCTAGTAATCCACGAATCTATTATGATTATTTTTACTATTCGATCATTTAATTATTCTGCTTGTTGGTGAGCTTGTCCTATTTGTAACTTATCAAAGAAAATAACTAAAATGATAAATTTCCGCGTCTTCAGAAAATTCAGAGGCCTAATTGAAACTGTGGAGGCCACCACAAGTATATGCATAATTGGTTGATCGCTGTCCAAGTCTATAAATAGAAAGAACATTTTTTTTTTCATCTATAATATTTTAAAAGGCAGAAGCCCAAAGAAACCATGGCCCAAACCATATAAGCCCAAAAGCAAACGGGCCAAACAAAAGACAAAACCCTTAAACATGGCCTCCGGCCCAAACTACCAAATCGGATAACCCGACGAAAACACGCCTTAAGACACGCGTGTTGTTTTAACCGAAAGAGGAGAACATTTGTCATCACCTCAACAACAAGGAAAGACACGCGTCGCCCGAACATCACACTGTCACCGATCGTGACCCAAACCGCGAAGTTACCGCCAGCGAAGACGAAAAGTGACCACGAAATTCGCCGGAACACGCCGGAATCACCACAACACCAGAATCAACCGAGACCATAACCAGGACCACCGAAACCACCTCCAACAACTGTATTGGAAGATAAATGGATTCAGTTTCTTCAATCGTACACGTAGGAGAGAATCAATCGAAAGAATCGAGATCTCATTCAAGCTCAGGCCCCCATCACCTCGAGAACTCCCGAGGAAACCAAACGAAACACCCAATCTTAGCACTCCCGGCGATCACCGTCGAAGACGATCGCAACGCCATCAAAGTTTCTTCACCGGATACAAACGCCGGATAGTTCCGCCGAAGGAAGCGCGAACCACCAGAAGCAAAGCCGGCTACATGCCGTCGAGAAGACTGTTGTGTACCAGAATCGGTAATCGTAACATGTTGAGGGAACCACCGCGACTCTCATCTCTCAAAAAATCTCTGAGAGAGAAGAGAGAGAAAGTCTACCATTCCCTATAAATAGAAAGAACATATACGGACATAAATTTTCATTACTTTTTAATCGTATTTGAATAAAACCGTGACTATTTTTAAACTATCATTTACACAAAAACACGTACACAAGAGAGTATTGCGACCAATAACGGTGGCTCTAGCACGTAATCCTTCAGACGGCCTCGCTGAGCCAGCAGCGCTGGCTGAGGCAATGACCGAAGGGGTTATTTTTTAGAAAATATTACACTTAAAAGACAGTTTTCATCTTTCTATTAACACAATAAAGCACATTCTGCTACTAAGACACTTTCCTCTAACATATTCCCTTATTTCTAACTAAATGAGTTCATTTGTAACTAGGCTAACGAATGACCAAACTAATTTCCATTTTATCGATTTTTTTTTCATTTAATATCTTCTATCGTTCTCTTCCCTAACTCATAATTCCTTTTAAGTTCTACCAACACCGACCACCACCACTACCAATGATGACTCCACCACGAAAATCACCTGACCCAAACCACCGTCGGACCCAAAACCCACCTTCACCACCGATCAAAACACCACTGTCACCTGGTCCGCATCCACCATATCCCGGACCACCTCTGCCATATCCACCAGCTGCTGTGTGACCCGCGTAACAGTGAAAAGGGGGCAAGTCGATCCAATTCGGTTGATGCAACTAAACCTAAAAAAATTCAAATCTAATTTAGATTTGTAAAGTTTCATTTAAAATGACTAAAATAATGATGAAAACGAGTGAAAAACTAGAAAAAGATGTGGAGGCCGCCATTTTTTAGCTTGATAAATCGCAGGTAGGTTACAGGGAAAGAGAAGATGACATAATTACAATTATGCCCCTCATTGAAAAAAACAGAAAAATAAACAAAAACAACTTGTAAGTGATCAAACTCGGGTCTGTTGAATGAAAACACACTAACTTACCAACTGAGCCGACAAGTCTTACAGTCCACTATTAATACATTAAGTATATAACTAAATATTCACACAAAAGCTCCAAAAACTAGACCTAATTAATTCTCAATTAGTCGCGGCTAACATAATTTTGAACACTGATATTATGTACATTTATCAGTTTCTTATAAAGAAAAATGCAGTTCAAAACTAACATTCGATTAATCTATGATTTTTTTTGTAAACCCGCTTTGGATAATATGATATAATCAAAACAAAAAGTATTCAAACCACCAATGTATTGGTTGTTCTAATATTCAAACCACCAATTTGGTTTACAAATCTCGTGGTGTACAGGTGAAGTTTTGTAAAATAGTGTACATGTGGACAGTGAAATATATGTGTACACACTGATATATTGGCTGTACAAATATTTAAACTTGCAAATTATGTAAAAAAATCTTTCGGTGTACATGTAAATCATTGTACAAGTGAAATGATGTAAATGTGAATCATTGTACATGTTGATAATTATTTTTTTTTGTTTTGATTAAAAGGGATGTCAATATTTTAGATGTTTAAATAAAAAATATTTCACAATTTTGCCTAATATTATTATTTTGGCGGTTTAACTATAAATTTAGTAACATAATTAATGGGAAAACATGATTTTAGCGGTTTAGCGGAAAAAAAAAGATTTAACCACTTCTGAAAAGAAAATGTGGTTTGCGATTTTGAAACATGATTATATGGTTAGCCGTAAAAACGTGATTTTACGATACATTATTTTAGCAATATATAATTTGCACATGTGAAGATGTGCACATGTACACTGTTTAATTTTGTGTATATGTAATCATGTACACATGTACATATTTACAAAAGTCATACAATTGTAGCTACAAACATTTTGCGGAGATGATGTACACATGAATATTTTAGGCTAAACTTTTTTTTTTGTCTTAAACTCTCTGATTTGCATATACATCCTCTCTAATTGACCCTCAGATTTTCTAATACACAATTTAGTCCATGTTTTGATGTACATATTTTATCATTGTCTTTAAATCCGATATTTTACTATTAATATTCATCCATGTCTATTTCTATTTTATGTACATTCCTATGTGGACAAGGTTCTTCGTCCACGTGTACACATGATCCCATATAGAATAATATTGCACTCTCAACTAATATTCTTTTGATTCACATACGTGTACATGTGTACACACCTCACCCGATGCACATAACCAAATCGTATAGCCTTATACGTGCACAACAATCACCCAACCCAGGAACCTTGTTTAATATCAGTGTATCCATCACATTTCCTCAATTAAATATGTGCTCGAATGTATAATCATGTTTTCAAAATATAGAAAATATTTGAATCAACTCAATAAAGCCCACTTATATCTACGTATGAGCTTGTATATGTTCTTCTTCAAAGACCTAAGCTTCTCCATGTTTAAATAATATGCGGTGATAGTGATGGTGGTGGGATTTTTAGAAACAAGTTTGGAAGGACTTGACTCCGAGCAACAAGAAACGGTGTGTGCTCATAGAGATTTTGGTTTCGTTGCAAGGAGAATGATGACAAGATTTATGAGATCGTCTTCTTCCTCTTTGACAGAGCCTCCATTTCATCTTCGTCTTCGTCGCTTGATGTACATACATACACGTTCCGTCGATCAGTGGCAAATAACCTCTCCGGCAAACGCTCGTTCGCTTCTTCAACCAGGGCCGCTTCTGGAAATAAATCAAATTGGAATTAGGGTTGGAGTTCAAGAAACAAAAAAAACTGCCAAAATCACAACCAACCTACGGGTATTTCTTTCCTAACTTTTTCCTCTTTCTCGATTTCTCTTTCTAACATCGGTAATCGTAAACAAGAAAAAAAAAATGGTGGAATATTAAATCCAGTTGAATTTTTCCTTCAGATCCACCACTCACCTTTTCATTTGAAATTTAAATTATAAAACAATAAAAAAAGAAAGAAACTAAAACGACTTGATCAGCTCAGTTACGCTTTTAAGTGTGAATTAAGTCATTTACCATAATTAGTTGCCAAAAACTACCTCAATACAAAAAAGTTTCTTATTCTGATATAAAAACTCAGAAACTGGCTATATATGTAAATCACTCTATTTTTTACTTATCAATTGGTCGAACTTCCAACTAGTTGACCGTCCTCGTCACTGTCAATACAACACGTGTCTAATAAAACCATTCAGTTCAGAACACGTACGTAGGAAGGGTATGAGGTGACCACGTGAGGCCTTGGGTGGAGTTATCTTGTTCAGTCTCCCAAGACGTTAAGTAATGCTCCTTGACTAGGATCGCTTACGACACTACAAGTGGTCCAATACGGATTGTGTCTTTTTTAAAGCTATTTTGGCGTCGTTATGGAAACTGTGATATTTTGTTTTGTTTTTTCTTTTCCGTCTAGTATTTTATTACAAGACCAATTACAAGACCAAAAAGATTACATCAGCCCAAAACAAAATTTTGGGAAAACTAAAGACCCATAGACAAGACAACATAACAACCATAGGCCTATACATGGTCCAACAACTAAACCACCCAAATAAAAAAGTGGTTCCAGCACCACCATCTTCCTGTCCACGTGTATTGAGAAGAAAAAATGGAATCGACACGCGTCAAGAACAGCAAACACCTCCTCCAAACCATCGCCGTCAAGCCGGAGCTTTCCATTCACCGGAAACGATCCACGCGTCAAAACTCGAACTGCTGAGGACACGTGTTGCTTAACCCACCACCAATCTCCACCGACGGGGAAGTCTTTCAACTGATAACTGTGATATTTTGTTTACTATTATAATTTGAATACACTAGTTTTAGTTAACATAAGCAGCTATCAAGGAATAAACGGACGTTTATAATTGTGGGGCATCCGTGTCCGAAGATTGGGTGGTTCGAATAGCGAGTCCTCTTATCAGATTATGAAGTCTCATATTCTAGTGGTTTATAATAATTTCATGAGTAGTTTTTTTTTAGAAGTAATTTTATGAGTAGGTTTATTAAAACTATTCTTCATTATATTCAGTGACAGCTATTCTACAAGTTCACTGTTTCATCAACATACTAATCAAATATCCATTTTCCGTAAGGTAACTCGTGGTATCACTAAATTACGTATTGCTGCTCTTTTATTGTGTTTGACGCTATAATATTATCTGTTGCTCTTACATTTCATATTTTTATAAGTTACCCTAACAATTAAATCTAGTTAGCCACGCTTCTTCATACAGTATGGTACACTACAAAAGGTTGGCAAGGATAGCTTTCAGCTTCGCAATAGGACATATGCAAGACTGTACACTAACTTGCTAACGCCATTAATGATCCGTTGGTTTCTATCTTCTAATATTCACTATATCAACTCATTCTATAGATCAGAGTTGAATTTATACGGCACAAGAATATATTCACTATATCAACTCATTCTTCGAGGACCGTATCTACTCCGACATGGAGATCATCACCGAGGCCATTACCGATGCACGAGAATGGCAGAGCTCTCAACGTTTATCAACATGAGTACCCAATGTGGCTCCCCCAAGGCAACTCCAAACACCATTCTCCCTTTCAATCCCGCCGTCTGAGGCTACTTGCCATGTTGATGCTGCATGGGATCCTCTCTCGGGTGATTGTGGATTAGGAGTGATTTACTCTGGTTTTCCTTGTGACAGTCGCTCTCCGGCTTATGCGAGTCCCGCAAACTTGTCTCTTTGGCGCTTATGGCTGAGGCCTTCGCCGTCCGCTTAGCAGTTATGACAGCTACGTTTTCAAATATGAGATCCCTTGGGATCCTGTCGGTTTCTCTCACCCTCGTCAAGCTCTTCTTGAAAGCAGAAGAGTCTAGATCAGCTTTGTTTGGTATTTTGTTTGATATTTATCATTTTAACTTTTATTTTGATTTAATTTTGCTTAGGTTTATCCTTTGTCTGTAAAATTTGGAGGCTGATTCAGTGCAAAATCTGCCCTCTCTTTTGTATTGCTCCCTCCTCTAATAGAGAGTAGAACCTTTTACGATTAATGAAAATGTGTGTTTGTTCAAAAAGAAAAAAAAACTAGTTTCAAATGGATGACTTGTACTTGAGGTTTGTGGGCAAAGAAATTTCAACTATTGACAAAACATATATAAATTTCAGAATAAATTCTGAAGATGTATCAATTTTCATGTATTTAGTTAATCTCTAGGGGAAGTATTTTGAATCTATGATCGGGTTGCAAAATAAATTATAGAAAAAACCCGGCCATAACTAAATGGATTTAACATCTATATATAGTTGAGTTTTTGTTCACTCTCCTGGCGGGGCGAATCTAGAATTAATTTTTAGTGGGTGTAAAAATTCAATAATTGACAAAAAAGTGAACGAAGACGAGACATAATGGGTGCACAACAGCACTAAACCATCTCATCTTAGCTGATTTCTGTGAATTTTTACATGCAATATTGTTAATATTAATAAAATTATGGGGGCACTTGCCACCATAGTCATTGCCTTGGCTTCGCCCTGCTCCTCAGTGTGCCACGTCGGTGTTTTGTGGACTCCACTTTTTAAAAGTGTGAAAAAATGTCAAGCTCATGGTTCGAATTCGGGTTATTAAGATATAAACACCGATATTTATACCACTTAGCTAAATGATACTTTGTACATTGATGGTCGAACCTAATATATGCTCCCTCTGTTCTGAAATGTAAGATGTTTAGAATAATTTTTATGTTCTAATATATAAGATGTCCTCATCTTTCTAGGTAACTTTAACTTTATCAAAAACTGTGTAACCAATCAAATTTAATAATTCTATTTTGTAATTGGTTGTGTAGTTTTTAGTTTATAATTTTAATGATACTTTCTAGGTAAAAAGTAATTTTTTTAATAAGTGTGTAATACCCAAAACATCTTACATTTCAGAACAGAAGGAGTATTTATGAAGGTCGGAAGCCCTTGCTTCTCCAGCTTCCACTGAGGGTCGGGCCTACAAGTGTATTATGAGTTTCATTTTTAAATGGGATTTGTTGAGGTCAAAACCGGTCACGACGGAATCAATGCCTGAAAGTTCCCGGAAAACCAACTCTCGATCGATCCTTGAAAATTAGACATTCCCGGAAAACGGTTAATCAACTAAAAGACAGTTTTTTCGCGGATTCGGACTGAGGAACGTCGAGAAGAGGATCAGTCTGGATGAGGTCTCAATCGTAAGCAAGGACCGACCACCTCGCCCTAGGGCGAGGACCGTCTCAACACGGGTCACCTTGCCCATGGACGAGGACGACCCACACCGAGGTCACCTCCCCCATGCGCGAGGACGACCCGCACCAAGGTCACCTCGCCCATGGGCGAGGATGACCCGCACCGAGGTCCCCTCGCCCATGGGCGAGGAAAACCCGCACCGAGGTCACCTCGGCCATGGGCGAGGACTGACCTCCTGTCCCGAAACCGTGCATCCTCGTCTAAGTTCCCGTAACTCAATCCTCGGGCCCTTGGACACAGAATCCTCCGGCCCTTGGACATAATACCCATATCTCGTCTCGCTTAGGATTATCAAAGAAAGACTTCGG
>NC_027755.1:23148084-23148732 GCF_000695525.1 Brassica oleracea var. oleracea
AGGACGACCCGCACCAAGGTCACCTCGCCCATGGGCGAGGATGACCCACACCGAGTTCACCTCGCCCATGGGCGAGGACAACCCGTGCCGAGGTCACCTCCCCCGTAGACGAGGACGACCCGCGCCGAGGTCACCTCGCCCATGGGCGAGGATGACCCACACCGAGTTCACCTCGCCCATGGGCGAGGACAACCCGTGCCGAGGTCACCTCCCCCGTAGACGAGGACGACCCGCGCCGAGGTCACCTCGCCCGTGGACGAGGACAACCCGCACCGAGGTCACCTCTCCCATGGGTTAGGACCGACCTCCTGTCCCGAAACCGTGCATCCTCGTCTAAGTTCCCGTAACAGAATCCTCCGGCCCTTGGACATAGCAATACCCATGTCTCGTCTCGCTTAGGATTATCAAAGAAAGACTTCGGGAAAAGTTATAAAAAAACTTGGTCGTCGAAACGGATTCCTACCTGCCGTATAAAACAGGCTATGGTTAGCTTGAACACCAGTTGCCTTAACTATACGGGGAATTGGAATCCTTTCAGAAAAACCAACGGCTGTTTCTTAGGAAAAATCGTAAAAACGTCTAAGTCCCAAAACGTCTTAAAAGGGGCCTGAACCGCGGCTAAACGGCCCACTTACGATTTTAGAACAG
>NC_027755.1:23148778-23149026 GCF_000695525.1 Brassica oleracea var. oleracea
GAAAAGATAAATGTCAAGTTTCCGAAGATAATCATGAAGGGTGACGAAAAATGGAAAAGCCCATCTCGCGACGAATCAGGCCCAGGAAAAGGCGCAAACCGACCTAGAGAGAGTATATAAGGAGGGCTTAAGGCGAGGAGCAGGAGAAAGCTTTCTCAGAGCAAACATAATATTTAGAGCAATTTAGGCATTTTTTCCGTTTTTACTATCGAGCTGCGACTCGACTAGGTTAGAACTTAGGTGGCTAG
>NC_027755.1:23149057-23150215 GCF_000695525.1 Brassica oleracea var. oleracea
CTAGGATCTTACCTGTTGTTCACGCTCAAACGCGAATTTGGAAATAAGACCTCTTTGTTCTCTTTTCGCTCTTTTACGATTTATTACTTTCGACTCTTTCATATTGATTGTGTGTGCGTGGCCCAGCAGATAACTGAGACCTTCAGGGAAGGCTAGGTTAGCTTGGCTTTCCTCCGATTAACAAATCTCGACGGTGTGAATTCCGGTTCCCATAGTTTGGTGCTAGAAGGAGGGGAAAGAGATCTATCTCTCACGCAACCGCGCACGCTCAGTCATGTATGACGATCGACGCTGACAAAGACAAGCAAACGCACGATGGAGGCTTTCCTCCGATTAACAAATCTCGACGGTGTGAATTCCGGTTCCCATAGTTTGGTGCTAGAAGGAGGGGAAAGAGATCTATCTCTCACGCAACCGCGCACGCTCAGTCATGTATGACGATCGACGCTGACAAAGACAAGCAAACGCACGATGGAACTTCCGTCAATGCCAACGCTGACAGAACTCCAGCTGGAAACGTATCCACGGTCACTACGAACGCCGTGATACTGGATCAGATGAAAGAAATGTTCCTCTCCACTCAGAAAAAATCGGACGAACAAGGAACGCTCGTGGCCTCTCTCGCAAAATAGGTGGAAACCTTAACGGCGAAGGCCAAGAGTAAAAACCTGCGTGGGGCCACAAGATCCCGCAGCGGCAGAAGACTCGATTTCGAGACTCCGAGCGATCGGGCCATATGCAGAGAAGGATTCTTCAGGTCAGAACCCTGACGAAACAGTCCCGCCAGGCACACAACCGACCGCGGAGAACCTTCCACCTCCCACCGGGAGCAACGAAGGAGGCGATATCGAGCGGATCGATCTGGACATAAGCGACCAATCCGATCACTCGGACGGAGATGCCGACGTCCATCCGAGAAGAACGCGAAGCCAGTCCGCTCGGTAGGACGCGTCGTTCGAAAGGCCCATGACAGAGGAAGAAGAAAAAGTCTATTGGGTAGAGCAGGAAGAACTGGCCGAGAATCAGGCTCAGATCCACCGCAGCCAACGCCGACAGGCTTGCAAGGCTGCTAGAAATCCTGATGAGATCCATGATCTCCGCGAGTACATCGTAAAAACTGCGGCAGAAGTCAAGGCGGTAAAGTCGCAGATTCACCAT
>NC_027755.1:23150671-23152611 GCF_000695525.1 Brassica oleracea var. oleracea
TAACGACAGGTATGTCCACCACGAGGGAGAAGATCTCCAGGGCGAGCATAATTATGCTATCAACTCCGAACAGGGAAAGACTTCCGGAAATACCTGGACCAGGAACCAGTTCAAGGATAATTCCTACTGCAAGTTCCACCAGACCATAGGTCATTCCACTATGAACTGCAAGGTTCTCGGCGGAAGGCTTGCTGCGAATCTCCTCGCCGGCAAAATTTTGAAGGTCACATGCATAAAAGACCTCCTCCTGCATTCCGATTGCCCTACCACACTGATAAAGAGTCCCCCGAAAATGACACCCGCGAAAATCAGTCGGGCGAGAAACGCGGAAGAAGGCATGATGACCGAGGAAACGACAGCAACCGTCGAAGGGTGAGCATGATCATCGGGGGATCGTAATTCTATCGCGATTCGATCTCATCGATCAAAACTTATGGACGGAAGGCTGAGACGAGTTCAAGCTGGCCGGGTCTGTCCGCAACCGACGACGACCCTAACGACAAGATCGTCTTCGAAGAGCAGGAAACCATCAGAATCGACAAACCTCACTGCGACCTATTGGTTATCGATCTGGTAATCCGAGACCTGGAAGTGGGAAGGATCCTTATCGACACGGAAAGAACAGTCAACATCATCTTCCACGATACCCTCCGGAGGATGAACATTGAACTCGAAGAAGTCGTCCCAGAACCAAAACCTCTTACCAGTTTCTCAGGTGCAACGTCAATGACCCTCAGATCAATCAAACTCCCAGTGATAGCTAAAGAGGTGACGAAAATCGTTGACTTACCACCTTGGCATCAAGTTCCCAACTCCAAACAGAACAGCATTAATATGGGGATGCCAGAAACAATCTAGGCTCAGCCTCTTGGCCGAGCATACACTAGGACAAACTCGGAACACCCCCGCGGTCAACCCGAAGCGGGCTAAGAAAGCACAAAACGCTCCCGAGAGCTCCATAAAAAGTGTTCCAGAATCACCCGACCAGGCAACGACTCCAGACAGCGACATAGTCTCCGAGTCCATCACCTTGACAGCGGACAACCCGACTCCTGAAACGGTCGTCGATCCAACTGAAGCACCAACGGCTGAAGTAACCGGAACGATCCCATCCAGCGAGTAGGAACACCCGCAGCAACAAGCAGAACTACGAGATAGCTTGATCTTCAAAAGAGGTACGTAGGCAGCTTGTCATATCGACAAGCTCAGCTATCCCACTCGTTAAAAAATGGGGGGGGGGGGGGGGGTGGGTACGTATACTCGTATACTCCCACAAAAATCTGAAATATCCATGAATGTAGTCGATATTTTTGAAACTTTTTCAATAAATTCTACCTTCTTTCGATCTCACGATTCACTTGCAATAAGTCACAGTAATCTAAGGTTGGCCTAAAAAATGCCCAAGATAAGGGCATACCGTCCAAGCAGTCCTTGGATGAAAACTAACTCCTACATAATTCACACATAGTCATGGTCAAGCAAGACCGGGAAAACGCATCTTCTATAAAAACGAAGATCGTAGCCATCTCACAGAAAAAAACATATCTTCGAAAAAGTGAGACGTCGCAAATATTTCTCGAAAGATATTATCCAGATACATAGTCCGTCCGTGACTCTAAAATACAAAATGCCCGTCGATTGGCCCCGACGGGCAAGTCCAAAACGTTCTCTAAAAAAAAGAACTCGTAGTCAAACCTTTCATTAAAACTAAAGGTTCTCTTACATACGACAAGGATACCATAGTGCGCTATACAAGAAAATCCGAAATTTTGGTCAGCACACCAGACGTTCTCTGGAGAGTGCTCGATTCTTCCCACACAAGTCATATAAGCCGGCGCCCAGTCGCAGACTTTAATCGGAAAGAATCAGGTAGAAACCGCGAACGGGCAAAACGAAAGCCGATTAGTCGTCGCATAGCCTTAGAGCCAAAAGTAAACCTC
>NC_027755.1:23152753-23168051 GCF_000695525.1 Brassica oleracea var. oleracea
TCATCGTCCACATCTAAAACGCTCACGAAACTTCGTAAAACTCCTAAACGTTTTCGAATACCCTCGAAAGAGCAAACGAACGGAACGAAAAATTGAGAGTTAAGATACGAAGTGACTACTCGTGTCTTTCCCTCGATACTTGGCAGAAGTATGAACTAAAACCCATAGAATGCTAAAAGAACATTCGTTATGTATAAAAAGGCCGCAGAGCGGCTGGGATTCGAAGCCACCAACGGCCAGTCCCGCATACATAGTCAAATGACCTTGCAAGGCCATAGCACACTCAAATAACAAACGGCCACACTCAGCCTAAAACACCACACGAAATCTTGAGATAAAGGCAAAGGGAAAACAATCCCGACGACCTTCAGAGATCAAGGTCAAGATACCCGGACATCGAGACTCAAAATGAGTCCGCGGGCTGATCTACTTCTCCTCCCTTGTCTGCAGCATCGGCTCCCGCTTCCGTCGTGTCCTCCGAAACCTCGATGGGTTCCCAAAGCTCTCGGATCCTCCCCTCGATTGGAGGAACCATCGACTCGGCCTGGGCGCACCCATCCATGAGGCCCGACATCTCAGCAACCTCGGAGAGAAAAGATAAATCAGCGTTCTTGACTTCCAAAGGGTACCAACCAAACCGCGACATTCGCGGAAGCCACCCACGTAGTCTTGAGCGTTCTTGAAGCTCCTGAACTCAGCATCAAACAATGTAGCTCTCCTCGCTAACTCAACAGCAATCGTCCTCCTCCCTTTCCTCTCCGCACGAATGAGAGCTCGGGAATGGGACTCAGCCTGTGTGCGCTCTCTTTCCGCAACCTCGTTCTGAAAACGGATGAATTTCCTCTCGATCTCTTCGGCCTTGAAGTGCGAAAGACGCGCCTCTCTGAAACTTCCATCAAGCGTTGAATTAAAGACCCACATTCCCTACACGAATCAAGGGTCGAACATGGAAGCGACAAACGAAGACTCGCAAAAAAAAAATACTTTTTCAGAGACTAAACCTCGTTGATCAACCGAGAACCTTCCGCGACCACTTCTCTCCTCGACGCTTCATCCAGTGACGCTGGAGTAGTAAAACTGGGAGGAAGGTTGGCAAAGAAGTTGTCCGGAAAAGGAGCGTCGCTGGTTCCACTCCCATCACCTGGGGTGAAACCCGGGTTCCATCCGGGTAGCGGAAGATCTTCTGAGACAAAGTTTTTGTCTTCGAGAGCGATTCCCTTGTCCTTTCGGGGCCAAACTCTCTCCCTCTTATCGGGAACAGCGTCGGGGTGTGGTTCGTCCATGTCCGATGCACGTAAAGGTCGGGAGATGCCTCGCGATCGGTAGAGCGCCACTGCATTCCAGATCCTGGCTAGGGTTAAGGAATCCCAAAAGAACGGACCATTGCGGAGAAGATCGCGCTTAGCAAACAGTTCCCTAGGGGTCGCGGGGAGGATACTGTTCGCTGAAAAAAATAAAAACCTACTCCACCTATATATTGGAAAAAAAGGTTACTATTTATTCTCGGACTTTCGGCAAACGATTACGTCTAATTCCATCAAAACAAGTCATACCGCAAGCTAGGACCTCACACCAAGGTCCACGGATCGTAGCAAGCTGGGGGGCTAATTGTTGGGGTCAAAACCGGTCACGACGGAATCAATGCCTGAAAGTTCCCGAAAAACCAACTCTCGATCAATCCTTGAAAATTAGACATTCCCGGAAAACGGTTAATCAAGTAAAAGACAGTTTTTTGCGGATGAGAACCGAGGAACGTCGAGAAGAGGATCAGTCTGGATGAGGTCTCAATCGTAAGCAAGGACCAACTACCTCGCCCTAGGGCGATGACCATCTCAACACGGGTCACCTTGCCCATGGACGAGGACGACCCACACCGAGGTCACCTCGCCCATGGGCGAGGACCGACCTCCTGTCCCGAAACCATGCATCATCGTTTAAGTTCTCGTAACACAATCCTCGGGCCCTTGGACACAATAACCATGTCTCATCTCGCTTAGGATTATCAAAGAAAGAATTCGGGAAAAGTTATAAAAAACTTGGTCGTCGGAACGGATTTCTGCATGCTGTATAAAACAGGCTATGGTTAGCTTGAACACCAGTTGCCTTCACTATACGGGGAATTGGAATCCTTTCGGAAAAACCAACGGCTGTTTTTTAGGAAAATCGTAAAAACGTCTAAGTCCCAAAACGGCCCAAAAGGGGCCTGAACCGCGGCTAAACGGCCCATTTACGATTATAGAACAGAATTGGGCCCAAGGCTGATATGGCGGTCTATTTTTTATTTCGCAGGAAAAGATAAATGTCAAGTTTCCGAAGATAATCATGAAGGGTGACGAAAAATGGAAAAGCCCATCTCGCGACGAATCAGGCCCAGGAAAAGGTGCAAACCGACCTAGAGAGAGTATATAAGGAGGGCTTAAGGCGAGGAGCAGGAGAGAGCTTTCTCAGAGCAAACTTAATACTTAGAACCATTTAGGCATTTTTCCGTTTTTACTATCGAGCTGCGACTCGACTAGGTTAGAACTTAGGTGGCTAGACTAGCGAACGTACTGACGGCTCTCGTGGCCTAGGATCTTACCTGTTGTTCACGCTAAAACGTGAATTCGAAAATAAGACCTCTTTTTCTCTTTTCGTTCTTTTACGATTTATTACTTTCGACTCTTTCATATTGATTTTGTTGTGCATGGCCCAGCAGATAACCAAGACCTTCAGGGAAGGCTAGGTTAGCTTGGCTTTCCTCCGATTAACAAATCTCGATGGTGTGAATTACGGTTCCCACAGGATTCATCACGTTATATGAAAAAAAACTCAATTTTGCAATACTTATAGTTTTTCCATATTGTAAATTGTTGTCGTTTAACATGAGTTTGAGTTTTTTTCATCATTGTCTCAAACAAGTATGAGTTACAAAGTAGCGCCGTGTGACTGTTCGTAACCTATTTTTTCACCGGTGAACTTTTCATGTCCCCATCTTAAATCGCTAGATCATAAATGTTACTGATTTGTAGCCCCTTTGTAAACCCTATATATATATGATTCTCATCTTTGATGAACCCAATCTGCATCTCCACAAAACTCATTGATTCCTCTTAGCTTTAACCATCTTTTAGAAAATGTTTCTCTCTGCCTCTCCAGTTCCTCAAACCGGCGTCGTGGCGTCTGTCACTCAACCTTCAAGTCTCTTCGTCTTGGTCATAGTAGTCAAAGCATAGCCTCTGGCTTCCTCCGCTTCTGGGATTCCCTGAACTTCAAGAAAGACAGAGAGTTGGGGGGAATCAAGGTTCTCTTCCTTGATGAAAAGGTAAGTTAATCTTCGATCTATCACACTTATTTAACATAATTGTTTTAATTGATTTCCTGATTCTTTGTTGAATAATTTTATTTGCAGATTCCGTGATTCATGAGTTTACTCCTATCGGACGTGATAATCATTACATGTCATCTTTGAAAGCAGATTCCATTGTGAAAGTCGATCGTTTTGAGGTTGCTATGTGCTCAAGCATGTACAAGATAACTGATCATCTATTCCTCATTCGTTTCATCTTACTAACCATTATTGATGAAGTCATCATGGGTGCTCCTGAGATGAATCTCCAGTCAAGATTAGACTGTTCGAAATCTCCAAGTGATTGCGAACACAAACCTAGAACTCCCAGGTATATTATCATATTGCATCTGGGTTTATATTATGTTTCGATATCATAACTGATATTTAAACTAACAGATGTGGTTGGGAAAATCCGTTCTGTCCAGGGCTCTGACCTCACCAAAGAAACAACTCGATTCGTTATCCGTCCCCTTTTTGATCCGTAAGAAACAATCAACACATAACTCCCTTTTATATTACTGTCTATATTGTTCTAACATCAATAATAAAAAATATTTCCTACCCAAGTTTTGTGATCGTCTATTTATTTTCCTTACTTATCAATATAATTTTACACAAATCCTTATTTTACCTCTTAAAAAAACCCACAATAAACCAAACAATCAAAATACCAAAAACTAGAATCCCAAAAAAGACGAATCATTAATGATCACCTCTCATCTTACAAATAAACTTCAAAACAAATATATCAAACCAATCATCTCAACTAAAACTCAACGACACATAAATTGAGCCCGCTAAACAAATAAAAACTACGGGGCCAGCTATTTAACAATTTACAAACTTACTTTCGCAGATGCTTACGAAGAAGACGAAGACGACAACCAAGATCAGTGAAATTACCTAAACAAAAAAGCAGAGTAAGTTACAAACTTTGATAAATACAACTAACAATGATTTTTGTTTACATTTTACCATCAAATAAAAGAGAAACAAACACATCTACACCAGCAGATACAAGAGAAAATCCCAACAGATACAAAGGCGGCAACAATATCTCCACCTGCTCATTCCTCTTGTCTTATGAAACTAGCTTACATGCTCAATATCAACATCTCAATGCTATTGTATTCTTATGAGAAATACATATATTACTTTTAAGGCTCAAATACTAATTATCACTCATTTTATAGTTATTTCTACAAGTCTTCGTGTATTTGTTTTAAAGGTCCGGTAAAAACAAAAAGTTTAAAAATAAAAAAAATGTATAACCAACATAATAAGAATAATAAAAATTATTAGTTAATACACACAACTTACACAACTAAAATGGAGAAAAAAATATCCAGAAACAAAAGGTACTCTCAACAACCTTAATATAATTTATGTAATCTCAACAATTCAAGTTACAAATTAAAAAAAACAAACAAACAATAAGTCTCAGTGACACATCAAGCAACACCACGAACTATATCAATCACATTACTAACACAGTTTAGTCCTTCATGAATGGAGAACACTGCATATACAATTCATCATCACAACTCTAACCCTATAACAATAAAAAATTTTAAAAACAATGATCAACCAAAAACGCAAAATTCACAGTTACAATAACCTTTACAAATATTGAGATGAAACAAGAATTCTTTCCACGACTCCGCGCTTGCGCGGAGGCAATACCCCTAGTTTAATACAGTATTGCGAAATGAGGATGGTCGATTTAAACTTAAAAAAAGATCCGTAAAATTTATTTTGAAAATTTTGGGGAAATTAGAAAAGACAGCTAACATATTAATTAGGCATCTGATTGCCGGTAACCGTCGGTTTTCGGTTTACCAAAAATTTTAAAACCTATTCCGAAATTAACCGAATTAAATTTTGGTTCGGTTCGGTTCGCTTATCGGTTAATTTCGGTTTTCAAAATTATTTCCGAAAATAACCGTTTTTTTGTTTTCGATTAATTTCGGTTTAATTTTCCAAAAAAATGGATATTTTCGGTTTAATTCGGTTATTTCGGTTAAATTCAGATATTTTCGATTTTTTTGGTTAAATTCAGTTCGGGTTTTCAGTTATTTTCGGATATTTTCGGTTTCTTAATTTTTTTTTTTGAAAATCGAAAACCGAACCGAAAACCGAATTACTTTTCAAAATCCTACCGAACTTAACCGAACTCAAAACCGAAACCGAACCGAAAACCAAAAATTTCGGTTGGGCTCAGTTCGGCCCGTTCGGTTCGGACAAAAGTCACAGGGCTAGTTCGTACACAAACAGGAGAACACATTCTACATCAACAGTTACGAAAATGCTCGTTTCAACACGCACGTGTAAGATGTTAAAAGTGTAAATTACAAAACATTAAAGAATGCACGATCGAGAAAATGAGTCATGGTTTTTGCCTTTTTGGTATTTTCTTTTTGTCATCTGTTAAGTTAATAGACTTTTAAACGTTTGATACAAGACCATTCCAGAGCCACAAGTCGACAAAGTAAACATAACCTTTCGGAGCCAAAGATAAAACCACAACAACACATGACATCACCTAAGCAAGGCAAAAAAATGATCACTGAAATCTTCTTGGAGCATACCAATAATCACTACTAATACGAAGCTGAACGATGACAGAAGCCGAAATGAACGAGAAAGCGATGACGATCCAATTTATTTGAGGTGAGATAAGAGCTCCGAGACACGTTCCAGACCAGGAACCATGAGCCAACGCCACTCAAGAAAAAGCTTCAACTATAGGAAGCCACGAGAAAACGTATCTAACACCTCGAGAAGCTGACGAAGAATACGGTTGACAATCAACTACTCAGAGACCGAACACAATTGAGCAATAGCTCCATGGTCTCTTACCAAGAAATCTGGAGAACCCGTCGGTTAAAAGCCAAGAGACAGCATAACTTCTCTCCACCAAAGCTTCGCACAGAGCTAATTCAACACTGACAACAAGGGTCGAGCAACTAGACCTTACCGGAAGAGCACGATAAGCGACTTGTCACCAAAGAGGACAAGAGAAAAGGCTAAAGACCAAGGTCAGGGGACCCAACCAGAGAATCCTAAACAGCCACCAATAAACCACCACAGCCTCAAGACCACACACGCTCCAAAAGATCAAAGATTTCCGAGTCACATTTCATTCATATGCAAGGATAAGGATAAGAAAACAAAAGCACACAATCACCGGAGACTTTCCTGAAACCGCCTCACCAACCTCGATGGAAGAAGTAACAACCCACATCAGAGTCGGTATAAACTTGCCACCGCGCACCAGAAAACATATTCGAGATTAGAAAAGCATTCCAAGCAAACCGAGACGGTGATGAAGCAACCAGCTTTCTTATCCATGAGAACCCAAGCTAACAAATTCACAGAGCCAAGCGAACAGCCGCAAGACAAGGGAGAAGTGGCGATAAAAACCGGATTGGGCTCCTTGCTCCCATAAGAACGACAGAGTTACCAACACACGGTCTCACACACAGACTCCACTAGGGTTTGGGCCTCACCTGAAGGAAAAAATTGGGGAACCAACCTAAGCCAACTAAATCCGACCTCCCCATAGACCCTCCGAAGCTCCTAACGACTCGCCTTCACTCCAGATTGAAAGAGAGAAGCGACAAATTCTAGATCTGCAAACCAGATCTGAAAGACGCCATCGTCTTCCGTCGCCAGGGCGTCATGCATATCACCGAAGGAGAGGAGAACTGGCAGGAGGCAAAGAAACACAGACTAACGGAACCGTAACCGGCGCACGCGCTGTCACGGCCAGAACAAGTTGAGAGGGACGATGTCTTCACGGAGATATACTACTATCATTAATTTTCAGAGAAACATTTCGTTTTGCCTTTTTGGCATCGATGGGCATAAACAACAATAATAATTTTATAGTATTTTATTTATATAAAGGCCATTAGATGACCCACTTTGCCCAAGTTATTAGTAGGCCCTAAAAACCTCAGGTTCTTAGGTGGGTTTTTAGGGGTAATTAGAAGAAAAAAAAAGAATTAACTTAAGCAACGTCTTCTAATTAAGGGCACACAAGAACGTCTCTTGTAAGACACGCGTCACGTGGGAGCAGAATTTGAGAGGAAAAAAAAACAGTCTCAAGTTGACGCAGAAAATCTTCGGTTTCTCTCTGCGACGATGAAGAAATTCGTCGACGTTGTGGCACTATCCTCGAAGACAAAACAAATCAACGGTGGCTCAGATGATTCCGGCGATTCAGACCTGAGATATGTCAAGCGACTTAACATAGGACCTCCGAGTTCTGGGGCAAGAGGAAGAGGGAGAGGGATCCTAACATGAATTCAAGCGAAAATAACATCATGCTAAACTTATATTACCAATACGCTAAACAAGAACTTGGGGCTGTGAGGTTTGGTCAAAGCCCATCAGACATGTTCAATGTTGGGCCGGCTTGCACAAGTTACTCGCGGACAACATATGGGCCTAATCGTTGAAGCCCATTAGGTCAAGTGCTGATACAAAGAATGAGAGATCACGACAGGGATCTCCAAGCTCAAGCTGAGCCTATAGGAGGCGGGAGCTCCCATGGCGTCTCTTGGAGAGATAGAGTAAGCTAGTGATAGATATGTAATCCTAGGCTTAGCTCTTAGCCATGTACTTCTCTTGTAATCTCTTTATACTCTATAGGGTTTGTATACCCACGACAGAGAGAGTAATGATCTTGTAAACCACATCAGAGGTATTTTCTGATAGTTCATAGTGGATGTTGTGGATCATGGATCCACCCCAGATGTAGCGCGCTGCGGCCATGAACTGAGTGAACAATTCTTGAGTCATGAACAAGGATGAATCGTATGAGTAGTGAAAGGACAGGGGTATTATGAGATTGTATTCCGTAACAAGTGAGTATCATAACCCCCACAAGTGGTATCAGAGCATAGGCTCATTGATTCATGGAGTCCACGTCTCGAGGAGGAGAGACATATGAAGAAGCTTCCATGCGAGACAGAAGAAACTCGCAAGGTTTAATGGAAGCTGGAGGTCACGTGGTTCTACACACGTGGGATTCTGATTATGTTAAAAATCAGAGGATAAACCGAGTTACAAGATCAGGTTAAAGAGATTTTTGGTTTACAAGAGAAGAAGAAAAACTGTTGGACGTTCTTTGCTGAAGCTGCACAAGTTTATGGAGGAAGGATTCACGAGTCAGTTGAATCGGTTGAGATGATTTCTAATTATGAAATCAGGGTTTCTCTAGAGTTCTCCAGGGTGCAAGAATCTTCTACTGTGTGAGAAGGACTTCGGGTTACTCACAAGATACGATGGTGGCAGGCTGCTAGCATAAGAAAGAAAGTTTTCGGAGCTGTCCTCGATCTGTAGTCATAAGGCGTGTGTGACTATATGCATTGGAGTCTTGAGTTTCTTCATGTTCTGCAAGTTATTGGAACTGAAAGCATAGTGTAGCACAAGGGGTTTTCGCACTGTTTTTTCTATGGGATTGTCTGAAGATTCAGTGAGGGTTTTCACAGTGTTCTTGGATTGAATCTACATGGTATATCAGTTGCAGGTGGTGTTCTAATCTATGTGGGTATTTCAGCTCGGTATCTCATGGAATTCTTGAAACTAGGGGACACCTTGAAACCTTGAATGATATGAGTGTTTCATGGCTGTTTCAGATGGTATTCTTTAGTCAGCGTGAAGGGTGTTGCAGAAGGGGTGAAGGAGATCGATTCATGCGTGTTTGTCTATGTGTGAACATGATAGTCTATAGTTGGGTAGAGGGTCAGAGAACAAGATACTACAAGGCTGCTATTTTCAGAGGGAATGCAGTGTGGTTTTCTAAGCAGATATGTGTTTGGCGTAACACATAGTTTTCTGCTGGAATTGATCTGCAAGGAAGAGGAGTTACTTGTTCAAGGCAGAGTTCGGCTGAACATGTGGCGGTGTCAAATCGAGATTGATTCAGGATGGAAACATGTATGTTTCGGATTTTCTGCATGGGATTCAGTAGTAGTTTGTTTTGGCTTCTCAGGGCATATGAGGGGGAAACAAATGGGTCTACAGGATATCACAGTTGCAGAGGCAATGATTTGTTTGAGCAGAGGTTGAGCAAAGATTCTTTGCGTCGAAAGTCTTCTTAGCAAGTTGAGCTAAGCGGCAGGATCTATTGGCAACAACAGCGGTTCAGAGTGATGTTCAATGCAAGGTGTTCATTCAGATTGTTACAAAGGAAATTCTCAGGATGATGAGTTTGTTGTATACATGCTATTGAGGTTGGATAAGGATTGAGTCAAAGGGCTTCTGGTTTGAGGCAATGGTGATTCAGGTTCTGCAGGAGCTTCAAGTTAGCATCGACATCAACTGGAAATTCTGGAGAAGAAGTAGATTTGTTGTCATGATCGCAGCAAGTGTGACAAACCAAAGATGACGTTGAACAGGTAGCGTCAGAGAAAGCATATGGCGTTCGTTTGTGGTAGACAACAACGGCGTCAGAGACAGAGGAAGAAACGTTCACAGAGGACTATCTCATTGTACGTGATGGTTTCAGGTTGGTGAAATCATGACGAGAGACTTGCAAGGGATGCAACGATATTTGCAAGAAAGGGAAGACTCACGTAAGCTGCAGCAAGAAGGCTGCACATGTGGGCGTGTTCGTGATCAGCAGTGTTAGAGATTGACTTGAGTCTTTTGAGATGAAGGATATCTCAAGGAAAAACAGACTGACAGTAAGTCAAAGCTAGACTTAAGGAGATGGAATCAAAGGTCACCAATCTCACAGGGACTGAAGGTTTTTTCAGAGATCACAAGGAATGCAGGTTATCTTAGCGAAAGATGACCAACGGATCTTGCAGCTGCACAGGTTGGTTGTCGTGTAACAACAATATGACGAAACAAAGGTGATTTGTTTTGGGTCAGTTCAAGTTAGGCTCGTGGGTGCATGAGAGGAAAGGTTTCTCGCAAATAGATGAAAGCCAGAAGAGTCACCAAGTTAGTGTGACTGAAACAGTGTGTATCTAGAGGAAACTAGAGCAAGGGAAAAGTGTGTAAAATCCTACACAAGTATATGCTGGAGGAAATGGCTATTTGTGGTAACAGCATGTAGCAGCTTTAGTGAGGTCTTGAGAGTGAC
This sequence comes from Brassica oleracea var. oleracea, assembly GCF_000695525.1. Lineage (NCBI taxonomy): Eukaryota > Viridiplantae > Streptophyta > Magnoliopsida > Brassicales > Brassicaceae > Brassica > Brassica oleracea. The sequence continues at coordinate 23,163,181 of NC_027755.1, forward strand.
ACAGAAAGTTTTTGGTTGTAAGAAGAAAGCCAGAATAGTCACCAAGTCAGTGTGGCAGGAATAGGTTGTACCTCCACGAAGAAGCAACTACAGAAAGGACAAAGTGTATAAAAGCCTACACAAGGATATGTTGGAGCAAATGGCTATCTGTGGTAACAACATGTAGCAGCTTTAGTGAGGTCTTGAGAGTGACACAGAAAGTTTTTGGTTGTAAGAAGAAAGCCAGAATAGTCACCAAGTCAGTGTGGCAGGAATAGGTTGTACCTCCACGAAGAAGCAACTACAGAAAGGACAAAGTGTATAAAAGCCTACACAAGGATATGTTGGAGCAAATGGCTATCTGTGGTAACAACATGTAGTAGCTTTACTGAGGTCGTGTGAGTGACATGAAGAACCTAAAGGGAAAAGGCGATTCAAGGTTAGACTTAGCTTGAAGATTCTGGTCAAAGGCAGAGAAAAATGCGCAGGCGGAATCGGGTTGAACAGATTGTTACGACTGGTTGTAATCCTGAGGATAAAGGGTATGAGACAACAGTCATCAACACTTGTTCAAGAAGCAAAAAGTCGCTACCACAACTAGTAGAAGCGTGTGTGAATTATACCTTAGTGGAATCGTCGTGGATGTCTGAGTCAGAAATTCAAAATGAATAGACTCAGAAGAGGAGTAAGGAACACCAGTCTGGTGTCACGACCATAAGTGTCAAGGTGGAGCTCTCGGACAATAATAGAAGCTCATAAGCAAAAGGAAAAATTTGCAGACTTGACCAGGTCGGAACTTCATGCTTGAATAAATCAGGATTCATGTATGATTACAGCCTGAGAAACTCATCATGGGTTCGAGTTTGACACGAGAGAAGCTGTAAGGGAGTATCTCAGGAGCATCACAGGGTTGGATGATGAGAGATACAGTGAAAGGCTGACATGAACAACGAACAGTTGCAAAAACTTAGTTACAGAGACATGGTACTTCTAAAGGGTTATTTGATTCAAGTGGAGCCACTGAGATTAAATAAGGATTGATGCATCAAGGATATATATAATCTGATTCCAGGTGGAGTGAGTCACTGGTTTAGAAGATGTCTTGATTGTTTCAGCTGTAGGGTAAAAGTTTCAGTTAGCAACATGGTCAGCTCAAGGGAGTAAGAGCTGAAAGGAAAGGTTATTCCATGACAAGAGGGTCGTGGATATGTTCAGTATGTCAAAGCCATGAGTGTCAAGGTCAGTTAACAAGTACAAGGCACATCATAAGGAGATTTGTAAGAGGTGTCTTACATAAAGTAACTTGTAGGCAAAACAAGTGAAATCGGCATTTGTATCATGAGTACACTACAGTGAGGTTGATACAAAGGACCACAAAATCATAGCTGAGTATGATGCAAGATAACACGTGGTGAGGTACTTGGTTAAACTGAAGGGAAGTAAATATCAAGAGATACTGAAATATTGAGCAATGAAGATGAAGAATGGTGAGATGAAGCAAAGTAAGAAACTGTTAGAAGACATTGCAGGGATTGCAGGGAATTGTCACACAGTTTTTCCATCTCAGGAAGGGTAAGACTTGTTCTCCACAACCAGGCTCATCTTAAGCTCAAGTCATGGAACGGAAAGAAGTTTTCATGAAGGTTTAAATGCAAGGAAAAGCCGATTGCATTTAAGGGAACATAACAAGTGTGGTTATGGATATATGGTCGCATCACAGGGAATATTGAGGCAGTGTCCTCAGGAAAGTCCATTAGCAAATGGCCAGATACTCATCGATGGCCAGGTACTCATCAGGCTACTGGTTGGTTCAATGACTAACATGCGTGGTCAAGTCGTTGATGTGATGCACATGTTTTGGTGTTTGGAGACATCTTAATACAAGAAGGGTATTGAGATAATGATTTCACAGCTGAGTAAAGGAGGGATATCAGAGATTCTAGATAAGATATCACAGGCAGCTCGTGAGGAGAGCCAAGGCGTATCATGGATTTGATGGTATGAGGCTTAGTTCATTTAACTAGCAATGGGGTCTAAATCTGTCAGTGAGGTTCTGTTATTGTAGAACAGTTTGATCAAATGGTGGAGCAAAGATATTTGTGTCGATAGTCTTCCTAATCATGTGGTTTTAGGCGGTGTGTCCTGCTTAAGTGTGCAGCGGTACAAAGTGATGCTCAAGTGCAGTCTGTTCAAGAACATCAAGGTTAAGTCAAAGACTGTTCCAGAGATATGGAGCATGAGTGACTTCAAGGTTTGTGGTTGGTTCTAAAGGGTTCAGTGTGACATCAATGTTCTTCTACAGCATGAGGGTTTCACCAGGATTGTGTCGAAAGTCTGTTCAGCAAGGTGTTTAGCTGGATGGCAGGTTCTGTTAGAAATAATGGCGGTACAAAAGTTGTTCAAGGCTGAAGTGGTTTAAACAAGTAGAGAATCATTAGTTGTTTCAGGACTGAAGCATATATGGTTCGAAGGATGTTTTACAGAATTGAAGGACTTTGATTCAAGGCTCAATGTGCATGAGTGGAATCGAAAGGCCAAGGAGGAAATTAACTTGCAGAAAGATGTTCATGTTTCTGTTCAAGCACTTGAACAGGTTCGTGATTTCAACAACAAGGTTGTGTTGTTGATAAGTTCACGAGGAGTAACAAGATATGAAGTAACACGACGTCAATGAGGAGTTGAGCTTGACACTTGGAGTGTAGCAGATGGGTTCGCAACTCAAGACAATAGATGAAGTTGATGGATATCCAGAATGACAATGGGATTGTCACATACCTTTTATCAGGCTTGATGTCTATGTTCATTGATGGGGCTAAGTGGATTTAAGTGTTTTAATATACTTGAGCGGTTGTGGTGTATAAGCTGAAGCTTATGCATGTTTAAAGAAGATCATGAAGGAACTTCAAGTTTGGTTCAAGGTGGAGCTGAGAGAAGTGAGAAGAGATAAGAGAAGACAAGGAGATGCAGAAGATGAGCAGGCTTACTCAAGCATCAAGATGGGTCGGCACAAAGGAAGGGTTATGGACTTGGAACAAACATGTGGAGTTTTGTGAGGTTTGGTCAAAACCCATCAGACATGTTCAATGTTGGGCCGGCCTGCACAAGTTACGCGCGGACAACATATGGGCCTAATCGTTGAAGCCCATTAGGTCAAGTGCTGATACAAAGAAGGAGAGATCACGACAGGGATCTCAAGCTGAGCCTCTAGAAGGCGGGAGTTTCCATGGCGTCTCTTGGAGAGATAGAGTAAGCTAGTGATAGATATGTAATCCTAGGCTTAGCTTTTAGTCATGTACTTCTCTTGTAATCTCTTTATACTCTCTAGGGTTTGTATACCCATGATAGAGAGAGTAATGATCTTGTAAACCACATCAGAGATGTTTTCCGATACTTCATAGTGGATGTTGTGGATTCTGGATCCACCCCAGATGTAGCGCGTTGCGGCCGTGAACTGGATGAACAATTCTTGAGTCATGAACAAAGATGAATCGTATGAGTAGTGAAAGAGATAGGGGTATTATGAGTTTGTATTTCGTAACAAGTGGGTATCATAACCCCTACAAGGACCTTTAAAGTATCTATATTTTGGTGAGGCCCGAGGCAAATGTCTTTCTAGTAACACATAAGGCACGACTCTGCTTACCTTCAATATTAACATGTTTAGAAAAATTTGGAACACGTACGTAACTAAGAGTGAGAAATCTAACACGAATTTGTATAAGGCAAAATTAGGAATACTTCTGGTAAAGGAACAAGACGACGTGCAAGGAGGTTCTGTCGACGCAAGCTGGTTTATATATGCCGTCTTACTTGAAATTTGTTTTAATAATTGTTTGTCTGATAATAAGGGTTGTTTTTTTTAATAGAGGAGATATATAGTTGTTGATAAACACGAACTTGTCGCGTTAACATGTGAACAACCATATTCATTTTCCTGGTCCCTAATTATGAACTTTTAATATCATGCATTTAATTTGATTCGTGTGAAGATCCTTTTCTCGTGCGTGTTTCTTGCGATCATTCATGCACACGAAGTTGCTGGAACAACGATATCAGAATTAGACTTATAGGCATCGGCTATGTGTGAGTATTGAGTCTGTTGACACACACGATTAAAAGCAAATTTACATACATGTGCCGACGTGCATGTTAGTATTACATATAAAATCAAATTATCAAACATATTATATCATTTAAGGTACATGGAGGTCCAAAAAACGCATGCCATATCCATAAATCATACAAAGCAACCGCCTCTAAAACGATTGTGGGTTTACCCGAACCACGTGAATATTGACGTTTCCAAGCGGTGGGACAATTCTTCCACTCCCAATGCATACAATCGATGCTCCCTATCATCCCGGGAAAGCCACGTTCCTCACCAATATAAAGTAGACGTTGAAGATCAGCCGGTGTTGGTCTTCTTAGGTACTCATCGCCGAATAAATATATTATTCCTTCCACAAAATGTTCCACACATAACCGAGCTGTCGCAGCACCGAGTCGGAGGTATTCGTCTACAGCATCAGCCGCAGAACCATAGGCCAAGACACGAATGGCTGCTGTACACTTTTGAAGTGGGGAGAAACTAAGCCTTCCGAGAACATCTTTCTTTTGTCGAAAGTAGTCAACTTCATTGGAGAGTCGATCAACAATACGCATGAACAATGACTTGTTCATTCTAAATCGTCGTCGGAATAGATTTTCAGGAAATGTTGGAGTTTCACTGAAATAATCATTCCATAAACGTTGATTGCCTTCTTCACGATTTCTTTCAATATGAACTCGTTTTTTTCTTCTTGTTTTTTCGACTTCTTGATGACCATAATTAATGGCTAAATTCTCGAATGTTTGATCGAATTGTTGATCAAAATAGTCATCAAAATATTGAT
>NC_027755.1:23170907-23179214 GCF_000695525.1 Brassica oleracea var. oleracea
CGAGAGAAGACGGAGGAACGCCGTGAGGAGCGAGAGACGGAGGATCGGTGGTGGAGACGGACAAGACGACAGAAGACGGAGGAGACGCCGTGAGGAGCGAGAGAAGACGGAGGAACGCCGTGAGAAGAGAAAGAGTCGTCGTACTTTTTGGGGAAACTCGATCGGTGGTGGGTTTCAATCCTTCCTCTGTCACGGAGAAGAGGAGAAGACGAGAGCGAAGACGGAGGATCGGTGGTGGAGGATCTTTGGTGGTTTCAATCGGTTTCGATCTTTTCTCACTCGTGACGGAGAACACGAAGAGAGGAAAGAGAGATGAAGAAGAGAAAACCAAAATGATTTTGGTGAAAACAAAAGAGAAAAAAAATATAGTTTGCCTGAAATGCTGACACGTGGTTTGCAAAACTCTCTAATAATCGGTCACAAAGATCACCACTTAAGGATCGATAATCTATTTTTTCCTTCTTTTTTATTTAATTAAATGTTTTTAATACACTAAGAAACCCTTTAAACCTTACCGATAAACATGGTCTTAACATACATGTATTTCTCTTCCACACATGCTTCTTTACATAAATTATCCCGCTATAGGTTATTTGAGAAATTCCAAAGCCGAATTATAATTAAATTGTTTATGTGGTTGGCCATTATTTGCAGTTACAGTTGGATTTTTAAATTTAAGTATTTGCTGATTATACGTTACATACGTGTTGATGATAAAATGATTTGCTTATCTAGGTCTTTGTTGATAGTTTATATACATGTTGATGATATATTAATATGCTTATCTACTAGGTCTTTGTTGATAGTTTACATACATGTTGATGATATATTGATATGCTTATTTAGGTCATCACTGATACTTTTCATACATGTTGATTATACACTGATATGTTGTAACTAATTCGTTAATTATAGAAATGTATAATAAACAAACACCGACAAAAAAAAAAAAAAAATCAAACATCGTGTGAAGACGAATGAATTCGATAAGTACGTTTAATTTAACCATCAATTAATATTTCCTCTGAACATTACCGAAAGTTATACCCGACCATAACCGGGTTATTAATTCGAATTTGATTAGCCGGTTTAGAATTCGTCTTACTTCTTCTTCTTTTTCTATATATAACCCAACTGTTCTTGAATCTTTCTTTCTTGTGCTTTACTCGTAACAATCGATTTCAAATCTCTTCTGAACTTTTCACATCCATTGACATGGGAAGCTGTGTATCGCTCAATCGGAGAGACTCCAATTCTCCCCCAACGGTGAAGATCGTCTCCGTCAACGGCGATCTACGGGAATACAATGTTCCGGTGCTAGCATCTCAGGTCCTTGAAGCTGAATCGGCGGCGTCGTCCTCCTCCTCTTATTTCATCTGCGATTCGGATTCTCTCCTCTACGACGATTTCATCCCGGCGGTCAAATCGGCAGAACCGCTTCACGCCGAGCAGATCTACTTCGTCCTTCCGATCTCCAAACGGCGGAACCGTCTAACGGCGCCGGACATGGCGGCTCTCGCCGTAAAAGCAAGCGTCGCGATACAAAACTCCGTCGGGAAAGATTTTCGCCGGCGTAAAAAGGGGAGGATCTCGCCGATCATGACGCTTACTACTCAGCCTAACGGTTCCGTTGCTGCTGTTAACGGAAAAGCAAGCGAGTCAACGGTTAGCAAGGGAAGACCGTTGGTGAAGAGAACGGCGACGTATAAGGCTTCGAGTGGTTATAACCGGTCCGGTTCGGTACGTAATTTGAGAAGGCATACTTCGAGGCGAGCAAAGTTGGCGGTTCGATCATTTAGGTTGAAACTTTCAACGATCCACGAAGGCTCCGTCGTTTAGATTGGCTTATATAACTCTTTTAAGTCGTATTTATTTTTGCGAGGATCAAACAAATGAGAATTAAAAAAAAGAAAACCAGTATTAGAATAAGCATAATATTATTTGCAATTTTGTTTTCGTTTCTTATAAACTGATGATATATTAATATCAGATGAAGAAACACTATGTAAGTCTGTATATTTATTTTCTTTTACGTTCTTTGTTTGTTTGTTTGATTGTATATATTGGTCACGTATCTCACGCTATAGAAAAGCATATATGTTTACCAAATAATGTGTATATAAATGTGATACTAGCTATAATAAGACAATCATAATTTATAACCATACTCAAGAGGTCAATACTAGCTAAGTTATAAACCTTTCAAGTGGTTCTTATATGGGTTCTTCCATAACTAAATGTACAAGTATAATCAATCTGAAACTAAACTCTATAAAGTTTTATAACAATTTAAATATAACTAAACTGAAATATATATCAAATGGGGAGACATGGAATATAAGCTTAGCCCAGGAGAGGAGACTAAGATAGCGACCAAGGAAATTTTATGTCAAAAAAAACGACCAAGGAAATTTTTACTGCAATATTTCCAATGTACTCGCTCATCTTATTATATTTATCAGTTTTGTATGTTCAAAATTCAAACTCTGAATATATGTGCAATTCAAAGGATCTCTTGATATATTTTATATTATTGGTTATATATTGTAGCGAATACTATATTTTTTTTATAGAAAATCATGTTAGCTTATAAGAATTAAATTTATGTTATATGGAGTAGAAGAATTCTAGATATAACTTATATAGTAGTTATTTTTATCAGACTTTGCACTTCATATTGCTATAATTGGTCTAATTCAGCAGTTAGAAAGCTATTTGAAATTTGAATGATACGTTTCTTATAATTCTAGGTCTAAGAACAAATCAAAAGCGTTATAAATGCTGCATTCATAGTAATTAATATTAATTGACTTTTTAGGGTTTGATATTATATGTGGCATGTTAATAAGGTCGATTTTCCATTTAAAAAGTTGGTTAGAATTCCTGGATGTGGTAGGGGACGCGCTTCTAATTATCACTCAAAACTTTTGTTGATTAGTGCCTTGATTAATACAAATTTAATATTGTCTTTATCATCATTGCATGAGATGTATATCAATTGCCAGTCAATTAGGCTTTTGGCTGGTAAAAATGTTGTATAACATAAGAATATTTGACTAATAAGTATGTAGAGTCCACTAGCTCAATGCACATATAAACGCTTAATAATTCATGCCATCATTAGGGCATTATATAGTTAATAAACATTAACCTTATATTATTGTCCACTAAGGCACTAACCATATGTAGTACATACTACATATATTCGAATTGTAATTAGCTCTATATGGTTCCAGTGATCAAGAATGTTGATAATATTAAATAGAAAATTTAATATACGCAGCCAAAAGATGGAGAAAGTAGAAATTAACACTTTTAAAATGGTGTGATTACAATAATTGTAAAGCATGTTCCCTCTCTTCAAAGTGTGCCCTTAATTTGACTAAACCACTTAAATCTTACTTGCCTCTCAGATTATAAACAGGCGTCTTAATTTGACTAAACCACTTTATTCATTTTGACCGGGAGCTTGTGGTTAAGTGGTAAGGGGAAAGGCTTCGGATGTCACCACATTTCAAGTTCGATCCACCTACCATACGAAACTAAGTCACATTTTCCTGGTCACCTACACGGATATGGGCTATTGCATTTCGGACCATTTGAATACCCGGGAGAGGGTCTATCCGTGGGCTGCACCTCCCATCCGGGAGTTAGGTCTGTGTCTTTAATAGATCCGGGTTTAACCCTTTTTTTTTACCAAAAAAAAAAACGTAACAAAAACCGTTACAAATTAATAATGTATACCTAACAATGTAGTGAAAACATACGTGATGAGTCATGAGTGGTAGAGTCGGGAATTGACATGTAAAGGAGTGTGGAATGTGGACTGTGGATATTTTTTTCCTGATCATTATTCGGTTCCTGTTTGGCAATTTTATGGCACATGTGTAGTTGAAGCTGTGAGTAGCTAGCGTATCCATAAAAATATGATGTAATAGACATTGATTTCGTGTTGACTTGAAAAGATAATGAAAGTGTTAATTTCTACTTTCTCCATCTTTTGGCTGCGTATATTATTGTAATCACACCATTTTAAAATTATTGATGTGATTACAATAGAAATGATATATTTTTGATTACAATAGAAATGATATATTTCACTCCATCATGAAATTTCTTGATTGTATGATTATTTTTGATGATATCTTAAGTCAGTAGAAATGTGTAACAAAACCTCTATTGATGTGGAGAGATTGGACAAACTACATTAACGAATGTAAGCCGACAATCTCCGAGCGAGGATAAAAAGTGATAATGCGAACAAAGCATTCACAAAAGCATTGGCTTTTCATGTTTTCCCCTTTTTCTAATGAGTACTTGTAATATTTTTGTAAGAACAAAAAACTTCCAAAGCCTAACTTAAATGTTTTATATGATACTACTAAAACAAAACTGAAGAAAAAGTTCGGTTGTAACGTAGCTTGTACAGCTGACATCAAATTCAACTCCCATTATCTATTGCCAATCACCCATTGTCAAGTTATTGCTTACCTAGCCAATAAATCTCATGATTAAGTAAGACTAGAGCATCTACCTTAGCTTGTTACATTATAGATGTAGAGATTAGACTATATGCTGTCTTACTAATACTGATCATATGCTTTTTTTTTAACGACTTATGCTTTTATGTACTTTTGTGTATGTAGTTATCTATAATTCTTCTATTAGATCCATCATCTTCGTTCGTGATTAACAAATACAATCGCATTATTTATTGAAAGTTTGATTATGAACGAGAGATGCAATAAATTAAACATGTAATAAACTATATCATCAATATATATTATATATATGACTAAGATACTAATAGTAAGTGAAATATATAGTGCAATATGACAGAACAACAATATATCATGTTTCTTATGATTTTGCAACTTAATTCCATCATTCTAGTGACAAATGACTATTTCCAGAAATAAATCAGGTTTATTTAGAATGATTATCAAGTACAGTAGATTGTGTGCATATTGTATTACCAGTTATTACACGAGATTACAAATGCTGCTAGTCAACAAGTTAATAAAAAGTATTGTCGTTATATATGATAATATGAATATCAAATTTCACGATATATATGAAGCTTCCTACAAATAAATTAGACATTAGTCAACAACTTAATAATTAGGTTGTACGAAATTAGTAGTTATATATAGGTCTGGAATTTATCCGAGATCCGGATTCGAACCGAGATTCGATCCGGATCCGATCCGAAAATCCGGAGGGACCGAATCCGAATCCGGATAGTAAAATGTTGGATCTGTCGAAGCCGGATCCGGATCCGGGTATCTTAAATTTTTAGTTCGGATATCCGGATCCGTAAGTTTTATTAATAACTATTTCAAAAATAGTAATATCTATATATATAAATTAATTTTATTTAATATATTTTTATTTTTATATTAGTATATATAAATTTTATGTAAATTTTGTAATATTATACATAGAAATAATTAAAAACATTTTATATATTTTTATTTTTTAATTATTTTTAATATTTTATATATATTAATATTATTTTTTATTTAATTTAAGGATCCAAATCCGGATCCGGATATCCGCTGGATATTACAATTTATAAAAGGATATCCGACATCCGGATATCCGAGAACTCCAGATCCGGATTCGGATACCTTAAAATTGTCCGGATACCCGATCCGTTTCGTGCCTAGTTATATAAAACAAAAGCTAAAGATGATGTTGAACATTATTTTTGAAATTTAATTTCTCAAGGTAACATACTATGATGCTTATTTTTTTACAAATTAGGTTAAAATAATGCATTATCATAAATTCATTCATTATGCAAAACTATCATGAGTCGATATTTGAACTTTAGAAGAAATGATTAAATAAAGCATCTCACGAAATGCTATAAAAATACCGGATCATGATTTGGTTTTAATCATTGCTCTAGCCATGCTTGTTCTTAAGCCCTCACGCCCTACATCATTATTTTCATGTTACACCGCTTTTACATGTTACATTTTCTTGGTAAAGGCATGTATATATTCTATAGTGTCGACAATAATATACATGTCGATCACACATACAAAAAGGTGAGTAATTAAGTATATAATAATTTCTACAAAGAATGACACAAGGCGTGTGATTACAACATCAAGAAATGATGTAAAGCAAATAAAGCCCGAGTTTTAGGGTGATTAACTTCTTGATATGGTTGAATAAATTTATTATAATGTCAATACAGTTGATTATGAAAGAAAAAAAGTTGAATATATTTTTAAAAAGAGAGAAAATAGTTGGAAGTGTCAAATTGGACTGACGCACGCGCACTCGATTGGATATTACATCAACATTTGGGCCCCACCCTTCTGTCATACGACACATAGACCCCACTTCTGCTCCTTCCTTCCTCCACTGCCTTCTACTTTCCTCTTCCCCTTCCATATATGTGATATTCTTTTCCTGCAAATTTATTTTATTGATTTCACATGTGTATTTTTTATAACTGTTATTTAGGATTTATAAGATAAAATATCAAAATTGTTTTGAAATGAGATGATATGCATCTAAGTTACATTTCCGAGCGCTTGATGAACAAACAAACAAATAATCCTTCTTTCAATTAGAAGTTATATGCATGCAAGCATGCCAAATTTTAGAGACATTTACCTAAAAGGACACTTTATGAATTTACTCTTTTCTATAAGACACAATACTATTTTGATACACTTTACCTTGTCAGTTGTTTTTATTGGAACGGAAATGATCTTGCTTTTTGGTAAGGAGAAGAATGATTGGTTTGAGAAAGCAACCGCAAAAAATCTAAGTTTTTTATAGTTACAATTAATGATAAATAATAAAACAAAAAATTAAAGATCGTGTACGTCGGATCATTTTAAAGAAAGCAGATCCAACGGCTGGAAGAAAACATGTTTTCTGGGGTGTAATTAATGGATTGTGAAGCTCGAGAAAGTAGATAAAAAATTTTATTGGCCACTATTGCAAATTATGATGTATAAAATTTTATATTTATGCGTAAAAAAAATTATGATTTTTTCTCTTGTACATTTTGATATCCATAATGTATATATTTCTTGTTAAGCGTTGTAAGAATTATATATATATATATATATTTATGGATGGTGCAGTCGTGGAAGTGAGATATGTGGATTTGTGGACGAGGTTTCATGGACGAATTCTCATGGACAAGGTTTTTAAGTTTACAAGAGGTTTCGTAGACGAAGCTTCGTGGACGAGGAATCGTGGATGAAGTCTCGTGGATGAGTTTTACTGAGTTAAGTTTTAGGATATTGTGTGGATGAGGTTTTGTGGATGAGGTTTTATAAAACCAATATTATATTTTGAACACAGTTATTGAACCAAACAAATGCACTTTGAGAAAGCAATAACTCAACCACTTGTGTACATAAATATGATTGAATTGTATTTAATTGACAAATAATCACACATTCAAATCCGTTACAAAACATAGTCATGACGATTAGATATATAAAAAGTTTGTGGATGAGATTCTCTGGACGAGATTTCATGGATGAAGTTGTAAATAGTATTACACATGAGACTTAGGGTCGGTGAACACCAAAATATCATATATTAGTCAAATTTCCAGATTAACGAAACAATAATCTGAAATCTTACCTATTTAAGAATTTGTAGTCAGTTCAAGAAGATTTATATACAAATTTGAGAGTTTTAGATCAAAATTAGAACATGGACAAAGTAAGATGATCAAATGTGCAAATAAGTTAAAGTTGACCATTGTTGTTTTTCAACCGAGCTTTTGATCTGCAACCAAAGGAGGCTGCAATACGGTGATTCCCACGGTGAAGGAAGAGTTGTTCATGGCTGTGGATTCGTGGAAATTTTGATAGGTTACTCGATTTGGAGATTTAGAGAATCTGAGAAGAAGAGACTAATCGAAAAAACGAGGATTTAGGAAGTTTCATGTTTCCCAATTCTGGATCGAGAGCAAGATAGAAAAAAAAAGAGAAAGGGATTAAGGTTCATCGAGAATGGGAGCACTACAAGAAAACACATGCTTAACGACGAAAATTAACGAGGAAAAACAATCCTCGTAAATTTGCGTCGAATTTACGACGAATTTACGTGAAAAACTAAAGTCATCGTTATTTCCTCGTAACGTAACGACAAAACTGTTTCGTCGTAAAGTGGATGTAATTTTACGAGTATTTTACGAGGAAAAACTATTTCCTCGTAAATACGACGTAAATTTTGCGTGGTATTTACGAGGGAATAGTTTACGTGTATTTAGCGAGGAAATTTTTGAATCCACCAACTTCATAGGTGTTACACGTTTTTTTT
>NC_027755.1:23179853-23180222 GCF_000695525.1 Brassica oleracea var. oleracea
AAGTCTAAAGAGGTTTGGTGGTCGAGTGAACAAGACGCTCATAGTGCACACACCTATATTCTACTCAATTGCGAAGTTCCATTGATGCGTTATTTTGAAAGGTAACATATATTGACACTTCGAAACACATATAAGTATAATTAATTGTGTAATTGCGAGAGATTCATTCCTATAAAATGTGATTTTACATCCTATTTGTTTCTCAAGTCAAAGAAACATTTCCTGGTATATCCACAAGTGACGTAGACAAAGGAAAAATCAACACTTCATTAAGTGGTTGCGGAATCAGGTAGTAACTAAAACTTTTTTTTCATACATTATCTGTATTTCATTAACATTCTCTTTATTTTTGCAGGTTGATTATGACGA
>NC_027755.1:23183186-23217231 GCF_000695525.1 Brassica oleracea var. oleracea
TTGCGAGGAAACTCTTTCAAGGTATTTACGTGTAGGTTACGAGGAACTATTTTCGAGGTATTTACGAGGTATTATAGCGACGTCCTTACGTGGAATATTGACGTGGTCTTTACGACGAATCGTCCTACTTCGTCTTTACGACGAAATATATTCCTCGCTAAGTTACGACGAATTAGCGAGAAAATATTTGTTACGACAGACGTGTAACGAGCAAACGCGTTTCCTCGCTAATTCGTCGTAAAACCTCTTTTACGACGAATTAGCGAGGAAAACCGCCCTCGTTAAGATTATGTTTTCTTGTAGTGGAGATATAATTTCAAATTTGGGAATAGAATCTATTGTTTTAAAAAATACATAAAAGAGGAGAGTTAGTCTTGTTGGTTTCAAAAAAATGAATTAATTTTTTTTTTTAAAAATAAAGATAAATGGATTAGTGGCTGGTTCAGTTTCTAGTCGGTTATCTCTAGTTAGGGAATGTAACCAAACCTACTACGACACTAGTTAAAGGGTTTATTGGACAATATAACACGAGAAAGTGTTCTATATACCCAATGTGTCTCTTAGGGTAATTGTAAGTGTCTCGAGTAAATTTTTCCAAATTTTACCTTGTTTTTATTTCAAATTTTCTAAGTATTTAAACCGTGATGATCTTGTGGTAAATGCACAAATAACCACGAGTTTAGTCATTATGCAAATAAGTTCGACTTTCTCGCTTTATTAGAAATTTACAAAAAAAAAATAGAAATTTACACTAGACTAAGAAATGAAAGACACATAAAGTATATATATACTATTATATTAATACTTGAAAATATATTTTAAAAAACAAAGAAAAGTCGCCACTCTCCATGATCATACCACAAGTATACATATATGTCACCAAACTTGCTCTTCTTCACACCAAATATTACAATATTATCTTCTTCTTTAATTTCCCTCTCAAGTACCTCAAAAAAAAAAACCATGAGAACTATGGTTGATTTAGGAAAGCAAAGAGGTCGTCATCACATGCAAACCATAAATACTGCGACTACCCTCGACTGCGCTAGTGAACTCCGTCACCGACGAACTCTCCGTTCATTCATCGAATGCATGCTCCCATACTGTTGCACTTACCAACAACCTTCTCCTTCATACCAAAAGGACACCGTTTCAGTCTCTTCCTCTTCTTCGTCCTCTTCCTCTTCAGACCATTCCTCCTCCTCCTCACATAGTAACAGCATAGTTAGTGGAACTTTCTTCGGCCACCGTCGTGGAAGAGTCAGTTTCTGCCTCCAGGAGGACGCCTCCGTGGGATCTTCGCCGCTTCTCCTCCTTGAACTAGCTGTTCCCACGGCGGCTTTAGCCAAAGAGATGAATCAAGCAGGTGTTCTACGCATAGCCCTCGAGTGTGACCGTCGTCGAAGCACAAACAGCAGCAACAGTCGAGTGTCGTCGATCTTTGACGTTCCTGTGTGGTCGATGTACTGCAACGGAAGGAAGATGGGGTCTGCTGTGAGGAGAAAGGTGACGAAGAACGACGCCGTTTTCTTTAAGACGATGCAGTCTGTTTCGGTCGGAGCTGGAGTTGTGCCGTTGGATGAGGAGGAGCAGACGCTTTACTTGAGAGCCAAGTTCGAGCGAGTCACTGGGTCGAGTGACTCGGAATCGTTTCATATGATGAATCCTGGTGGTAGTTATGGACAGGAGCTTAGTATATTTCTTTTGAGATCGTGAGATTGAGGGTTAGATTATAATAAGTTTCTTGTCTTGTTACTGTTTTTTTTCTTAGTTCATGTATATTGTAAAGTAAAACTACCAAAATGGTATAATATGTATATGCAATTTATCATGTGTGTTTCTCTCCAAAATGTATGATGGGTTTTTGAAGATATAACTGGATTCTCCCTTAAACGTCCCGTGATTCATGTATTCGTTTAATCGCTGGCTAAAATTAATTGTGTAAATATCCTCAAATCAATTAAAGGAGCTACATATCGCTTACGAAGTATCTACCAAGAATGTATTTTTCCGCGGGTTAAACCATTATAAATAGATTAATAAAATTTATAATTTGTTTTTTTATCATTATTATGTCCGTCCCTCACATCATTGAACATCCGCTTCATGAGGATTATGTAAACTTGTTACAAACTTAATAAAAATAGCCGTTATAAAAACAAAGATTTGTAAGCAAAAATATGTAGAAAAAAATACTATCTTCTATCTATAGAAGTAAAAATATAATTTTTATCTTCATAAAAAATATATAATAGAGCAAAACTTATCTTTTTTGAACAAAAGAAAACCTTATCTTTATACTATAATTTTTCTATTTTAGGAAAAAATAAAGGTGGGTGTGAGATACTAGACTGAAAGGGAGTTAACCTACACACATTTCTTGACTAGTAAGCAAAGAGTTGCAAATTACACCGTTTTAACGATGGTTCAAGTATCTATTTTCTAACTAGGTATTTTCCTGCACCATGTGCTTTAAGTAAATAATTTTTTTAATCTAATTTATATTTAAAAATAAATATTATTAAATATTATAGATTTTACTATTTTCTTACTAATATTTAATATATAGATTTGATATATATTAAATCAATTTGTATAAAACTAATAAAATGATATAAAATTGTATAATTATCAAAATTTTAGCCTAAACAATATTTATAAAATTTGTAGGTATATAAAAAACTAATGATCTTACGATTAGATATTTAAAATTTTAAAAATTTGAAGAAATTTTTGAAAGCTTTAGTAATACAAATTGGATAATTATACAAAAATAATAATATTTCGAAATTTGAAATGTTATATATGAATATATTTATTTTATAGACGATGTATGAGTTATTACCATAGTTAAAAAAAAAGTTTACCAATATTAAATGTAATATATGAATTATTACTATATTCTAATAAATTTGCCAAAAATATAAATCAACATTAAATGAAATTATTCATGTCATATTTTTACGGAAGTCATGTCATCAATTAAAGTAGTCATGTCATATTTGTTTTGTGAAATTGATTGTAAAGAGGACATGTGGCAAAATCACTTGACAAATATAGTTTAGGAGATTCCTCAGAAATTCCAAGGTACGACACCACATGCATGTCAATTGCACGTACGGTGCCTCGTGAACTTCCATGCTAAAGGTGAAAGACCGGATGGATGTGGTCTGGTTTAAAGGTTCTGTGCCTAAACATTCATTCACTATGTGGGTTGCAAATGGCGATAGATTGCCAACCAGGGCGAGACTTGCGTCGTGGGGTATGCCGATTCCCACAAGTTGTGCGCTCTGTTCCTCTAACATGGAAACAAGGGACTATCTCTTTATTGCATGTGACTATAGCAAGCAAGTTTGGAAAGAAGTGCTACTAAGATGTCGCTCTCCTTCTAGGTTGTTTACAAACTGGTCTGAACTGTTGTCTTGGATTCGATCATCAAATTCTAAAAGAATTACGCTGCTGCGTAAATTAGCATGTCAAGCGGTGGTGTTTCATCTGTGGAAGCAGAGGAACAATGTTGTTCACAATAAAATCTCTTTGCCTGCGTCTGTGGTGTTTCATGGGATTGACAGGTACGTATGTAACATTATCTCGGCGAGAAAATCTAGGAAAGGCTTCAGCTCTCTCATGACTATGTGGCTAAGATAATCTTGTCATTTTGCTTCAACTTTGTTCCATCCTGTTTTTATTTCTTTTTGCCGGGATGGTTCAGAAATCAGGTTTTTACTTTGTAAAACTTTTCATCATTTATATGATATTTACAGTTTAGCAAAAAAAAAAAAAATTTCCATGCTAAAGCAGTATGCGACTGAGACCAGACAAGACAGAGAACCACAGGATTGAGTGTCTTGGTTTTAGCTTCGGAGTTTGATTCGATTCCAAATCAGTGCCAATGTCGGATCTCTTTTCTCTTTTTGCTTTTGTTTTTGTTTACTTGTCTCTTTGATCGCACCGAGCTTCAATTCAACGTCGCTCAACTCATTCCCTTTATTTATAATCTTTTGAAAAACAAAACGCATTCCCTTTTTGTTATTTGAATGTCTGATTGGATACAATAATTTAAGATTTGGCTCCAATAACAAACAAAAAAATATATTATAATATAGACGCAGGGCCGGCTCAAACCTTTTACGGGCCCTAGGGCAAAATTAAAAAAAAGTGACCTTCTAGGCACATGCTTGATATGATAGTTTTATTTATAATGAATAACGAAACATTATTAAAACTGATAATTACTTTGCTGAGTTCGTTGCATGTGATGTGTTTCATGAAAGAAGTTGCAACCAGGGCCGGATCAGACTTTTTACAGGCTCTAGGGTAAAATTAAAAAAAAAAGTGATCTTTAACCGAATAAATTGAAATTTTGAAATTGTAGTTACAGGGTAAAATAAAATCGTTTTCGTTTGAAAAAGTAAGCACAAGCATAAAAGTAAAGCAGTCTTGCTCTTTTTATAGCTTTTTTTTTCTTGAGAATGAAATCATTTATTCCTACAAAAACCTTCAAAATATAATATCTTTAGTCGGCTATACTTCAAAGTCAAGTTAATTTCTAAAATTTAAGTAAAAAGAAAAGTACCCCTGGATTTAAGAATCAAAAAATGAATTGATGAAGCTGAAAGTGAAACTGAAATGGATATCTGAAACAAGAAAACAAAAAAAAATCCTCAGACGTTTTAGAAACGAAAAAAATATTTTGCTCTACAAAAAAAAATCAGTGATCTCTAATCAAAAAACAGGATAGTAAAAAAAAATATTAAAGATCACTTACATAAACTAATCAACAATGTAAGAATCCTTGAAGAATCAACGATTTTGAGAGTATTAAAATTGTATTGTCACTGAATACGTCTTGATGAAATACACTCATGCCTAAAAAACTCACATTAGATAACTACTTTTAATGTTGATTATAATATTTTAATATTAATTATAATTTGGTAAAAGTTTAATCAAATTAACATAAATAAGATTTTGTTACCATAAAGTTAGATTTATAAATTTTGTATTTATTAATTTCGTTTTTCTAAAACATTATACGTATAGTTTACAAAAAATAGAATTACACTACTACATTAAAAAAAAGAAATTATGGACCCCTTCTAACAATGGGCCCTGGGCGGGTGCACTGCTGGCCCCTGGTCATCAGCCGGCCCTGTATAGACGCACGGTCCAGTCTGATTAATAAATATTGTGTTGTGTTGTTCAGAGAATGTAGACAATCACTTTCAACATGTAAAAACAAAGAAACCCAGTATTAAATCAATGAATTATTCCCACACCGAAAATTTAACTAAACAAAAACAAGTATTTCACATAATACTTCAGAAAAAAAACTAGAGACCTCTCCCGTTAATGATATCTAGAAATACACTCATCGCACCAAAATATTGACTAAAAACTAAATTGCTAATCAAGGAAACTACTATAGTAATTGAATAGAAGCCGACGTCCCACAAAATGACAAGAGCCATGCACAATGGTGATATCCAGCAAGGTATGTGAGACTCTTGAGTCTTATTGATATGTTCTTTTGTCTCCTTTTTGTGTGAGATAGTACTGTTTCTCTGACTTTCTTGTTCTCCATTATAGATTTTCAAAATCCTTCAGATTTTATTTCTGTATGTGTATGATTAAATAATGTAAAGAAGAATGGATGAGAAGGTATAGAGAAATGGGAGATGCACACGAGGGTACAATATAAACCCTAACAGATAAACATAGTGGCTCCACAACCCATCTCCTTTAGTCTAATTTCACGTGTACTCTCGTCCCCATTGTTCCCTTTTCTCATTATTAAAAAGATGTTGATATATATCAATATCATATGTTTGTCAGAACATTTATGGTTTGTATTAGTGTAATTGATGTGTTAATTATCATGTGCACCCGGATTCTAATTCATGTGTAACGCATGGGTTCTATATACCTAAGATTAGTCTAGGGTGTTAACTATGTTTTTTCGGCCATAAAGCAAGTTATATTAGCTTAGCAAAAAGAACAAGTTATAGTATATTGTATATTATCACACATTTTGTTTCAAAAAAAAAAAAAAATCACACATCAATTAATAGCAACCTTAACTTAAGCATCACTATATAAAAAAGTGACAAATATTTTAAAGAACATTATATAACTATATCACAAACCTCATATTTAGCTCAACGTGACATTGATATATTTCCTTTGTTTTTGTTTGCTAAAGAGATATAGTTGCTTTGGTATATTATTATATCGATTGATAATAATACCAATAAGAGTAATCTAATAAATTCTTAAATGGTGACAGAGAGAGAGGCAGTGTTAAGTTGGTCCAGCACGGCTTTTCAATTGTTAGATTTGCCGGCTCTAAATCTTACACTGCCTATAATTAACAATATTTATAAAATCACCTATTTGCATTTTTTTTTTTTCACTGATGTTTATAAACAAGGTGACAAAGTTTAAGAGAGATGGTTACAACATAAACCCAAAAAATGCCTCAGACAGGTGAGGAGACAGAAATGATAAACCAACGATACCTATTTGCATCTTATAATCGAAGACTCAAAAGATCAGAGAGTAAAGTACGGAATCTGATAATTCAAGAAAAACTGAAATGAAAGAGTTCACTGTTCACGATTAGTGAGATGATATCATTGTTAAGACGGTTATTGAAAATGATTAGCAAAGTAGGTTTACATTTTAGTCAACCAAACTTGCCCTTGTAAAATCAGATTCAAGTGCATAGGAAGCTGCGTCTATCATAAAATTTAGTGGGAATTTCAACATTTGTTTGGGGTTCAAATATCGGAGTGGTTAGGGCCGCAATTGAAGGGCATTGATTGGCCTGACCCAACGGACCACGTCGAAAATGAAACTATGATTAGGAAGGTTGTGTGATTTGTAGTAATATTTGCCACATTCTCACCATCTACTTCTCATTCATTGATTGGTTCTTATTGAATACAATAAAAAAACGAGTGCCGTTCTCTACCAATAGAAGTTGAACTACATGCTGTTCTCGCCATTGGATATAGCCACATGAATAATTATTCTAAGGCCCAGAAGTGAAAGAAAGAAATGAGTGGCGACGATAGCGAAAGTGAAAGGCCCTTTTGGGAGATTGTGGTTCCGGACTTGGAGTATTATTCTTGTTCGGCCATATTGTTATTTGGGCTTAGAGGAACAACAAAAGCTATGACGACGAGCATCTTCTCTGGTGTTGTTGCTCCTCCTACTCTACGTGTCAGATCGGTCTTCACTCCAGCGGCGAATCCAGCAACCGATCGAGGTTCCATGGCGAGTCCCTCTGGTGCTCCAAAGTGGGCTCAGAAAACCATCACTCTTCCACCGCAACGCCGTGGATGTCATCTCATCACTCCTATGGTCTCTTCGATTGATTCGACTTCTGGCTGTTGTTTCATTTGCTGGGTTTATTTTTTTTTTCTTTTTGGAACAGATTGTGAAGGAAATTAGACAGGATCTGTCGGGTTTCAACTGTGGTCTTGCTCATGTCTTCTGTGAGTTTTCTTCTTAATATCTCTCAGCTTCTTGTCTTATTTTTGCTGAATTCTTGATTTAAAGTTTGAATTTTTGTTGTTGGGAGCAGTACAACACACAAGTGCTTCTCTTACAATCAATGAGAATTATGATCCAGATGTTCAGGCTGATACTGAGACTTTCTTGAACACCATTGTTCCTGAGGTATGTTCTGCCTTCTCAAATATCCTCTATTTGGTGCTCTGAATTAAACCACCTTTTCTCGTTTGCAAATTTAGGGGAGGTCAGCTCCTTGGAGGCATACCATGGAAGGTCAAGTTTACCATTTACCATTTTCTATCAAACTGAAGCTGTTGCCTTTATCTTCTTCTCAAGTGTTGAGAATTTGAATCATGTAAAAAAACATTGCAGGTCCAGATGACATGCCAGCTCACATCAAATCATCGATGTTTGGATGTCAGCTTACGTGAGTCACAATCCTGTGTGTTGCACAATTTATTGAGGATATTCACTTGATAACTCTTTTATTGCCTCCGCAGAATCCCAATAACAAAAGGAAAACTAAGCATGGGAACCTGGCAGGTAATCAATTTCACCTGCTTTCATGTTTCCTCATATTTATTTGTGGTGTGTATTGTTTTGAAACTGGATCTTATTTCTTGGTATACTGCCATTGCTTACAGTACACTTTAATCCATTTTTTTATGGTTGTTTCAGGGAATATGGCTATGTGAACACCGTGATGCTCCAACAGCACGCAAAGTTGTGGTCACACTCAATGGAATCTAGATATGTCTCTATACATGTTTAAGGGCTTTTGTAACCTCGTGGATGTACTTGCGGTCTTGTAATGGATGTTGTTCACTTTTTCTATGAAACATTGCTCTGCTAGTAATCTGCACATTATGGTGTTTTATTTGCATCAGAAACATTGCTTAATCATAATACAAGTGAAAGTGCAATAAAGAATATAGAAAATTGCGTAATCATAATACAAGTGAAAAGTGCAATAAAGAATATAAATATTAAGCAAAGAAGCAAAAAAAACATATATCTATAGAAAAACATAAGAGAATGTGCTCTGCAGAGGAGAGAGCTCATCAAATTAAGGTTCTTTGAGACAAATAATACAAATGAAAATGCAAAATAAACAGAAGTAAAAAAAACCAAATGCAATTTATGATTTGACATCTCCAAGCTCCATGTCTTCTAAATCCATATGTTCTATACCTTCTTTGAGAAGCCTAATCTCATCTTCGGTCATACTGTTCTTACCGTGCGGTGTGGCTTTCGTCTGTCTCTGTTTATCTAACTCGACCGCCCAACTGTAAATCACCATTCCCACCACGGCTAAGAACATCCCTGCAATGTTCTTGAATGTCATCTCGGAGTCAAAGATAAGCCATCCTAATGTTAGGACACAGACTGTCTTCATGTGTCCAAGAACTTGGAATGAGGTAGCAGAGAATCTCCCGATGCAGAGGTACTGGCTTATGTTGCAGAAAACCGCCAATGCGCACGAGAGAAGAATGCAGAACTGCATAGATATTTATGTCAATTGTCAGATAATAGCTGGGACGAAGCAAAGTTTTTGGATTGTATAAAACCTTACTTACAATGGCACCGTAAGTCATCTTGTAAGTAGTAATGAACCTGCCGCTCAAGAAATAGTCAACAAAAGGACCAAAGATGAGGAGGGAAAGGGCTTGGATTGGAGCTGTCTTGCTCAGCAACTCGAAAGATCCAATTGAGTATTTCTTCTGCAGTGAACCTATTGACTGTGTTTCATAGAGAAGATCATTTATCAAATAACTTTAAGGTAATAGCAGTGCAAGCACAGATGAAACCTTTGGCATTAATAATAATAGCACTTACAATCTGCTGGAGGGAGGTGGAGAAAATAGCAGTGCAAGCACAGATGAAACCTTTGGCATTAACCTTAACATCAGTAACAGTACAGATCCCAACTCCCACAACAACAACCATGACAGAGGCCTTGACTTCCCTCGAGTAATGCTTGTTATGGAGAATCCACTCCATCACGCACACCACCGGGATCATGCTCAGTTTCGATATCTAAAGATCCAAAACAAAAAAAAATTTAACTTCCCGGAATCGAAATCAACAGTAATGCAATCAAAGATAAATTACCTGGTAGAAGCCAACGGAGTTCAGCATGAGGCTGAAATTCATGGCGGCGATGGAGGTGTTGGCGACGAGGGAGAACCAGAGAAGCTCCCAGAGAGGGACGTGCTTGGATGCCGATAAGCCGGTGGCGTTGGAGACCATGCCGACGAGTGCAGTGAGCGCGAAGTGGAATCCCGTAAGTGTCGTCGCTGATGAGAAAAGAGAGAGATGAGAGATCCATTGAAATGTCAGACGGAAATCGAGAGATCCATGAGAGAGATGAGAGATCGAACCGAAGGTGAAGGCGAAACCGGAGGATGACATGAGCTGTTTATTAGCCATGATGATCCCGACGGAGCTAGTGACGTTCATTGCCCATGCACCGACGTCGGAGACCGACGATGCCTTCTTCTCGCTCTCTGCCTTCTCCATCTCCCGATTCGGTATTGGATCCCACCGCTTTCAGATCCAAAGAGAGCTTCACGAGATCTGGATCTCGATTTATCTGCAAAATGTTGGGAGGAGGAAGAAGATGATGAGATCTGGAGGAGAAGGCTTTCCTTCGTCAGTGTCTATGGTATCTTCTTCGTCCACTGATGATGATGATATGTGCCTTTCCTTTGACGTTTTTTTCTTATTATTTATAATTTAATTAATTACCATCTCTGTTAAAAAACCATTATTAAATGTTGACGCCTGTCGTTTTACAGTGTTTTGACCTCATTCTTCCGTTTTTGGAACATTTGTTAATTAATTTATTTATTAATTACCCAACCAAATGTATTTAATTTCAATCTTCTCGTTACGTTCATGCCTTTAATTTTCTTTAAGTCTAACGTCCACAACTAAACTATACATCGTTCGTTAGATGGTGAATCTATCTCTATGATAAATGTTTCCCAATATAGTTTGTAAACAAATACCCGAAAACACTAGCCTACCACCAAATATCCGATCATCTTTTCGAAAAAACTAAAAAAAATCCAGATCTGTATTAGAAACTAAAAAATAAATCGGTCCCAAAATCTCTAGTCCGATGGGAATGCTACCTCTTGTAACATTTATGACTTGTATTGTATTTCTTAAAAAGGTCATTTACATGTATATATCTCTATACATATGTGTGATTTTTAATTTCTTTATCTGAGGATTATTGATATAGTAATCAGAATAGGAATCACGCCACATGATCTCCACGCATCATCATAGATATATTTTCAAAAAGAAAAACAAAACCATTATACATACTCGAAGATGGGATATCATGTGCTTTTCAAACCTCCAATCATTTCTTCTACTAACAAATAACAAAATTACATAATGTTTTCACCACCGACTTGCAAATAGTACATCAAAATGCATAAATAAAGGCTTGAAATTTGTAAATATTATATATATATATAGCACAAAAGGGAGATTACCTCTCGTAATCTCTTTATATGAATCATTCCTTTGCAAGTTTTAAGAGTGTCTCTGAGCTCCCGGAGGCGGCGCTGGCCTTGGGAAGTAATGGTCGAACTGCTCAACTCCAACCCTCGGTGCTTCCACATAAGGGCTTTGCGGTTCCTACATAAATTTCATTTTCACGAGTGGCAATTACAATGCTGTCCAAGAACTTGGAGCATAAGAGATTAAGAGTCATTTTAGTTGGTGTTCAGTTATGCTTGATGTGAATATACTAGTAAATGCAACATGGTGTGTATAGTAGATGGAGTGGGAAAAAGAAGAGGAAGGAGATGTACCTGAGGCCCAAATGTAGAATGAGATGCTTCATCGGATTTTGGTGATGTGGATGCATCACGGTCTTGACCATTTTCGTTTATTTTGTGAAGCTCGGCTCTTACTAAAGGATCACTCTCACTGGTCAACTTAATCTTCTATATGACCGGAAAGTTAAAAGAGTTTTTTTAATCAGTCCTTCCTTCTTATTTCTCGCAGGAATATTTTGAACTAATGTGCGCTGTATTCTCCAAGAACCATATTAAAAAGAATATAACCTGGAAGATCTTCCCCAAAGTTTTTAATCCCTTTGCCCTTGCACGAAGCTCCTCTCTCTTGGCAGTGGGATCTTGAAGAACCTGAGAAAAAGAAAAAAAACATCATAAAGTAGTTATAGCAAAGAAATTGGACCAAGAGGCTAAAACAGCCAAACAGCTAAACATACCAGCTCACAAACACGGGAGAGAGTGTTTTCAATATCAGCAACATTGAGTTTCCACAAAGAATCGATCATCACTTTCTTATGGGACTGCATGTACTCTTCAAGTTCCTTCTCAGTATAATTGCCTTCAGCACTTAGCTGCCTTTTCATTTCCTCTTGCAGCTGGAATAAAGCATATGCACCTAGGACGATAGAAAGCAGCGAAAAAATAAAAGTCACTACATGTTTCTCCCTAAATGGTCTTGGGATTTGTTTTCAGTGGTCGACTTAAATGTTCCTTAGATAACCCATTGTATAACTTATAGCCCTAATATGAACATGATCTTGATGAGGTCGCCTTTAGTCACTAACCTGTTGCAGCTGTTACTTGGGATTTGATGAAGTGACCTTTCGTCCTAAACCATTCAGCAACAAATGGTACACCGAGATATATAGCTTTCTTCCCAAGCTCTTTCGCCGCTTGTCTTACATATATATATCCGATTGTGTTCAGCATTTCCACACCGTATGCTGTTGAAGAATAGATACAGAAGGGCATTGATTGAAAGGGAAAGCATAAGCTATGAAAGGGGAATAATATGCTACATAACATGTTACCTGCATTTGAGAGTCTTGTTACTTCAGCTTCGGCATTGCTGATAAATTCGTCTTTGTTCGTCACATACAGGTTGAGGCGGTCCTTAAGAATCTGAGCAAGCTTGTCTTCTCTGTCTTTCTGAACAGCCTGAAACCAAAAGCAATCTAACATGATTAACAAATTACGAAAAAGGGTGAATCTGGGTACTCTGTTCTCTCTGTCAAAGTGACATGTCAAGCAAAATTCTTTAATTCCTCCTGATAATCTAAACAACTGTCTCTCAGGAACAGATGTGTAATATTGTCAACAGAATAGTGTGAGAATTCAGATATGCTTTCTCCTGTTTTATGTTTTATGATTATGTATATATGGGTGTAACTGGTTATTTCTAATAGGAATATTAGGAATAAAAGGAATGATTTTTTATGGAATAGGAAAAATTGGAATGATGTTAAAAATGGAATAAAAACTGAAATTATAAATGGAGTAGAGATTCCACACATTCCATTCATTCACGAGAGTTTAGAATCATGAATAAAAGAAATGATTTTTACTAGGCCTGGGCAAAATAACCGGAACTGAAGCACCGAACCGGAACCGAACCGAAATATCCGAAACCGAAACCGGACCAATACCCTCAAATACCCGAACGGTTCCTATATTTTTATATCCGAAATAACCGAACCGAACCAAGAACCGAACGGGTACTCGAATATATAAAAATATTAATTATATATACATATACATATAACATAACTAAATATATATTTTTAATTTAAAGTTCTATTAAAAATATCTGAAAATAGTTGAGGATAACTAAATTATTATAAAGTATCCGAACTACCCGAAAGTATCCGAAATTATCCGGATAGTTTTATCCGAAATATCCAAAGTAATCCGAAATATCAAATTTTTTTTATCTAAATCATCCTAATTATTTGATATTTTACCCTAAATAACCGATATTTTATCCAAATTATCGGAATTACCCAAACTATCCGAACCCGAACTAGATCCAAATGAGAACCAAATTTTTTCCGGGTATTTTCCAGTTCTTACATTTACTATCCGAACCGAACCGAACCGAACCCGAAACTATCCGAACCGAACCGAAAATAGGTCAAGTAGTAAATGGATCATCTATCCCCCTATCCGAACTATCTGAAACCCGAAATACCCGAACCGAACCGATACCCGAAATGCCCAGGGCTAATTTTTAAAAAGGATTTATTTTTTTTGTTTCATTCCAAAAATGGAATAAGTGGAATTGTGTTTGGAAACTATTCATGATAACTGGTAACTAATTTATGGAATCCCATGGAATGATCTATTCCAAATGATTTTATTCCAAAAAATGTCATTCCAGTATAGTATGTCAGGAAAGACGGTGATAAGTTTACCCTCATTTTTTCAATGATCTTTTTAGTATCAATCTGATCCCCTTCAGAGAGGATATCGAGTGAAGCCATTGATGCCATGGCAAGCTGCCCTATGTATTCTTCAAAAAGTTCACTCCCAAAAAGCATAGCAAATATTGCGGCGGGATCAATGATCTCACTGCAATAATGAACATCACAAGTAAGAACTGGGGAAACGAACAAACTATGTCACCCAAAATCCGACGATGCAAACAGCGAATCACCGATGGAAACTATCAAAAGAGAGAACAAGAAAAGACACTAACGTTGAAATCCCTGCCTTCCCACTTGTGTCATAGGCCTGACGTTGTCTTGGATCGCTCAGCACTTGGTAGGCCTCTCCCAACACCTGTATAACAACTCATTGTTTTCAATCCACGAAAGGCAACGAATACTGAGAGCATTATGAATACTATGCTGATCTCTTGGAAATCTACTTCTCTTAAAACTTATGCTATTGTTAGTCGTGCTGATATGCTTTTATAAAACTAGACCATGCAAAGCAAACACTAAACACAAAAGGAATCTCGACTCCACTCTTAAGTTGCCAAATCACTAATTATATCCTAAGATGAAAAAAAAAAATCACATCCTTTCAATGCGCTCAACAAACAATAAGATGAAACTAAACTACCACACTCATGCCAAATGAACATGTTTAAAGCATATAATACACAATGCATACATCATCCTCTATGTTAAAATCTTCAAGGTCACCACTCCAATACTCAAAATCTAAACTTGCCTGAAAATTATGAGCAGCCTGAGGATCATTGGGATTCTTATCTGGATGTACTTGACGCGCCTGTAGAAGACAAACAAGCAACACAATCAGCATTTCCTAATGTCAAACTCAATCAACCTAAAGCATTAGAGAGCCATAGACACTGAGCTCTTAAGCTTATAATCATCGGATTGAATCCCTCACAGAGGGCAACAATACTCATCCTGTAACTCGAACTCGAGTCTCGCCGGATTCTAAATCTAGATCGGGATCCAAAACAAAGCCCTAGAACCGTATAATCAGAGATTCGATTTTGGGGAAATGAGAAATGACCTTGATGTAGTAAGCTTTCTTAATCTGAGCCTCCGTGGCGGTGGGGCTAACGCCGAGGACATCGTAATACTCCGTCTCCTTCACCATTACTATCCGATCACGATCTCTTTACCGCAACTCTCAGATCACAACGTGGAGAGAAGCGAAAACACACCACGCGCGTTACGTTGACAAAGTACGCGCCGGCTATTTCATTTCAACTCAACAGCTCCTTTACTTTTTCTTAACGCTGGGTAACACATTACATCATCGTATAATCTCTAAATCTATTAGATATGATGATCAACTACCTGCAACATATGCGATAATGATGAATAGCTCCACGAATAATGATTCCACGATGAAGCTCTCCCCGAAACACTTGAAACCACATACGGTTCTGCATGTACGACATCCTCGATGGACAGGCTCTCACCACAACAGGCGACCACAACGAACGGCTCTGCTTACAGTACTCTGGAACCTCCGAAAACTTTGCATCCTATAATCTGCAAGAAATTGCATAGTCTGGGATTTGAACCCCAGACCTGGATGTAGAAGCCTTTAAACCTTAACCAATAGGCTAAGGTGCTTCCACAGCCGCTCCTTTACTTCTGTTTTATTTTTTTTCATTTTATTATTGTCTGAATGGCCGTACATCTATATTCGCCACGTGTTTTTTCGTCAGCGTCTGCTAGGATTAATTATGCTTTGATTATCTAATCGTTTTTTTATTTATCTTACAGATTAAGGACGCCATTAATGAGGGGAAAATGAATGTTAATCCCCTGTATAGTAAATGAGAACCATTACAAAATTTGAGGTAGTCATGTATCATCACCACAATGATTTTTAGAATTTTTAGAGAAATATGTTGGTTCATCTAAATATATAATAAATTTTTTATTAAACTAGTCATAAATTAATTATTAATGTTCTTCGTTCTTTCCATAAATAAAATTACGGAATTGCCTAATATGACTAAAGTATATATGACAATTAATGATTTTGAATAATAAAGATTTGATAAAAAAAAAGTGTATTCTCTATATTTTTTTCAATTTTAACTTATTAAAATAAATTAAACAACCACATTAACCATATAATAAAATTATGATTTTTTCGTATATGTGATATTTTGAATTTTTAAAAATGACTATAAATTACTAAAACTGTTAAAAATTGCACATTAAAAATTTTGTGAACCATGGTTTAAATTTTTTTATGACAAGGTACAAATGATTACAAAATCATATAAGTATAAAGAATCATTTAATAAATATTACGATTATATATATATATATATTAATATCGTTTAAATTAACTATATACCATATAAAATACGTAAATATTTAAATTTTGAATTTCTATTTGAACAATTTTTTTGATAAAAGCTTTGAACAAATATTGACAACTTAATAGTTAAATTTTAAATTTTGCATTGGTTTTTTTAAAAATTATAAATTGCAAAAACTATTAAACATCACACAATGAAAAATATTGTTATCAGTAATTCAAAGGTTTTGTTATAAGAAGATACAAATGATCTAAAAAATATGAGTAGAAAAAATGATTTAATAAATATCAATATTAAAAATATATTATATATCTATGTAAATATCATTTAAATTTAAATATAGACCATATAAAATAAAAAAGTGTGTTTGGATTAAAATTTATTTATATGTTTGCATCAATTTGATAATATACGTATAATAGTCACTGCTTTTTTAATATTTAATATATATTTATTATTTCATAATGTGTAAAAAAGTATATAATACGTAAAAATAATTTATATATAATGTTTAGTTGTTATTGTTTGAGGTTATTACTTTTAGGGTCGACTTGCTGATTTCGCCATGTGACATGTTATTTGAATGAAAGTGACAGGACTGATTATACAATACAAATTGGATGTAGTCAATACTTATTAATTTGGAAAATTTAAGTCTAATGAGATTTTGAATAAATTAGATAAATTTTATGATTTTCATTTTTAAAAATTAGAATCCCATTTAGAATCGTAGGATTTGAATTTTATATTTAACTAAAAGTTTTCAAATAAAACATTTTCAAATCATCTAAAATCACTGAAGTCCACTGTTTAATACATTTTCAAATAACGTTGATCTTACTTTTATTTTTATTTTAAATATGTATTACTAACAAAAAATATTATTATAATATAAATTATCTTTTTTTTGTAAATAATACTTGATCTGTTCTTAAATATAAGATATTTAGGTAAAAACACGTATATTAAGAAAATCATTGTTTTGTCTAAAAAATATTATTAAAACTATAAATTAATGTTATTCAAATAGTCTCTTCTCACAGTTAAAATGTTACTTAGTGAGGTACCATATATGGCCGGGAAAATCTCAAACTGTATATGAGTAGGGCTGAGTCAAGAACGGCGATATCGTCTACGTTTTGACCACCACCGGACAATCATTTGAAATTTAAAAACATATTAATATATATATTTGTTGAGTTTGACACAACACAACCAGCATTATCCTTGTTGAGTAATGTCATTTTTGTAATCAAACTAAACCAGAAGATTCAAGGTAACTATAATGGCTTGTAGTTTGGTTTAGAGAAGTTGTTAAGTGTCAAAGTAGTTGTTGTATTTTTCTGTGTAAGCATGACTTTAAGTTAGAGCTCTAAGAGCACCTTTAACTAGGTAGCTTAAGGGGTTGCTTATAGATTTTAGAATTTAAAAATAAAAGAAAATGATGTAATTAGACAAGGAACGACGCTTAATTAAGCTTCACAAGCGCCGTGTTTTATGGACACGTGTTGGCCATTCCATTGAGAGCGTCTATTTCTCTCTCTATCTCTCTCTCTCACCAAACTCTCATTTTTTCTTCATCTCTCGACGATTCCGCCTCTCCTCTTGTGTCTCTCTCTCGGCGAATCCGCGTCAATCTCCTCTATCTCGTGTTCTCTCTTGGCGAAATCGACGGAATCAGTCATCGATGATATCTCCTCGATGGAATCCGCCTCAATCCGCGTGCCTATCGCTCTCCCCGATGACTCCATGATCTCTCCTGGTGATAGCTCCTCGAAGATGATCTCTCCTCGACGCAATCACTCGAAGATGATCTCTCCTCGTCTCTCTCTCTCCTCTAGGACTCCCCGATGAATCTCTCTGTGACTCTCTGTGTCGATCTCCTTGATGATGAAGAAGCAGATGAAATCTCTCTCTCCGGCCCAGATGAAATCAAAACGAAAGGTAAATATGAATCCTTCTTTGGTATTTTGATTAGTTGTTGTGTTGGTATGTGCCTCATGATTTGTCTCTGTCTTTGTTGCTTCATATGGATAGATCAAAGAAGACGAGAAGCCCGTATTGACTGTGATTCTCGTCTGCAATAGAGGTAAAAGTTCTAGACGATTTGCTCTGTTAAAATGATTGAACGTTTGATAAAAAGCTTTTACAATGCAATAGAGATTTTATCTTTTCCCTCTGCATCAAGTCTGACATTTTTAAAAGCTCTTACATCTTTGAACTCTGTTCTGAAATGATATAATTTAGGTTCTGCTTTGAATTCATATGGTTTAGGTTATGCTTTGAAATGATATAATTTAGGTTCTGCTGAGAATCTGATTATGTGTGTGTTCTGGATTTTGTTTTAAGGGTTACATCACAATGGACACCAATTGATCCGTAACTGAATTGAATCAGTGTCATGAATGGTTGTGGTCTGAATTGTTTAAGAGTTGAATTATATGATTGGCTTCTGGTTTGAATTTTTTAAGAGAATTGGAACTTAATTGAATCAAGTGTGTGTTTGTCTGTTGAGCTGTGTGTTTGTCTTTTGAGCTGTTACTGATTTTTGTTTCGTTTTTTATGTGTTTGTCTGTTGAGCGCAATGAAACAAGGTAGATGAGGAAGGATCGTCAAAGCAGATGACGAAGGATCTTCAAAGCAGAGGAGGAATACAGGTAAATGTCTTCATGATTTAATCTCATTGAATGCTTTATGTTTGAGTTAGGTTGGTAATTGGTAATAAATAGAAGTGATTGTCTCTGTCCAAATGAAAAAGAAGTGGTTGAGTTAAATGACTTGCTTTGCGGATAATAAAATGTCTGCTTTGTGTGTTGATTACGGTTGTGATAGGGTAATTAATATAAGGTAGAAATATGTCTAACTCGAATTTGTTTGTTGTTGGTTGTTTTGAATCTTGAATGCGAGTGTCCATTTCTTCCTTAAAACTCTTGCCTTCTCTTCCAACTCCAAACAGATTCCTATATGTTTTTTCTCTCTTCTCTGACTTTGGAAATTGGAATTTAATCCATATAGCGAGTCTGCTAATTTTGTTGACTTACTTACCAGTCAACAAAATGTTGTCTTCCGGAACGGTTCAGATGGTGTTTCACTATCTGAATCGGAAGCTCCCTTCTTAGGCAGTCAAGGCATCAGAGAAAAACGTGGTGCAAACACTAAAGCCATTCGTAAAGAAATAAGAACATGGACCCCAACCGACGATGTAGTGCTCATCAGCTCGTGGCTGAACACAAGTAAAGACCCTATAGTTGGGAATGAGCAAAGGTCTACTGCATTCTGGAAAAGAATTGCTGGGTATTACAATGCTAGTCCCAAGCTTGATGGGTGTGAGAAGAGAGAGGCAGCTCACTGTAAGAATCGTTGGCACAAGATCAATGACATAGTTTGCAAGTTTTGTGGAGCATATGAAGCTGCAAACAGAGAGAAAACCAGTGGGAAAAATGAGAATGATTTCCTCAAACTTGCCCACGAGATCTTCTTCACAAACCATAACAAAAAGTTCACCCTTGAGCAGCTTGGAAAGAATTGCGTAATGACCAGAAGTGGAGTGAGCTGTCTGCGTCTAAAAATGATTCCAAAAATAGGAAGTGTGAGGACAGCGAACATTCAGCAAGCTCTCCTGTTTAAGAAACTACTCGTCCCACGGGTGTTAAGGCTGCAAAAGCCCGTGGTAAGAAGACGATGGTGGAGGGGAAGGATCTGGACGCGTTTGAGACTATGTGGAGCATCAAGCAGCAGGATCTTAAGATCAAAGAAAGGCTGTTGAAGATGAAGATTCTTGACAGTCTCATTGCAAAACAAAAACTCCTTGCTGATTATGAAGAAGCTCTGAAGAAGCAACTCATTATTGAGTTGATGTCTAATTATATGAAGTCTATTAAGTCTCTGTTTTAATCTCTGGTTAAGTTTCCTGGTTGTTGTATGTCTCTGTTTTTAATCACTGTTTATGTTTTATTTCATCGGCTTGTTTCTTATGTTTCATCGGCCTGTTTCTTATGTTTCAGTGTCCTGGTTAGTGGTGTGATATAAAATGGTTTATGTTTTTGTTTTAATCTCTGGTTGTTTCATCGACTTGTTTCTAGTATAAGATATATATGTTTTATGTTCTTGTTTTGTATATAAATTGTTCCTGGTTGTTTTATGGACTTGTTCAGTGATCGTTTTTGCTAATGTTGGTGTTGTTCTTCTTCAGGATGGATGCTTTTGGTGGTGAATAGAAGCGTACTGTCTTCAAGAGTCACGGACTTGAAGAATCACCGACAAGTTGTTTGTTTCTGTGCTTATGTAGTCTAGTCTTTGATACTCAGTTTCACGGACTTGTGTAGGCTAGCACATGTATTCACTTTTCTATGCTTGTGTAGTCTAGTCTTGTCTACTCTTTTGTTTTCTTGTGTAGTCACGGATTATGGAGATATGTATTCTCCTTCATGTTCTCTATAAAACAACTTCTTGTTCTCTCTTTATAACCATACAAGCAATTTCATGTTCTCTCTATAATTTGATCAAACCAATTTCATGTTCTCTCTATAAAACAACTTTTTTGTTCTTTCCGTCTCTTTATCACACCAAAAATAATTACGACCAAACTTGTTCTTGTTTTTTCTGCCTCTTTATCACACAAAAAAAATATATTCAAAAATATAACACTTGTTCTTTCATTCTCTTTATTACAAAATCTATTCACAAAACAAAATCTATTCACAAAACAATTTTTATATGGCATCTTCTTCTCAAACCCCTTTAGATCAATCATTTGATGATGCATTTGATGATGCATTTGATCAAATCTTTGATCAACATTTTGATCAAGCCTTTGAGAATTTTACCATTCGTGATCAAGAACAAAGGAAAAAAAGAAAAAAACGAGCTTATATCGAAAGAAATTGTGAAGAAGGCAATGTACGTTTATGGAATGATTATTTCAGTGATACTCCAACGTATCCTGAAAATTATTTCCGACGACGTTTGTTCATGCACATTGTTGATCGACTCTCCAGCGACGTTTAATACTTCCAGGAAAAGAAAGATGGTATCGAAAGGAATAGTCTCTCTGCTCTTCAAAAATGTACTGCAGCCATTCGTGTCTTGGCATATGGTAGTGCGGCTGATACGGTCGACGAATGCCTCCGACTCGGTGAAACGACAACTTGGTCATGTTTAAAGAATTTTGTGGAATGAATAATTTATTTGTTCGGCGATGAGTACCTAAGAAGACCAACCGCGGCTGATCTTCAACGTCTACTTGATATTGGAGAGCATCGTGGATTTCCCGGGATGATAGGAAGCATCGATTGTATGCATTGGGAGTGGAAGAATTGTCCCACCGCTTGGAAAGGGCAATATGCTCGTGGTTCGGGTAAACCAACAATCGTTTTAGAGGCGGTTGCTTCATATGATCTCTGGATATGGCATGCATTTTTTGGACCTCCAGGTACCTTAAATGATATTAATGTTCTTGATCGCTCACCTATTTTTGATGACATAATAAACGGTCAAGCTCCTCAAGTCACTTACTCCGTCAATGGAAGACAATATCATTTGGCTTACTATCTCACCGATGGTATTTATCCGAAATGGGCAACTCTTATCCAATCTATTCCAATACCACAAAGCCCGCAAGCAGTTTTATTTGCTCAACGTCAAGAAGCTGTCTGAAAAGATGTGGAGCGTGCTTTCGGAGTCTTGCAAGCTCGCTTTGCCATTGTTAAAAATCCATCACTTTTTTAGGATAAAGTCAAAATTGGGAAGATTATGAGAGCATGCATCATACTTCATAATATGATAGTAGAAGACGAACGAGATGGATACACTCAGTTTGATGTTTCAGAGTTCCAACATGGAGAAGATACCGGAAGTTCACATGTCGATCTCATGTATTCTACAGATATCCCTTCAAATATCGCTAATATGATGGGTGTTCGAACTAGGTTCGTGATAGACAAATGCATCAACAACTAAAAGCTGATTTGGTTGAACATATATGGCGTAAATTTGGACTTGATGAAGACAACAACTGAGCTCGGATGCTTCTTTCAAATTATTCTCGTTTATTTTATTTTTCTCTGTTTTATGTTTTTATCTAAAAATCTATGTTTAAAATGTTTTCTTTTATTATGTTTTATTTAATAAATAAATTTTATATTTAATAAAAATAATATTTTAAATTTGTTTTTTAAGCACCCCCAAAATAAAAGCCTCTCATTGGACCATGAAAATGTTCGGGGTTCTTACCGTTGGCTTTTAAATCACTTTTACAACTTAAAATTATTAAAAAAAGAATAAGCACCCGTAATTGGGTTGTTGGGTTAATCTCTAAGGTGTTTGGGGGCAGTTGAAATAATTAAACAAGAAAATAGATGTTTCAAGGTAGATGCTCAAGTTATTTTCTGAAGCTTAACACATCTTTTTTCATTATGTTACAGAAAACACACGGTTACAAACTTGTCTTGTCTTATTATGAACTGGATAAGCTATTGGATCGGATGCGCTTAATAAAAATTGTAAATTCAAATATGAATTCAATTACTTAAAACTAGTTCTTAGAGAGTAGAGACAATGATAAATTAAACACTTTTTTATTGCTTGAGGCTGTATTATATCAAAAAAAGGAGTAGAGACAATGATAAATCAAACACTTTTTATTGCTTGAAGCGTATTACATATATCAAGAAAAGAACTGAAACATAGAGATAAATTAACAATTAACGAAGAGCATAGTTCTGGATTTTAAACATTTTCTTTGCAGAACTCAATAATCCAGCAGTGATAAGCCTGGCAAACGAATTTGCAGTGGGTGAAGCCTGATTCCATGGCTAAAGCTTCAAACTCAGCACGGGACCTCTCTTTTCCACCGGAGCATTGTGTGAACATCAGCATATCCATATCAAAGGCAATGTTCGCGTTGATATCTCCACTCTCAGCATTATCAGGAGTGACTAGTTCTATGACAACAACTTTACCGTTCTCCGGTAGTGATTTCCAACAATTCTTAAGAATTTTTATGCAGTCTTCGTCGGTCCAATCATGAAGTATACGCTGTTAAAACAAATTAAATCCCAAAAGTAAATACAAAGTAATACATACATTCACTTAAATAAATATGTGGTAAACAAAGAGGGTTGTTAAACTTACTTTTAATACCATGGTATCTCCCTTTGGAACCTCTACGAACATATCTCCCGCTACATGTTCCACCCCAGGGTAAGAAGGTGCTTGTGCCAAGGCACAAGTCAGATCAAAGTTGATACCCTTTATATTGGGATAATTAGAAGTAACAACACCAAGAGTGTTGCCAACTCCTCCTCCAACATCAACCAACACATCCACGTCTTTGAAGCCTTGGTAAACTTCAAGAGCCTTCTTCACGACAGCGATGGTGAATCCTGTCTGGTTAAAGAGCTTGCTGAACCTCTCATCAGTTCCCATATAGTCGAAGAGTTTCATGCCACCATGTGCACGGCCAAATGCATCTCCTCCTTTTAGCACCACATCTTTCAATTGTGCCCTACGAATATTAGCATATCAACAACGTAAGATTCATTGTGTTTTATTTATTTTTATTTTTTATAATTTTAAAGAGTTGAATAAAAAATTACCAAGTGTTGAGGAAGACGCTGTCGGAATTGACAATGACTTGAGAAGCTAAGGATCCAATATCTTGAATGTTATTTTTCAAGAAGAACCTGCATATTGGCTCGGCTTTGTAAACCCTCTGGTCCTTTTTGGCTTGGACCGTACCGCACTTGACCATGGAGTAGCTAGCGAGTAGACGTAGCATCCTGTCCAACAAAGCCGGCGCCTCAGGGTTACGAGGCGTAGTTGGTAGCCTACTTGCTATCTCGGAAGGTGAGAGGAACACTGAGGCGGCGTAGAGAGTGTCAAAGACACCGAGCTCAAGGGCAGCTTTGAGAACCATGGGAAAGGCAGCGGCATTGGCTAATCTCACGGCCATCAAACCCAACTCATTATCATCATCGATAACAACTTGGCTTTTGGGGTTAGAGCTTAAGGTTTCTTCGTTAAGGATTCCCATTTTTAATTCTCTTTATTTGTTCCTTCTCTACCTTGGTGATCAAACTGATCAGAAGCGAAGAAACAAGGAGAGTTTGTGTGTTTATGTGTCTTCTATGTAGTGTTGCGGATGATGATGCTTATGGATATTGGATCCTACTTCTTATAGCTTAGATTTAGCCTCCTTTTAATTTATTTAATTTATTTTTATAATAATTTCATTTAAGTATATTGTCGGCTTGCAGGTCCATTTGGCTGGCTGAATAGTTAGTCTCTATGTAGAAAAGTAAGAGCAAATTGTGGCGGCTTAGATCTTGTTTCACTTTAGTTTTCTTCTTCTCCTAATTGTGTTTAGTGAAAGTCAAGCCAATCTAATTTCAACACTAAAAAAGATCAACCAAGTGACTATATAAGTATTTTACAAAAAAAACTATGGGAGATATTTGCTTAATTTTGTATTTTGTTCTTCAATTTGACTAACATAATAGTATTATAATACTCACTATCAAAAAAAAAAAATTAAGAATGGGGCAATTATTTGGACAAAAAAGTGAGTGTAACATCACAAGCTGTTAAATATCCAAGATGCATAACTCCATTTATACTGTCAAAACAGATACATGAATATGTGAATTACGAGATATTTTAATTTTAATATAAAATACTTAAACAATATGAAAATAAATACTTTTATTATTTATAGCTTTAAACCTTAATGGATTATTATTTTTGTTAAGAAATCGACACAATACTTTTTAACAAAAATATTATTGGTTTTCAGAAATAATTGATGAACTTACCTAGAGTTTGGTGTAGTACTATTTTTTGTCTTCTATGATATTTAAACAGTGAAACCGATCTTTACAACGACGAACTCTTTCAGAAACCAAAACCGAGCACAAAATGAACATTCCGGAGCCAACAACGTCGACATAGATATTTGATCCTATATTTGGTATACATACCAAATTGCATCATATATATATTTTTAATAACCATTGAGATTCCAAAAACTT
This sequence comes from Brassica oleracea var. oleracea, assembly GCF_000695525.1. Taxonomy (NCBI): domain Eukaryota; kingdom Viridiplantae; phylum Streptophyta; class Magnoliopsida; order Brassicales; family Brassicaceae; genus Brassica; species Brassica oleracea. The sequence continues at coordinate 23,208,308 of NC_027755.1, forward strand.
TGTAGACCCAAAATAGGCATGGACATTATCTGGATTCTAAGACCCAAACCGGAACCGATCCGCAAATACAAGTATCCGAAAGTACAAGTTCGTGTCCGGGTCTAGGGCCATACTAAAATACCTGTTGGATCATTTTTCTTTGGATCTGCGGATCTTGATTTGAGTCCGGGTCCTATCCGAGACCCGATCGGGTATCCGAAGTATCCAAAAAATATTATATATATTAGGTATATTTGGGTATATTTTGGTATTTCAGATATTTTTTTTAAGTTAGGGTTTAGGTTTTTGGATATAATTTTAGGTTTCGAGTAAAAATTTAGATTTTCAGAAAATATAATTTGGGTATTCGGGTGTCTTTTGGGTGTTTTGGTCTGATTTTGGATAATTTTTTGGGTATTTTTGACTATTTTTGCGGTTCTTCTGGTATTTTTAGAGTTTTCGAATGTTTTTCGAGTTTTCGCACTACAAAAAAATAGTCATTTAACATCACTTATTTTAAATATTTGAAAGAATTTTACATCACTTAAATAAATAACTGTGAAAGTGGTGATGCAAATAATTTGCATCATTCTATAGATAAATGATACAAAAATAATTAATATTTATATCATTAATTGTAAGTCATACAAATATGCATCAATTATACAAAATGATACCAAAATTAAATCAGTTTTTCTAAATGATGTAAGTATTAACATCAATTGAAACAATTGATTTTAATTATTTATTAATAACTGAAATTAAATTAATATCAAAACATCAAAATTATTTTAATATTTTATTATTTATAATTATTTTTTAATTTTTTATTTGTACATAATTGACGTTAAATAATATCAATGGATAAATTAATTAAATATTCATTAATTTTTAATTGAAATAGAATAAATCTGACGAAGAAGAAAAAAAAACTAAAGAACAAATATAGAGAGAAACATTAAACAAGATGGAAGAAGAGGAATTCAAAGAAACATAGAAAATAATTGTAAAACAGTTAGGTGGAATTGACCATAAAGAGCTTCATGCCTTCATCAATCGAAATTCTTCTTCTTTTTATCCTCATTCCTTGTATCCATGTTTTTATCTCCAATGTCTGTTGATGGTGTGAAATTGAATCGATTTAGCACCGAAGTGGAGGAGATTCATCAGAAAATTCTTCATCAACTGCTATTTCTTTAGAATTTTACTTCCTTTTAGATTTCGAGTAGACGCATCTCCTCTTAGAGCATGATTATTGGAGGGTTTTTATGGTGAGGTTCTTAACGGAATACAAGAACCTGTCTCTTAACTTTTACCTAAAAAAACTAAGAACCAGCTTTTAAAACTCTTATTTAAGAGTTAGTTTTTAGTTTTTTAATTAAAAGTTAAGAGACGAGATTCTTATATTCCGCGAACTCCATCCTAAGAATTCTCCACTAATCATACTCTGTCTTGAGACGTTCTGTTTCCTAACAAAGAAAAACCGTTCTACCAAAAATATATAAGTCTAAGTTTTCAACAAATGAAAAAAAAAGATGAAGAAGAAAAAAAGATATACTTCTTCAGAAAGTTTTCACCGAATCTAAATAGCAACCCTGCATAAGAACAATACCCATCATTATGACTCATAAGACAAGAAAGTTTGAGAAACTAAAAGAGGAAGAAGAACCCGTGAATGCATTCACAACAAAAAGACGAAGATGCTTAATTTTTGAAGTGAAGAGTTATAAAAGAAATTAGAGCTCCAATTAAATTAAAGCCATAAGAATAGTAACTACTTCCGTAATCTTTGAATTTTGAAGTGTAAGAAATTCTTGTAACCGTTCAAGTAAATTATTTTTTTTTAAAGCTTTGTAGTAGTATTAACTGATGCAAAATTTAAATAAAAGAACATCATTTTAACTTACTTGACGATAAAGAAAAACACAGTTATATATTTTTGGTTCGCATCAATTTTTATTGATGTGAATTTTATGTCATATTAATAAGTGATGCTAACCAAAAATAATAATTACATCAATTATTTAATTGATATAAATGTATAGAATCATATCATTTTTGTGTAAATGATACAAATTAATAAAGTTTATATCATTTTATTGAAATGATGTCGAATTATTTAATTATACTATCAATTATTAGAACTGATTTAAAATTATATATATTTGTATCATTTACAAATAAATAATTTAAAATAACATCATTTATTTATGTGATACCATTTAAGTGATACAATACATACTTTTTTTTCGTAGTGTCGGGTCCAATTCGGGTATTTCGGGTTCTTTTCGGATCTTAAATATTCGAACCGATCCGAATCCAAAATATATCCGATAATTATAGATATTTTACGGGTATTGAAATTATAGATCTAAACCGATCCAGGCTCGTTAAGAACCAACCCGGAACCGTGTACCTATATGGATCCAAATTTCCAGGATCCAAATTTCCAGGACCCGAATGATCCGGACCCGACGAGATCCGATCCGAACCCGATCTGAGGATCCGAATGCCCATGCCTAACCCATAGACTAATTTAACAAGGTCTTCCAGATACACAATTAATTCACATAATGTCATGACTAGGTGGCGAAGCATTACATAATATATATTTGAAACATATATCATATTATTTAGCTATAAAACAATTTTTTGAATTAATAAGCGTATAAATATAAAGAGAAATTTCCTATGATGGTTATTTTTATTTTTTTGTCACAAAATAGTTATCAATGGAAAAAATGACAAAAAAATGTTTTATTAAAGAATAAAAATACATTTATACCATAGAGTTAATTAATCTAGATTTAAAGTTTAGAGTCAAGGAGTGAGGTTTTGAAAACATGGTTTCAAATTTAAAAAAATAAAAAATAAATATTAAAAGTTTCAAAATAAAAAAGAGATATTTTGGTCATTTTCATTATTAAAAGCTATTTTTCTAATAAAAACTTAAAAAATGTTATTTGAGAGAATTGTCTAAATACAAATGTACTTAAATACTATGTTACATGGAAACAGAAGCGGGTACATGGAAGCGGAAGCGTATGGAAGCGCGGAAACGAGATTTTTAAAATAGTTAGGAAGCGGGTACGTGTTAGAAACGTATTCATATATATATACACACATATATATATATACACATATATAAGATTTTTAAAAATCTAGAACTAAAAATTATATGATTTAAATTTAAAATAAAGCATTTATTCATTTATAATAATTTCGAAATGATTTCATATTAAAACTGTAAAAATACACATAAATTAAATTAAAATAAATTATTATATTAATTATTTTTAATACTTTATAATTAATTGGCATAATATATTTGAATATATGATTATCTTTAATAAAAACCTCAATGCATAAAGATAATTTTATTTTTATACTTTGTATATTTATATTCTCTCTATTCAATATTATTAAAATTTGGATTTTATATAAATTAAAAGCTATAATTTTATATTTTTATTGATATAAGACATTGTAGTTTTTTTCTTTAAAAGAATGGAAGTGTGATTCCAAAACGGAATCGTAAGTTTCCAACGTGTTTTTAAAGAGAATATTTTAAAAGCGTTTTGGAATCGAGATTCCGTAAGCTTCCGCAAGGTTCCGATTCCGATTCCGGTTCCGAAGCGGGAAGCGGACGTCCGATGAAGCTTCCGTGCAACGTAGCTTAAATATATGAAAAGGTGCAATAGAAAATTAGTCCACGTAGTAACACATAATCAAATGAAAATAATATATAACAATTCTTTTTAATAGTGATGTACATCCAAACACAAATATGAATTATTAACACATGTTCAAATATTAAAAACTGCCAATAATTTATAAATATTATTATATTACAAAATGAAAACATCTCGGATCAAAATCTAGTTGGTTAATTAAACCAACCAACCAACGAGCATAACGAAACAAAATTTCTTACAAATCAAGTTGGTAGGTGCCCAAGCGATTTTGGCATGGTTTTCGCGTGGTTGATGCCTGTAAGGTAGTTGGTGATAGCCCTGGGACGGATCCGGATATCCGGGAAATTTAGGATATCCGGATCCGGATCCGGATTCGTGGTTTCCGGATATCTGGGTTTCAGATATCCGTCTCGATATTCTATTATCCGCGGATATCCGGATCCGCCAAAATAATTAAAAATAATTTTTTCAACAAAAAATACTAATTTTTTTAACAAAAAATACTAATTTTTTAATATAACACATAAATTAAATATTTATAAATATATTTATATATGTTTATAATATTGTAAAAGCTAAATTATAATATTATAAGATTAATTCATGTATAAATATTAATATATCAAATATAAATATTAATAAAATTTAAAAATTTAATGTATTTTAAAAATACGGATCCGGATCCGGATATCCTGACCTAAAAATTAAGATATCCGGATCCGGATTCGGTTTGCACGGATCCAAGATTTTACTATCCGGATTCGGATCCGGGCACCCCGGATATCCTATTTTCGGAGCGGATCCGGAGCGGATCTCGGATCGAATCCGGATCTCGGATTCGGATCCGGGCACCCCGGATATCCTATTTTCGGAGCGGATCCGGAGCGGATCTCGGATCGAATCCGGATCTCGGATTCGGATCCGGGCACCCCGGATATCCTATTTTCGGAGCGGATCCGGAGCGGATCTCGGATCGAATCCGGATCTCGGATTCGGATCCGGGCACCCCGGATATCCTATTTTCGGAGCGGATCCGGAGCGGATCTCGGATCGAATCCGGATCTCGGATTCGGATCCGGGCACCCCGGATATCCTATTTTCGGAGCGGATCCGGAGCGGATCTCGGATCGAATCCGGATCTCGGATTCGGATCCGGGCACCCCGGATATCCTATTTTCGGAGCGGATCCGGAGCGGATCTCGGATCGAATCCGGATCTCGGATTCGGATCCGGGCACCCCGGATATCCTATTTTTATTTGGGACAAAAAAAATAAATTTTTTGTAAACTAAAAATAATAGTATTTAAATATATTTATTTAATTAGTTTTTAGTTTATACAGAAAAAAATAAATCAACCATAAACTGTCATGTTTAAAATATATATCTCAAAATATCTCAAAATGTTTCAAATGATGTTTTTTGTCATTGTTTTCTTTAAGAAATCTTTACTAACTTTTATTAAAAATTAATGGAATTTGTTTCATGGATATGAAGATTACCGATTTTTGTGAAAAAACTCAATTTATGACATAACAACAAAGTTAATTCTATTTCTCATTTTTCTCCAAAACCATATATACCAACAAGGAATATAATGGTTGCCTTTCATATATATATATATATATATATATAATCCCGTCTGTAAATTTCTATTAGAGATGCAAACTAAATTCAAGCAAAAAAGTTTCTCTCAAGTTTTTTTGCAATAAAAGGTCCATTAGATAGGTAGCCTTGTGTCGATATGAAAAGTACAATGAAAAAAAAAACAAAAAAAAACTTATTTTTCTTTCATATTGCTCGAACACACATACATACAAAGTATGATCATCACAAACAAAGAACTGAAACGAAGATGAAATGTTTTAGTTTTGTATTTTACACATTTTCTTTACAAAACTCAATGATCCAGCAGTGATAAGCCTGGCAGACGAATTTGCAATGGGTGAAGCCAGAAGCTATAGCCAAAGCTTCAAACTCGGCTCGTGACCTTTCTTTTCCACCAGAACATTGGGTGAACATCAACATATCCATATCAAATGCAATGTTCGCGTTGATGTCCCCATTATCAGCGTCATCAGGAGTGACTAGTTCTATGACAACGACTTTACCGTTCTCCGGTAGTGATTTCCAGCAATTCTTGAGAATTTTAACGCAGTCTTCGTCGGTCCAATCATGTAATATACGCTATAAACACAAATATGATCCCACATGTAAGTACAAAAAACAAGTACATATAGTTTCAATAAATATGAATGATAAACTAATGAGCTTACTTTTAATATCATGGCATCTCCTTTTGGAACCTCTACGAACATATCTCCCGCTACATGTTCCACTCCAGGGTAAGAAGGCGCTTGTGCCAAGGCACAGGTCAGATCAAAATTTACACCCTTAATATTGGGATACTTTGAAGTAACAACACCAAGGGTGTTGCCAACTCCTCCTCCAACGTCAACCAACACATCCACATCTTTGAAGCCTTGGTAAACTTCAAGAGCCTTCTTCACTACAGCGATGGTGAATCCTGTCTGGTTAAAGAGTTTGCTGAATCTCTCATCAGTTCCCATATAGTCAAAGAGTTTCATGCCACCATGTGCACGGTCAAATGCATCTCCTCCTTCAAGTACCACATCTTTCAGTTGTGCCCTATAATTCACGTATTACTATAGTAAGATTTCATTACCGTATTAACAAAGATTCCAAAACTGATGAAAATAAAATTTTGAAAATTACCAGGTATTGAGGAAGACGCTGTCAAAATTGACAATGACTTGAGACGCAAGGGATCCAATATCTTGAATGTTATCTTTCAAGAAGAACCTGCAAATTGGCTCGGCTCTGTAGACTCTCTCGCCCTTTCCAAACTTATCGCATTTGACCATGGAGTAGCTAGCGAGTAGACGAAGCATCCGGTCCAACAAAACTGGTGCCTCAGGGTTACGTGGAGTAGTTGGTAACCTACTCGCTATCTCAGATGGTGAGAGGAAGGCGTCGGTGCGAGCGGCTTCGGCGTAAAGAGTGTCAAAAACACCGAGCTCGAGGGAGGCCTTGAGAACCATGGGAAAGGCTGCGGCATTGGCTAGTCTCACGGCCATCAAACCTAACTCATTATCATCATCAATAACAGTTTGGGTTTTAAGGTTAGAGCTCAAAGTTTCTTCAAAAGGGAATCCCATTTTTTCTTGTCTTTCAAGGTACTGCACACGACACTTATCAGAAAGCGAGAGTCTGTGTGTGTTGGGATGATAGTTTGGTATATTTCTGATGCACCTTCGTTTCTCCTTTTATAGCTAAAAGTTTGGATATTTTTTTCTCGTTATTTAGTTTCATATAAATATATTGTTGGCGTGCCGGTCCATCTTGGGCGCTGAATAGTCTGTATGTTAATGTACCGCAGAAAAGTAAGAACCACTTATGGCTGCTGAAATCTTGTTTCAAGTCAGTGGATTTAGTCAAAGTTCAAAGCATTGATTTATTCTAATTTCACCACTATAGACGTACGGGACAATCTATAAAAACTATATTGTTAAGGTCAGAGTCCACAAACCATTTATTAAAAAACAACAATGACGCTAAATCATTCGTTTTTTGTTTGTTTATGCATTTATTCAGTTTGATCGACAAGGAGATCTTATCAATACATTATAATACCACACCGATGCATATAGCAACGACTTGGTCATGACGACTATGGAATTGGATAAGTTAAAAATCACTTCTTCTTAGATACTAAATTTATATACTTTCTCTGATATTCTTCCTTTGTCAAATTTTCTTTAGTTAATTTTTTAAAAAAGTTCAATATATTGTTGGCATGCCGGTCCATTGGAAGATTTAAAAGAAAGAACAACTCATTTTCGTGCCTCTCATAGACTTTCCAGTAAAAAAAACTAAAAAATCCCCTGCTGATATAGTGAATTGGAGCTGTCTTTAAGTATGTAAATCTTTTAATTATTTCCCTATAAAAATATCGTTGGGGGATGTTTCTTCCTGGGTGTGTCCGACTGCGCAAATGTGTCTGTCAACACTCAAGACAGTCATGGCTCATGGCAAGCCGAAATTTTACCAAATAAGAGTACTTGAATGTAACAAGTTTCACAACTTATATTCAAGACTTGTCAACTTAAACATTCCAAGTTTAGTATTTTAATTTTTTTAATAGTAGTTATCATTATTATTTTGAGCAATATCTAATTATATAAAGTACACTTTGCTTCTTTCCTAGGTTGTGCACCTCAGCAGACAGGTCAATAATTCAGGCGATATCATGACGACACGTGTCCTTTAAATGATGTTGTGCGTTTTGTTGTCGGTCTTTTTTAGAATTTTTGGGCTTTTTGCATAATCCCTTATCCGGCCCGATAGACAGCAAGACCAACACACAAATTTTAGGGTTAGTGATCTTCTTCCACAAATAAGCGTCTTCTCCTTCGTTCTCTGATATATCTATGGAGTTCGAGATGTTGAATCGTTTTGCGGATCTTTGACGTTTTGTCTTATCTTCTAATCTACGGAAACAATATTCATCGCCTTATCATACTCCTTAAATCCATCACCCCCTTCGAGCACGATCTGTTCTTCAATGCACCTTATTCCTCTCCATCGGTAAGGCAAGTTCGTTTCTAGCCGGAAAGTCAGAACCAGGTACACTGAGGTTACAACACTGTGGTTAGCGATTATAATACTCATCTGTTTCCAGTTCCTTTTGGATCTGTGAGCTTGATTATAAGATTGGTTATACAGCAATTGAATTATTAGTATTAGAGAAGTTTCTGGTAGCAATTTGTTTTCATCTGTTTAGCTATTGATCAATCTTATTCCAGTTTGTTTTTTATTGTTTTCAAACCCTCTACAGTGTTAGATTAAAGTCTACAACTTCTGGAACTTTCTTTGTCTTAGGTTTGTGCTCTTCTTTATGGAAGAGGATACGCATAAAAAGCGAGCATAACACGCTTTGTTGGCTTTTGTTGCAGAAAAGGGTTTATTTGATACTTGAGTATGCTGCTAGAGACGAGCTTTACAAGGAGCTTCAGAAATGCAAATACTTCAGTGAGAGACGAGCTGCAACTGTTAGTCCCCCTTTCCTTCCTTCCTTCCTTCTGCTGTTATTAAATCAAAGTCAAGTTCTGTTCTTTTGTTAGTGAAAATGAGATCTTTATATTTTTATTGTGATAGTATGTTGCATCGTTGGCGAGGGCTCTCATCTATTGCCATGGCAAGCATGTGATACACAGAGATATCAAACCAGA
>NC_027755.1:23218250-23227003 GCF_000695525.1 Brassica oleracea var. oleracea
TTAAACTAACTGTTGAATTTTATTTACAGTAAATAAATTATATTGAAGAAAAACTATTAATTATATTGATCCTAACCTTTTTGGTTGGATTTGAACAAAAAGTGACATGAACAAACAATAAAATTATAAGAAAATTGTGAAATAAAATATTTTAAATTAATTTAGTATAACATATGATAACTTAGCAATCACTTGAACTATATGTTGCAAACATCAAACAATAATTTATAAAAACTCACTAGAGCTTTATTTCAACCTTTAGGAACTTAGTTCCATATATGTAAATTGCCTTACCAATTAAATCATTTTCTTTGCTTTCTCAAAAATAAAATTAACTCATTTTCTTTTTACGAGTTTAGAGATTTTGTTAATTCTTAAATGACTTTTAGATATGGTCCCTTCTAAAATTCATTTTTATATTAAATATATATATAAAGCTTTCCCCCTTATTTATATAATTCATAATAGTTAAACTTTTAACTAACAGAATTAGAATACTATTAAGAAATCATATTTTCAAAGAAACCGGCTAAATTTTATAAGAATATTAAAAGCTTAATTAGAAAGTATTATAATATATCTGTTTTCATCATCTTTATTGTTAGTTAGGTATTTTTTTGGTTCTAGAAAATATAATCTTATATAAAATATAACAAGCAGCTAACATATAACTTCTATACACCAAAATTCTTAAAAACCTTAAAAATTGTATAATACATTTCTCTTTGCAAAAGTTATCGAACACACTCGAAAATAAGATATATAGTTCCATAGCTACATACATGCATATCCCGCGCGTAGTGCGGACTAGCCCTAGTAAAATATGAAATAAGGTGACAATTATTATTTCATTTCCAAATGCTTCAACCCTGGAAGAACGGCTTTATAGTCAAATATGTACTTTGTTAGTGTTACAAAAAAAATAAAAATAAAATACTTTGTTAATGTACGTTCTATCACAGATCCTCACATAAGTTCAGCCCATATAGCAAGCTCATTTGTGTTTGGCCCAGTTAAGTTTGTGGTAAATTTAATTTAGATTTAAACAAATAACTGTAGTATGGTTATGAGTATGGGAGAAATATATAACGAATTTCTGCCCATGGATATATAATTATATAATAATTCGAACGGTCTTTTAATAAAAACTTAAGTTTTGATTTTTAAGAAAAAAATATGATCACTATTATATGTAAATTTTTTAAATTTAAATATTTAAAATTAGATAATTATTTGAGAAATGTCATTTTTAAATTAGATTAAATAATTTATGAAATATTTTTTTTTAGTTTTATTACATGTGCAAGAGTGTAAAAATTTAAAAGATATAAATTATTGATGCAATTATAATTTGTACTAAATAAAATTTGTAAACAAAAATATTTTTTCCCTTAGAATATACAAATCAACGTATAGATGTATTAAATCTCATAATAAAAAAGATAGAAGTGTTGTAGCCAGTGTTCATAAAACCGGACCGGAAGCTGAACTCGGATAATTTTTGGGTTACAGTTCAATATGGTTCGACCGGGTCAAACCTGGTTCAATAATCTGTTTTAATATATTTTCACTAGTAAAAATCTGTCGCATAGCCACTGTAGTGCCACGGCAAAACCGTGGCTAAATTAAAAAAGCCACGATTTAACCACGGTTAGCCACGCTTTAAAAAATAGCCACGATTACATAAAAACTGTTGTTAAATTTAGCCACGCTTTAGCCACAAAATCAAACGTGGCTATTATAACTACGATTTAGCTGCGAAAAATTAGTAGCCAAAAGCTAGCCACCCTTTTGCCACATCTATTTTAGTGGCTAGAGTGTTAGCCCCGGTGTAGCCACTATTTTTCCATGGCTATGTCGAAAACCCTAATTATATACCCTAAACCCCAAACATATACCCTAAACTTATACCTACAAAACAATATATCTGATTAAAATTTACCTAATTTACCTGGATTTAATATCCAACACTTATTTAAACTTCCCAAATTTATAAATAATTTAACATAAACATCATCACTTTAAAACACCAAATTTTAAACTTATCACCCTATATCATAAACATTCACTCTTCGACTCAATAGTTTCAAACTTCATTCTCAAACTTATATGAAACCCAAATCTTAAATATAAACTATAAAATTAATCTTTTCAAAAGTTAATCTCAAACCATATACTTAATTCCAAATCTTAACTATAAACGACATACTTCAAAATTAGTCTATATCACAAAACACTAAACTTAAATTTTAAATAACATATAATTCCTATAAGATAAATATATCTCAAACTATATACAACATTTCAAATTTTACAATTACAAAATAAAATAAAATTATGATATCAATTTATTTAAACAAATATAATTTATATAATAACTATAGATAAATCAAAGGGAAAAGACAATTGTATTGTTTTTTTTTCAGCCATTGATTGATTTTAATCAAAAGCTCACAATCAATCTTTTCTCTATCTGCGTCCTCCTTTCCTATTGGACAATCCATCAAAATTGGGATTATTATTTCTGGCCATTGATTAATTGTAATCCAGTGGCCAAGAATCAATCTTGTTCATTTCTCTTCCTTTGTACGCTTTCTCTCTCTCTTTCTTCTTTTCAAGCCGACACCATCTCCTTCTTCGATGTCTTCTCTGTTTCTCTATTATGGTTGTTTGAGCTCTAATTGCATCTGTTTGTGTTTATTGCAGAAGAGGACAGACAGAGGAGACAGAGAGAAATATATTAGACGAAGGCGATTGTGTTGAAGTGGAGAAATCAGATTCGGAGCTGAAGTCTCTGAACGGCGAGGATTGGTGTGGAAGAGGCGAAGGTTGTGGTCGATCTGCACGAGCACCGAACACCTGAGGTGTACATCGGATCTGGAAAGATGACGACGACGGCGCGAGCAGGTCCAAGCTTGGTGAGGAAGAAGCTGGAAGAGAGAGAGAGAGAGAGCTCTGATATTTCTGGAAGACGATGACGATGGAGGCGAGCAGGTCGGATCTACGGTGAGGAAGCAACGATGACACAGGAAGGAGAAGTGGTGGAGTGGTCGTGCGGCGGTGGGGTGGTGCGACGGAAATATATATATATATATGTATCATATATTAATATCTATAATATATTAATGTAAATTTATATACAGATTTTGTATTTTATTAATAAAATTTGTTTTGTTTTCATTTCTGTTTTTTTTTTTGTTTTTTTGGTGTAAAAATAGCCACTGATATGTTTGATCAAACCGTGGCTATACTTAACCATGAAAAAAAACAGTAGCAAAACCGTAGCTAAATTAGCCACGAAAGTGCAGTGGCAAAACCGTGGCCAATAGCCACGAATAGCCATGGTTTGTTTTAGCCACGAGGCTATAGCCACGATTTTTTTTCTATCCATAAGCGTGGCTATCTTTTGTATAGCCACGATTTTAAGCTGTATAGCCACGGTTTTGTAGTGGCTATGCGATAGATTTTTACTAGTGTTTTAATGTATAAATTTAAAAGTAATACTAGTAAATATGATATATAATTAAAATATAAATGAATTTAAAACATAAACATTATCAATATAAGTTGGTTTTATGTTTATATGGATGGTTTAGAGATTTTTGATAGTTTTAATAGTTTTTATCACTTTAATAATTTTGAAATCCAATCCGGCTACGTGGCCGGTTCATGGTCGAACCAATTATTTGATCTAATCCGGCTATATAATCGGTTCATGGTTGAATCCGGTTCAACTATCAGATCGGTCCGGTTTTAAAAGCACTGGTCGTAGCACAACGGTAAGTAAGACTACGTTATGTCGGTGGGACCACAGTTTGATTCTCAGCAAACATGACTTTTTAAAAAAAAATTCAATTACAAAACGAAATCGTTTATAAAGTTAGGGTCGAAAATTTAAATAAATTCTTAGTTCAGATATGGTTTTGCAACTTATAATTTGTTTGGGTATAAAAAGACATGACACAAAATGCTGGGGTCGAAAATGCATTTTTCCCAAGTTAAAACGTGCTGGCATATATGTACGTAGTTGACTACGTATGCATGCATACATATGAAGAAACATAATAAGTGGATATGCATGTTTAAACAAGTGATGATGATGATGAAGTGTGGTGTTTTTTTTTTTGGTGGTAAAAATGTTAAGATAATGAAGTGTGGTGTTGTTCGTGTGGCTACCACACTCGTCCCTCTTTCTTTGCATTATATCAACTCTGCGCGTTGTTTTATCTCCTTTAAAAAATCCTTTTTATTTTAACTTATTGCTTACTGCTATCCATTTTAGCAATCCAACTACTTTTATTTACTTATTTATATGTCAACTCAACTTTTATGTGCTCATATTTCTATTATCAATTTTGTATGCTCAACCAACAACTGCAAAAAGAATCAGTAAAAGAATGATAGAGTGTCCGGACGAGGTAGTCCAAGTGGCAGGACGGGTCTGTGGTGGCAACCACCATTCGGGTTCGATTCCCCCCATGCGGAAACTACCCTGCCTCTTCTGGACACCAAAGTGGTACTGGGTTCGATCCAGCCCAGGTAAAGCCCTCCCGGGTGAAGTGGACCGCTGTCTGATCGGGCCCAGGGGAATGACCCGCGAAGCGGGGAACCCCTGGATTATCAAAAAAAAAAAAAAGAATGATAGAGTTGTATTATTTTCCCTTTATAGAAAAGCGCTTTCGTGAAGTAAGAAAAAAGCTTGTAAAAAAAAAAAAAAAAAAAAAGTAAGAAAAAAGCTGAAAAAACGAAAATGAATCAGCCAACCACTATAACCTATTTTTTAAAAAATCATAAGTATTATGTACTAAAATAAAAATTTAGGGAAAAGTAAACAATGAAAATTTTATTTTATCATTAGTTTTTATTAACTAAAAGATGAGAAAATCTGAAACTTTAAGAAACTTCTTTATTCATTTTAATTACTTGCAGGAATTGATTAACTACCAATCAAAATAAAGTTTGATTTTTTGAAATTCTGTATTTAGTAAGCAATATTACGTTAATACTTAACACGAATTAACTTGAATATTTCTGTCTCGGTTGATTTTCAGGAAATATACTAAATTAAGCATTTCCAGATTTTTTTAACTGTGGTGTTTAACTGCAGTTAATTACTTGCAGTAAAATGATTAGATCTTGAATTTCCAAGTTTCTTGAAAAAAATAAAAAATAAGGTGTTTACTTGTACATCTATAACTCATCATTTTACGGTAGCTTTACAATCGATGTTGCAGGCATACAAAACAGGTGAGAATAAGCATATAAGTAGTAAAAATTTAAAGATCCGTATCACACACAATGAAACCATCACACTAATGACTGGTTTTTCGCTACCACCCGCAAACGCAGCTTTTGAGGTTGGTAGCGGTTGTTGGCGTTTTGCAACAATCGCCCAAACCGCTCCGGTTGCGGGAGGATAAATTTTTTTTTTTTTCTAAAACAATTTAAATACAAAAATAAAAATATTCAATAAAAAATTTAAATTAGAATTATAAAAATACTAAAATATATCTATTATATTTTAATTAATATTATAAAACTTTAAAATGAAAATATTTTCTATAATTTTTAAAAAGTTTAAACTATAACTTTCTAAATATAAATTTTATATTTATTATAATATTATTATTTTTGATATTTTATAATGATATAAAATGTAAATATTGTTAATTTATTATTTAACCGCTGTTGCGTTTGGTAGTTAACCAGTCATAAGTATCCCGCAAACGCACCAATTTCTAACCGCAGAACCAGTCGTATAAATCTCTTAAAACCGCTAGAAACCGCAACCACCCGCATCCGCAAACTCCCGCAGCCGCAACCGCAACCGCTGCGGTTGAACCAGTCAGGCCCTAATTCCATTTTACGTTGCGTCTCTGAATATATTTAAGATAATTAATATTTTTGAAGAAATTATTTTCGAGTCCAATATAGTAAAATTATTTCCATTAGTGATGATGATGGACATATATATTAATCGTCGACTCTACTACATATTTTTTTTTATAAAATGTTAAAAATATTATATTTTACAAAATGATAAAATTTCACACAAAATCTCTCCATAAGTAGAACTCAACCTAGGCGTGTCTTCTTCCACATTTCATTAAATATTCTCTATCATAAAAACCAAATCAAAAGATTTAACATAGACATGAACAACAGCTTGAACATAGATATGGAGAAAGATCAAGAAACGGCTTTCGATTACTCAAAACGATCTCAATGGCTACGAGCTGCCGTGCTTGGGGCCATCGACGGTCTTGTCTCAACGGCTTCACTTATGATGGGTGTCGGTGCGGTTAAGCCAGACTTCAAAACCATGATTTTAACCGGGTTCGCCGGCTTAGTTGCCGGAGCTTGTAGCATGGCGATAGGAGAGTTTGTCTCCGTTTACTCTCAGTACGACATAGAAGTGGCTCAAATAAAGAGAGAGAACGCAGGAGATATAGAGAAAGAAAAGCTTCCGAATCCGATGCATGCGGCTGCTGCGTCTGTTATAGCGTTTTTTCTGGGAGCGGTTGTGCCTTTATTAGCGGCTGCGCCTGTGAAAACGTATAAAGTGAGGGTTGGAGTGATTGTTGCGGCGGTGACGTTGGCTTTGGTTATGTTTGGGTGGTTAGGAGCGGTTTTGGGGAAAGCACCGGTGGTTAAGTCGTCAGCTAGGGTTCTGATTGGAGGATGGTTAGCTATGGCGATTACGTATGGTTTGACCAGACTGTTTGGATCACTTGGTCTGTGATATAGTTTGTACGCGTGTTTCATGCAATACAAAATAAGCGGTTACGTTTTTTTCATCATATACGCAACCAAAGAATATTTCATATGGCAAGAAACTTTGGAATATATGGATGATGGATCCGTGACTTGTTTCTAGATTTATGTAAAGCAATATGTTATATAAATCTCTCCAATGGTGTTTTTCTTAATGAATGATAAGTGTCACGTTAAATCTTCAACACATGCATCACTAAACACAAGGCAGAATTTCCGTAAATTTTGCTTCCATTTGCTATCCGATTTTAGTTTTATTCCAAAATTTTCGATAACCGTAAGTTTATGAAACAAGCAAATAATATATATAAGATGCAAGCGAACGAAACGTTAAACAAAAATTTCCACCCGTTAGAATTTAACACTATATTATCAACATGAGCCGAATTATATTTATCCCTTTCGTTCTTGCTTATGAAAATAAAGTGGGTGTGGATGAATTATTTTCGATTTTAAATGTTAGAATAAGATAATTATTTGAAAGTTTATTTCTGGAGAATGAAAAACAAAAGAGAGAGATAGAGATTTCAAAGTGTAAGAGAGGAAAAGAGAGAAAATTATTTCTTTAGATCTGGAAAAATGTTATTACAAAACAACCAGAACAATCTTACTCAAGAAGCCAAACACATTTGGCTTACTAGGAAATATACAATAAAATATATGACTGTTTTTACTGTAACTCCGCGAGTACTGTTCATACTGGCAAGCCTTGCTAGCATTCACCTTGGCAGACCTTGCTGGTTGAAAGCTTCTCCCTTTTATTTTAATTCTCAACGTTTTCTTCTTCATCTCAACACTCCCCCTCAAGCTTGACTTTGGGAATCAGTCAAACTTGGAATCATGAAGAACTCCGCTCGTTAAAACCTTAATGTGCAAAACCCAGTGGGATAAAAACACACAAAGGAAAAAGAGTAGAAGTCTCCATGATAGGTAAGTTAGTGAGATGTGAGGTCTATGAGTCCAAACTTTGAATGAATGAACTCACAAACTTTGGTACTTGCTGCCTTTGTGAAAATGTCAGGCAACTGAGCTGGTCTTCACTTATAGTGTAGCAAGGTAGGATGATATGTTGTTCCACTGCTTGTCTCTTTTTGTGGCAATCAACTTCTATGTGTTTAGTCCTCTCATGGAACACACTGTTGGATGTTATATGAATGGCAGCCTGGTTATCGCAGTGTATGGTAATAGGAGTTGTAGTCTCTATACCCAAGTCTCTTAGCAGGTTCCTGATCGAAATGAGCTCACTAGGGAGCTTTCTCATTGCTCTATATTCTGTCTCATCACTTGAGCATGATACTATCTTCTGCTTCTTGCTCTTCCAAGTGACTAAGTTGCCTCCAATAAATGTGCAATACCCAGTAGTTGATCTCCTATCAACTCTATCTCCTGCCCAATCTGCATCACAATATCCAGTGATCTTAGTGCTTCCATTGCATGCCATCCAGACTCCTTGACCTGGTGCTTCTCTTAGATACCTCAAGATCCTTTCCACCATATTCCAGTGATGTATCTTGGGTTTTTGCATGTGTTGGCTGACTTGATTGACTGCAAAACACACGTCAGGTCTGGTTATGGTGAGGTAAATGAGCTTCCCAACCATTCTCCTATAGTGTTTCACATCTTCATAGGGTTTGTCTTCAAACTCCCCCTCACGCAACACTTTATAGCCATCTTCAAGAGGAGTCTTTGCTACTCTTGATCCAAGCTCACCTGCCTCACTCAACAAATCAAAAGTGTACTTCCTTTGGGATAAGAATAGTCCTTCTTTTGATCGACATATCTCAATCCCTAGGAAGTACTTTAACTCCCCCAAGTCTTTAATATCAAAGGATGTCTTAAGAAAAGCTTTAGTCAAGATGATACCTTCCTTGTCACTGCCAGTGATGATAATATCATCAACATAAATCAGTATCACCACAATTCCTTGCTTGCTTGTGAGAGTGAAGAGAGTATGATCAGCTTCTGATTTTACAAAACCC